>NC_059436.1:5913713-6213713 GCF_021028975.2 Sphaerodactylus townsendi
AAGAGCTTTTGACACTCTTCACTTCCTTTTTGAAGCTGAGCATCCCAGCCACTCATAGATTACTTCCTGCCCTCAAGGTGGGCAAGCTGCTGCACTCTGGCTTCTCCCCAAGCTGTACCCATAACATTTGAAAACAAGTGATCAGGTGCATAGCTTGATTGGCAGCAGTTGACCGCCAACTGCAAGTAATGATGCTGGTAGGAGAAGTAACCACATCATTGGCCTGGGCATATACTCAGTCCCTGCAAGGTTAGCATGTGATGAAGCCGTGGTCAAGCAGTTCTGAGACTGATGAAGCAATGCATGTACCTGTCGGTAAGATGAAGCAGTCAGTGAAAGTTCAGCCCACCCCCAATTACTTAGCTCTTCAACAGAGAGGGAAATGTAACCTGAGAAAAAGTAGAACCTTCCTTTTTTTTGGAAAGAGTTTGCTTTGAGCACTTCTGTTTCTTTCCCTTGGTACCCTGTTTCCCCCAAAATAAGACATCCCCTGAAAATAAGACGTAGTAGAGGTTTTGCTGAAGTGCTAAATATAAAGCATCCCCCGAAAGTAAGACGTAGCGAAGTTTTTGTTCTTATGTTCTTTATGTTTTGTTTGGAAGCATGCCCGTCGAACAGAGCATGCAGCTGTGGAGTGGTAAGGCATCCCCTGAAAATAAGACATAGCGCATCTTTGGGAGCAAAAATTAATATAAGACACTGTCTTATTTTCGGGGAAACGGTATATGTGCTTAACGTTTGCACAGACCCTGTATTCTGGTGACCTCTGGATATCACAGGGATTTCCTTCTTGTCATACTTGGCCCCTTGCTCTCTATGTGTTGTAGCAACAGCCCAAAATAAGTGTTGAATTGGTCTGTTATGTCATTTGTTGCATTGCTCATCCTCATATTTTTAAGAAGCGGGATATTTGCAGTTGACTTCACAGAAAACACAGAGAAATTAAGTACAGTATATAAGCGCAATCAGTTAACAAGGCACCGCATCTCTGGCTGCTTTCAGTGTACAAACAAGATTTAGATCTTAACACAAGTGGCTTTTTAATCAAGGGGAAAAAAGGGCAAGCTGATGCTATACAGTGCAAAGAGCGCAAAACATTATATACAGACAGCAGACAGCACTACATTTTAGGGAATACTGAATAAATACAGGGTAGATATCCAATTCTGGGGTCCACAGAATATAAAATCCTGCATACCAGGTTTTCTGGGAGGACACCTACCTATCTTCTTAGTGTGGTTTGGAAATCAGGGTCCTCAAAACATCATTGGGTTGAGCTTGTAAGGGACTTGTATATTGGGGAACCCAGAATTGGATATTTACACTGTTGCCAACTTACCAGGATTTTTAAAAATCCTGGAAACTGGATTTTCTGGAAGGAGGACACTGGTCTCACCCCTTAGTGTGGCTTGGAAACCTGGATTCAGTCTTTGCAGTTGTCACCTGTGACACATTTGATTCCATGTTCAGTGTTTGGAATTTTGAAGGCTGTATAAATTAATTTATTAAAAAAAAAACCCCTCTGGAGTGGGTCTCGCAGCCAGACTGAATAAAAGCTCGACTCTGATTTAACTAATATTGAATTGTTTGGGTTGTCTTTCGTCAGAGGCATGAGAAAGCAAGAGCCCATGTATTGGATGTTGCAAATCTTTTAATATATTAAACAAGAAACATCTGCTAGAAACAGTTTCATTTATATAAAATGCAAACACACACCACAACAAAAAAAAACCCCTTTAAATGCTTTCTTTGGCACAGTTGTTTCCTAAAGCTCTCTGTTTGATATGTCGTATGCTCAGCAATGTAAACAGAAAAAAAAGAAAGGTAATAACACAAAGCTTTCCTGATTAATACTGTTTTGGTGTAGCAAGCATATATAACAAGTTCAGCGTCGCCAATATCATGTGGGTTGCCGCGTGGACGTATAATGACATAGGCTTTATTAAATATAAAACGTATAAACCCAAGAAGGAATCTTCAAAAAAAGATGCAGGGGAAAGGATTTTTTTTTAAAGGATGACTTCTAGAGAGTCAGCAGTAAATACTTGTCAGATGGAGAGGAAAGGATCAGTTTTTGGAAAATGAAGTTCTAGGGAAGGTGGAAAGCAGCCCAGTCCAGATGGGTGGCGGGAAACACTCATAGGGAGTGACTGAGGGCTGCCCCAATGTGTTTGCCCCCTACACTGAAAGGAGCACCCCCACTGGTGGAGATGCCTGTAGCTGGCCACCCCTTAGCTCTGCAGCTGTAAAACCCTGAAGTCCAGGGTGACGTGGACCAATGCCAGCATCTGCTCAGATGCTGGCATGGAGGGGAGTGGGCTGGGCTGTTCCCAGCTGACATTAGTCATTTCACTGGCATTCCACTTAGGGAACACCAGCCCTTCAGATTTATGCCACACTTGTGTGGCATAAGCTGTTGGTGGCAATGGGGCAATTTGGGCAGTAGGAGGAATTTCAAGTTTCCCACCCTTCTGTGCCACCCAAAGCCCCTTTGGAGACAGCCTGGCACTGCCTTTATCATGCCACCTCTGGCTGCCAGTGACCCCGCTCCCCCAATTGCATTGCACTGTAAGGACCTTGTAACACCTTAATGGCTACACCTGTCCATACCTGCTCTTGGAGCCAGTGCGGATCCCAGTGCTGACTTATGGCTGAATGGGCTGTCCGTTTGATCTGTCCTGAGTTATGTGGTGCCATGACCAAATGGCCCCCACAGTTCCTCAGAGGTAGGTTTTGCACCAGCAAGGAGGCCTAAAGTGGCTGCAGTCTGTCAGGTCTGCCCAAACACAAGGACATTTCTTAAACACTGAATGTTTTTTAAAAATGACAATTAGCAGACTGTTGCGGACCAGCACAAGTAATGACTTGTGCAACTTCACAGACTTTTTTTTGTCTAAAACTAATGCACATCTGCAGTACTGCACAGACACACATCCACACACCCCAACATGAGGTGTTTGTGGGGGAGGAGATGGGAAGCACCACCACGTGTTTCCGGAAGTCTCCTCCCATCCTGCACTCTATCAGTTCTGACAGCTATCAAGAATACACAGCCACTTCCTGAACCTCTTTGTGCTTGCTTGACACAGCTTATAATGCTACAACCATCCCAGACTGCTCATTGTAGCGTTGTCTCAGCGTGAGGGTGTGAAAAATTCTCTTGCTAAATGTTTCAAAGCAATAGGCTTGAAGCCTGGTCAGTGTTTATGCTGCATGGACTTGTTTTCCAGTACAAAAAGGCAAACAAAATGGGTGTGCTGTTTGTGTGAGTCACATGCTCAATCAACAGCCTTTGATTGTTTCTAACGCTTGTGTGTTTGCTGGTGGGTGAGTCAATTGCACAGTTCATTACACAGCATTGTTTTAAATTACCGCCACATCTTTTCCAGAACCATTTTCTCTGGAAACTTGGACGTCCATTTGTTAATCAGTAATGCGGGGGGAGAGAAAAGGGAAAAAGGGAGTTTGTTTTCTGGATACTAGGGGGCAGGTTGAATACAGGCATTTACCTCTCCCTCCTTTGGTTCCTCACAGTTCTTGCGGTGATGGTTCCACACACGAGAAAAAGATTAGAAAAGTCTCGACAAAATGTTTCATACAAACAGCTCCTTTTCCCCCAGACCAGACAATCTTTGCATAGTACATGCCATGGAGGAGAGATAAATCCAGTTCAGATAAAATAAATTCTTTTTAAAAAAAAATCTTTCAAACCAAGTCATTCATAGCTGGTATGTTTTTTGACTGGGTAGAGATATGGCTTTTACACTTTGGTAGCCCATAGGGCTAATGTTTTTTGTAAAAAATAGAGGCAACAAACCTGAAGGGTTTTTTTCCTTGGGGAAGAAAAAAATCTTCAGGGTTTTCCGGGTTGTATGGCCATGTTCTAGTAGCATTTTTTCCTGACGTTTCGCCTGCATCTGTGGCTGGCATCTTCAGAGGCTCTGATGGTAGTATAGCAAGTGGAGTTTATATACCTGTGAAACCACCCTGAACATTCCACAGGTATATATACTCTACTTGCTTTACTACCATCAGATCCTCTGAAGGTGCCAGCCACAAATGCAGGCAAAACGTCAGGAGAAAATGCTACTGGAACACGGCCATACAACCTGGAAAACCCACAACACCCTAGTGATTCTGGCCATGAAAGCCTTCGACAATACAAAAAAATCTTCATTGTGACACTTCACTGTAAGAGCCTCTTGCCACTTCACATTGCTCCTTGAACACATGTGCAACCATGCACAATGGAGGGGGAATGGAGAGGCCAGGGGTCTCTTTATTTTAACCACATATTGGGGGGCCAAATTGCCCAGATGTCCTAAAACCCAACATGAAGATTATTTATACTGACCACTAGTCTTTCACAGCCAGTACTGTCTGCTTGGACTGGAGTCTTTCACATTACCTGTAGCAGGTCTGGGAACAGAATCTAAGACCAGATTCTCTGATGTTAAACTGCAGCCCTGCCTCCATGTCCTTATGTTCTGAAATCTTTGGAAGAAGCAGTACAAACTTGCGAAGGCAGACTGGGAAACATCCTCATAACGAAAGCACAAGTCTCTCAGGTTGGAAGGTCTGGTGCCAAAAGGAACAGTTCTGCTGCCAATTGCAGGTGGCATGGTCCTAGCTTTGAATATTCTGTCACATAAAACCAAAGCAACCTCCACACACAACTAGCACAACAGGAGGAAAAGCTTCGGGGGGCCTTTCTTTGCTTCCTATCCTGTTTACCTATTTGCAGAGAACATCCCTCCCTTTCAGGCCTTCAGTTTTATGCATGCAACGATTCGCATCAGGTTGCGAAATGTAAAGTGAAAAGAGAGTCGTTGCTTATTGCTGCTAGGCAAGGACCAGGTCTCTTGCTTGTGCAGACAGTAGGACTGGTGACCCACTACTTTGGGAAGTTGCCTTTGAGACATTCTCATGGCACACTGATCTGGCCTCTTCCGGATCATTTTTGATGCTATGCATTCAGCACTGCTATGCACATATGATTCCCTTAACAGTTTAGCAAAAGTCCTGCAACACCAAGGGCTGCATCTTACAACACACACACACAAACACACAAGGAGATGAAAGTGTCCAATGCAAAACAATCCTTCAAAGATATTGAGTTTTAAGCCACCAGGGGCTCTTCCTTGCAAAATTCTAGAAACATTTTTTCTGGTTCTCTTTCCAGTCACTCAACTTCCTAAGTGATATTCTAAACATAAGTTTGGGCTCATGTCCTCATTGCTAGTAAGACTTTTTTTTTTGGGGGGGGGGGGATTTTGACTCTAAGACTGGAGGTAACCCAGGTTTTTATGGAGACTTCTACTTCTAGCTGATGTTCGGTCATTACATGATCATTCTTGCTCCCAGGTTCTGTAGGTTTATGTCCAGAAACCTACAAAACCTGTTGGAGCCAGAAAAAAAAGCAGACAAAAGAAACGAGTACATATTCTGCAGTCATTGTACATCTTCAGTTCTCTCAAAGAAAACCACCCATCTACTGCTTTGGAGCGGTGTTGAAGCAATCCCCTCATTGCATCAAAGCTGAGCTGGAAAGGAGTTGTTTGAATGGACCCTGAGCTAAGTGCTAAAGCAGGAGGGGAGAGCTCCTTTATGTGATTGCTTATCATAAAGTGAAGGCACTTCCACTGAATAACAATTTTCCTATACATATGTACATACAACATTTGAGATTTCAGCTTAAAAACACTGCCTTCCCTCTGGACGATATACAAAAGCATCTAGGGCTAAGTGACATGCAGGAAGGATTAAGCTAGATTGCAATTCTCCAGGATGCTCAAGCACAATGATTGTCTTTCACATGACTTCCTTGGTGCCTTGGAGAGGGAGGAGTCTCCTGCTTGTTCTAGGGCAGGGGTAGGGAACCTGCGGCTCTCCAGATGTTCAGGAACTACAATTCCCATCAGCCTCTGTCAGCATGGCCAATTGGCCATGCTGGTAGGGGCTGATAGAATGTAATTCCTGGTATCTAGGAAAACCTGATTCTATTCAAAGAGAGGGAAGATTCCTTGATCAACATTACCTGGTATTTAGAAAGTCAGGTGTGGGGAAGGGTGTCTTGCTTCTTAAGACAAGGCACATGCAAGCTGCCCCTGCTGCTCTAATACCAGTCGAACCTTCCTTGGTCCTGCAAGCAGGCAAGCAGAGCATATGAGCTCTTGCCAATGCCGCCCAACTTTAGTGCACAACAATTATCTCTGCAGCTCGCTTTGGCAGGCTCCGAGATAACCTATGGCTCGCAGTTTCCTACCTGTTAAGGCAACCTTTCCTATACTGTTGTCTCACTCTTCCAGAGACCTGTTCTCATGCCTGCCGTGCTATCAGCGCTGGCGAGGTTGATATCGTACTTGCTGCCCTTCAGGCCCCCGTTCTGGTTGGCCACGTTGAGCGGGAAAGACCTCCTCTTAGTCTCTTTGTCCACAGTGTTGCCCTGGTGCCTGAGGTTGTCTCTGCTGGTGCTCCGGCGCTGGGCTCGGCCAACGTCTGCTGCCTGGTGACTGCTGCTGCCACCCCCGTCGCTCAAGTCCGACTGTGTCAGGGCTGAGTCCAGGTTGGGAAGCAGGCCCTGGTGCCGATTGTTCAGCGGGCTGTTCCGGCTGCTTTGGTAGCTCTCCGAAAGGCTGTTGTGGAAGCTCCCACTCTCGCTGGCAGGGTGCTCCGAGGAAGGCCCCCGAAGTGCTTTGAGCCGCTGGTGCTTCCCTTCTCGGTACTGCTTAGTCCTGCTTTTGTGGTGCCTGTTGCGCCCGTGGAGGTTGTTGGCGTACCTGGGGGTGGGGACACTCTTGCTGCTGGGCGGCTCCGGATCCTCGTAGCTGGGGGTCGGCAGAGGGTTGCTCTCTGCCTGCCCGAGAGCCACCTGCAAATTGTTGAGCTTGCAGGAACCTGGGGCCGAATTTGTGCTGCTGGGGGAGGATGAAGACTTAACGGAGTGAGCTGCTTCTGGGCTGCAGCCAATGAAGACCTGCGAACCGTCCTCCACCCCCACCCCTGGGTGCACATAGGCTTGCATGGGCAAAGCATTCCTATAAGACGGGCAGCAGGCAAACCAGGAACTCTGCACGTCCCTGCGCCGCCCGCAGTGGTGGACAAAGATAAAGAGCCCCAACACAATAGCAGTGACTCCGTAGAGGCAGCTGAAAACGACCTTCAAGAGAAACCAGCGCTGAGAAACTGCTGTGGCTCCAAAGGCCCACAGCGTGATGTACAGGAAATGGGTGATCATCAGTGCCCAGAACTGCACCCCCACAGAGTAGACCCCGTCAGCTTCGGCGCTGTTTGGGCCAGAGTTCAGTGTGACCGAGATGGATCCTGAGTCACTCAAAAGGTTGCTGCTGCCACCCAGGCGTGGTGGGGTCTCCAGAGATCTGGGCATCTCCTTGAGGTTCTTGGCTTGGCCCTGCAAACTGATGCCGGCACACAGAAAGTAGATCCAGGTGATGAGCAAGATGAAAGCCATAGGGACGTAGAATGCCCCAATGCTTGGCCTACAGGCCAGCCAGCAGCTGCATAAGAGGAGACGGAGAGAAAAAAAAAGGGGGGGGGGATCAAGCAATCAGTGAGTGAGCCATGCCCAGTGGTCAGCATCTATAAGTATAAGGGATTATACTGTGATCTTTTGGGGGAAAATGACATTCTCTCTCTCTCTCTCTCTCTCTCTCTCTTTCTTTCTTTCCCCACACGCACTAAAAATGCAGGTCAGAACAGACATTTTTTTCCATTCAGCTGCTGCTAAAAAGTTCAGGCTGGTGTCCATGGCTAGAGCATTGGACCAAACCTGGGGAAACCTAAGATCAAATTTTTATTCAGCTGTAAAGCTCAGTGCCTGGCCTTGGGCTAATCATCCTTAACAGACAAACATGGGAATGGTTCAGCTCCTGTCATCCATGTATCTCTTCCTTTACAAAATTAGAATCCCCACCTTGTGCTGACAGGCGGTAGCCCTGTCTTTAAACAAAATGTTCTGCTGGTAACATTGGGAGCCAGCATGATATAGTGTTTATGAGAGGTGGACTCTAATCTAGAGAACTGGGTTTGTTTCCTCACTCCTTCACATGAAGCCTGCTGGGTGACCTTGGATTAGTCACAGTTCTCTCTGAGCTCTCTCATCCCTTCTTACCTCACAAGGTGACTGAGACTCCTTACAGTAGAGAAAGTGGGGTATAAATCCAAACTCTTCTTCTTTTTATATATTTGATAATATGGATTTATACTTGGTAATATAGATTTTTATTATATATTAACAAATAGATTACAAGCCTAATGAACAAAATCTTTTGACCAGTTGACAGCCCAGCGCAGACTGCGAATTGTAACTACTTGTGTGGATGCTGCTGCTTGCATTCCACCAGTGATACGTGCAACAAATCATGTGCATGCACATTCCCTCGGTCAAATTGGCAGCAGTCATAACTCCCACTATGCTTGGCCACACTGACACTCCCAAACGGGATAAAAGCAAGGTCACCAGCCACAAGGCCCTGTCACCAGCAACCAAAGATGAGGCTACAAATATGTGTGAAGATTAAGCATGCATAGTGAGTGTTGGGGTTGCTTACTAGGAGTCGTGGTCCCTGTAATTGTGAATATTGACAGCTGCTGTAATCCCACAGATGATGAGGGGGATCCCGCCAGCGATCAGGTAGAATCTGAAGCACAAAAGAAACCACCATTAGCAGATCTGCTCTCTTGAATATACTAAGGCACGGAGGCAATGGGGAAAGAAACCACTATTTCTATCACATGTTGCTTCCTCCAAGGAGTTTGAAAGGCAGAGGTGGGTTTTCCTGATTTCTATGTTATCACTTCTAATGTCATCCAGTAAGCATTATGGTTAAGTGGGAATTTGAACCCAGGTGCCCCCTGTTTCAGTCTGAGTACCCAACCCCTAATCCACATCAGCGGTCTACTCAGGGCATTTTAAATGGCAGTCCACTAGTTTTTTAAGAAAACCCAGGAACTGCAGCCTGTACTGAATTTGATAATCTCTTGCAGCCCTCTGTCTTCCTTCTTTCTCTGTACCGGAGCATTGGGCGTGGAGCCGGCAGAGGCGCTTCCCCTTCCTGCTGTTGTGGAGCTTTCCACATGGCTTCCTTGTAGATCACCCGAGCCATCACCGCCATCCAGAGGAGGGTCGACAAAGAAGAGTAGTGCAGAATGATGCCAACCTGCAGGGAAACAGTCTTATTGGAGGACACAGACATCTGCTGGAGTGGCTTGTTCAGGAATGATGCACAGGTTGCAACATAGTCCAGACCACGGATGTCTAATTCTGGCGCTTCAGATGTTCATGGACTACAATTCCCATGAGCACCTGCTCAGGGGTCCACCTGGGGCATTTGTCCCCGCCCTGCCCCGTGGAAGCCACACCACTGCTTTAAAGACACCTGCCCTCCATTCCTTTATGTGTCGGCTGTGGAAATCAGTAGTGTACCGCTGTTACAATGTGCATCTGCAGGAGTCATTAGTGATGCTGTTACAAAGAGCATCACGCCAAGGCCAATCATACTCACTGCTTGGCAGATGACCAGGTAGTTGGTCAGGGTGATGCCGCCTGCAAACACAGCGGACGTCATGGCAATGTGGAAGCAGAGGTTGAGCAGCATGTGCCAGCATTTCCGCGAGATATGGATGGCGCTGAAAAACAAGACCCCAGAGAAACATGGGCTTTGGTAGCCTGGAATGATAAGCAAGAATACCCAAACTGCACAGAGCTTCCTAGCCCCAAGTAAGAAAAACAGCTTGGTACCACCACACTGAAGGCTGAACTGCACCTCATGTACAGTTCTGTAATGTGTGCTGTCTATTCTTCCTTTCCAGCCACTGGTGCACTTTATCCAGTACTGTCCAAAATGATGGACAATTTGGTCTACAGGATCTCAGTCAACGGAAAGTTCCTTCCTACCTGAGATTCCTTAATTGCAGACAAACAGGCAAGGCAGATGGCTGCCAGCTGAAACATCTGAGATTTGCTTTAGTTTGCTTTTCCTGTCTCTGCCTACAAAGTTCCAGCTTGGCAAAAGGCACGAGCCCTTGGGCACAAACCAAAGAGCTCTTAGTCTACAGCTTGTGCCCTGTGGCCTTGGACATGGATGAGCTAGCCCACTGGATCCAGGACCAGCTCAAGATACAATTGATTTATATTGCATTATTTTCTTCTGCTGCATTTAGTTGTGATTTTTATTATTATCGTACCCCCTTTGGGATGAAAAACACGTGCTAAATAAGTTTAAAAAGTGCAAACGGTGGGCTTGAACATTGGGACCCAACCCCTTCCAACCAAGGGGGTCTCAGCAACATGAATCCAGCTGACATCGGAAGGCTGTTCACCTGTGGTTGACGATATAGGTGATGATGGTGGCAAACAGGCAGAGGAGGAGGATGGCCGTGCAGGTGTAAATGACAGGATGAAGCACCTCCGTTGGGCTCTGTGACTCTCGTGGGAAATTGCTGAGTTCCTGCATTGGAGAATATGATTAACTGATGGGAGAGGGTCAGGGATTCAGGGAGCCCAAAGGTTGGGCAGGAGGTCCTTGTTGCCCCCCTGCCCCCGGGAAGAGATCACTGCAGTCCTCAAGCATCTGGAGTGAGAGTCTAAGCAGTCAGAAAGCTGGGAATAAATATTTTACATTGAATGAATGAATGGATGGATGGATGGATGGATGGATGGATGGATGGATGGATGGATGGATGGATGGATGGATGGATGAAGAAAGCACCATGGAAACAAGCACCTTTCTGTATCACTGTGGCATGTTCCCCTTTGGGGAGTTCATTTGCCTCCTTCTCCTGCATCCTTTTGGAGGCAAGTGAAGACGTTCGTGTTCCATCAAGCCCTTTAAGTTCCTGCTGCTGTCTCATTTTATGCAATTCTTGTTTGAGTGACAACGGGTTAAGCTTTCTGATTTTATTCTATTTAGTTTCCAGGACATCCTTGTTGTTTAACTACCATACTGCAGTGCCTTGGAAACGACAACTAAAAGTCTGTCTATAGATACTGTCAATAAACATAGCAATCAACCAATAATGGATCCTAGGGCGGGACAATTTATTACAAGAACAAGACAGCCTGCCCTCAACAGGACCAGCTCCATGAGTTTCCTTCACATGCACACACACCCTACCAAGTTCTTTTGGGTGAATGAAATGGGGCTACAAGGAACCGGAGTGTCAGTAATACACTTTCTCCAGAATTTGTCCCATCAAGACACTGGAAATTGCCCTGAAGGCCTCTGGAATGTTGCAGAGGCCTCTGAGACATTCTCCTATTTCCTGGCCACGCTTCTCCAGTTAGTTGGGAGCAACCTTGTGGTCATGGGTCACAGCAGGTCCCTTGCTGTTCTAACCTCAACAAGAAACATTTGAGTATGCCTGTGCACCGTCACCTATTCCCAGCCCAGTTCTACCTCATGCCTATTGTTACAGTAGGAAGGGGGAAATTGTGTCTTTCCTCACAGGGAAACTACCTTAGAGGAAGGGTTCCTGGTAACTAGCTGCCACCATCCATGACCACCTACCATCAGGACAGCAACGTTGTTGAGGTGCCGGCAGCTGACGGTGGTGACGTTGAGCTCAAGGCCAACCAGCTGACAACCTTCTGCTCTCCAGCCGCCGTAGCCAGCCAGAACGTCAAAATCCCAGTAAGCGGCCATGCGGTCAGTCCCCTCACCCAAATGCCGCAGCGAGAGGACGGCGGGCTCCGTGAGGTTGTTCACTCCACATCCATCTGGGGAGGGAGACAGAGGGTTTGGCAAAAGGGCTGCACGAGTGTCAACGTAAGGACCCAACTCGATCGTTCACCAATATAACCCAAAGCACAGTCTCTACCATTGAGCAAGGTGAAGAACCTGATTTGGTGTTCACATAATGCTCGTGCTGATCCCATCCACCTGTCCCTGCCCCAGCTATCGGTCCTTACGTGTGCCTGAATAAATCACTGGTGTGGCCACGCTGCGCCGCTTGCCGTCGTCGGCAAGGTGAGATGAATTTCCAGTGCTGCAGAAGAGCTTGCCGTTGCGGAACGCCAGGAGCTGGAGCTTGCATTTGGTGGAAGAGAGATGAGGGTGTGCCGGCGAAGAGAAGAGGCCTGGAGGTAGCTGAATGGAGGCCAGAGCAATGCTGTTCTGATGGGACAGGGAACAAGAGGTGAGCAGAACCTCACCAAGCCAAGCCACACCTAACTATCCTTTACCCTGGCATGACAGGCACATACATACCTCCCCTCTTGTGTCTTAATGGCCCCTTCATCTCATACAATGAACCCATCCAAAATCTACCTTTTTAAAACTATAGGTGTCAATTAAACAGGAGGCCAGAGCCATTACTTATTTTAGGAATGCATATAAAGCAGAGTTTGAATGTATACCCTGCTTTTCTCAACTACGAGGAGTCTCAAAGTGGCTTACAAACTCCTTCCCTTCCTCTCCCCACAACAGACCCCTAGTGAGGTAGGTGGGGCTGAGAATTGTGACTGGCTCAAGGCCACCCAGCAGGCTTCACATGGAGGATTGGGGAATCGAACCCAGTTCCCCAGGTTAGAATCCATCGCTTTTAACCTCTACACCCCACTTATTTTTAGGTTCAGGGAATGCATGCACTTGTCACAAAAGACCAGAAGAGGCATTCCTCCTGGTGGAAGAAGAAGAAGAAGAAGAAGAAGAAGAAGAAGAAGAAGAAGAAGAAGAAGAAGAAGAAGAAGAAGAAGAAGAAGAAGAAGAAGAAGAAGAAGAAGAAAAAAAAAAAGAAAAAGAAGAAGAAAGAGAAAGAGAAAGAAAAAGAAGAAGAAGAAGAAGAAGAAGAAGAAAAAGAAAAAGAAAAAGAAGAAAAAAAAGAAAAAGAAAAAGAAAAAGAAAAAGAAAAAGAAAAAGAAAAAGAAAAAGAAAAAGAAAAAGAAAAAGAAAAAGAAAAAGAAAAAGAGGAGGAGGAGGAGGAGGAGGAGGAGGAGGAGGAGGAGGAGGAGGAGGAGGAGTTTGGATTTATATCCCCCTTTCTCTATATAGGAGACTCAAAGGGGCTTACAATCTCCTTGCCCTTCCCCCCTCACAACAAACACCCTGGAACCGCTATGTCTAAAGTGACACCAGGCTGTCACTCTAAACTTCTGCAAGTATTTGTATTATACATCATAAAAAAAGATGTACCCATTAAAAACTGGGTATCTTGCTTTCCTTCCATCCTTATCTTCCACCTGCAGCTCAGAGTCAATTTGCATCTGTCTTGTCCCCTTGCCCCATCCTCCTGTCATGATCTTCCAGGATCCACCCTTCTTTCCCACCAGGGATGCCAGCCTCCTGGTGGAACCCCAGAATCACAGCTCATCTCCAGACTCCAGAGATCAGTTCCCCCAGAGAAAATGGCTGTTTTAGGGGGTGAACTCGACAGCATTGTACCCCACCGAAGTCAGTATCCTCCCCAGGTTCGATCCCCAGGAATTTCCCACCTTGGATCTCCATCCCCTGCTGGTGGCTGGGGAGACCTGGCAACCCTACTTCCCACTTCCCTCACCTTGACATGGAAGCTGGCCAGAGAGATGTTGGGTCGTCCTGTGGTGCAGCGGAACTTCAGCTGCTGGTCTGCCAGGGGCTCGCTGTATCGCTCCTGCCGTGGCGTCCGCCCACCGAGCATCACCTCGTGCTTCTGGAAGGCTGTGCAGCTAAGGCCTGTGTAGCTTTCTGGCTTGATCAAGTAGGCTTCAAAGGCAATATTCCTGGAGTTCTGCCAGGGTAAAGCCACAGGGATTAGGACCCAAGGTTGCCTCCCAAGCAAAGATACAATTGGAAAAACTGGTGCAAGACTAGTGAGGACCAGTTCGTATGCATGAGTCTGAAATTGTATGAGTCTGAAATTGTGTGCATCGAGGAATGCTGCTGTAAATTTCGTTGTGCGTGCACAATGACAATAAAATGCTTATGCTTATGCTTATGCTTATCACACCTTCCCTCATCCCCGCAATAGGTCTGCCCAACTTCAGGCTTGACAGATTCCCCAAATTTGTCAACAAGGTGAGTTGAGTGCAGAGGAGAAATGCACTCAACTCACCTTGTTGACAAAAGCTACCTGTTGCTTTGTTCTTGCTCCTGGCAACTATCACAAAGAGCTAGTCAAAGACCACAGGCTGCATTGGCTCAAGGGCATGCCACTTGGCTGCCCCAGCAGGCTCCAAGGCGAGATGCAGGAGAAGCATGACTCCTCTCCACCTTGGATTGATCGTGGGTGCACATGCCTGGGTAGGAGCCAGAGTGGAATACAGACCAAACGCTTCTGCAGCCCACCCTGGATCCCTCGTGGCAGTAGCAACCAGGCAGGACGTCAGGACAGGTGTGCTATACCTGTTTCCTCTGCCCATGTCAACCATTTACACCCAAAAAAAACATCTGGCATCCTAAGCAACTGTTTGAATTGTCTGCGCCCCAACAAGAGTCAGTTTCTTTTTTAAAAAATATCTTTATTGTTTAAAAAAAGACAGAAGTTACAAAATTAAAAAGAGAGAAGAAAGAAAAATGGAGAAAAATAAAAGTTGTCAATATTTCTCAATAAGAGTCAGTTTTTTTTAACCTGGGCATTTGAACAGACTAAGATCGGGGTCACAACATACTGTCTTCTCAGACACCAGACACCAGTCAATCATAGCCACGCCTTCCCTCATTGGACTTGCTTCTTACTAACTGATTAGGCAAAATGACTGCTAGTGCTTTTAAATTCATTTTTTGGGATCACCTTTTTATATGATGGGAGATCTGGGCCTTAACCCACTCTCCTTCCCTTGCCATTTTAGCTCTGAACTATTCTGCTTCCTCAGTGCTCCCCGACAGGAATAACTAGTTTTGCTGGCAACTTCCACTCTCGATCCACGGTCCCTATCTCAGACTCATCCCTGGGCTCTTGCTCCCTGCCATCCCGCCCAGCTTGCCATCCTGAAGAGCCCGTACCCTTACCACGGCAACGTGCTGCGAGTCGGTGCTGAGTGTGTAGCCTGCGATCCTCTCCAGTGAATGGACAATGCTGGTGCAGGCCTTGTCCTCGATCTGCGCCATCCATAAGACATGGTCGTCCACCAGCATCATGTTGCTGGCCATCTCCACAATGACATCTGTGAGCTTGGGAGAGATTGAAGACTGAGGAGGTGAAGAATTAGAAAACCTGGGGGGGGGGGGTTCAAGTGTGGAGCACATGCAGAAGATATG
Organism: Sphaerodactylus townsendi; assembly: GCF_021028975.2. Taxonomy (NCBI): domain Eukaryota; kingdom Metazoa; phylum Chordata; class Lepidosauria; order Squamata; family Sphaerodactylidae; genus Sphaerodactylus; species Sphaerodactylus townsendi. The sequence goes on from NC_059436.1 coordinate 5,928,908, forward strand.
CTAGGCACGTGACACAGAAGCAGAAAACAAGCCAGTACAAAATCAGGGGGGGGGGGGGGGGTCAAACAGGGGAAACACAGCAGGAGAAGACGGCTAAATACCATCTCCCCCAGTGCTCTCCAGTTAGCAGCTCTACCATATTAACATAAGAACAGCCCTGCTGGATCAGACTAGTGGCCCATCTAGTCCAGCATCCTGTCTCACACAGTGCCCAGTTATTGCAATTGTTCTTCAATGTACTGAAATGGCAGATGAAGAAGAATTGGTTATCATACCCCGGTTTTCCCTACTATATGGAATCTCAAAGTGGCTTACAAACACCTTCCACTCCCCAACCCACAACAGGTGGGCTGAGAGAGCTCGGACAGAACTGTGACTAGCCCAAGGTCATACAGCAGGCTTCTTGTGGAGGAGTGGGGAAACAAATCCAGTTCTCCAGATTAAAGTCCACTCTCATTGGGAAGAGTAGGGAATCAAACCCAGTTCTCCAGATTACAGCCCACCGCTCCTAATCATGCTGGCTCTCAATTAAAATAACAGAGAGGTCTGATCATCGATTTCTCACATTTCAAGAGCTTCGGTCTGTAAAAGAACTCAAAAAAGCATGAGCCCCTTTTGGTAACCTGTCAATAGATTTGTGAAGTGGGGGGGGGGGGGGGGGGGGTCTGTTTCCATTCAGCCTGGGTGTGTCTTTTTCTACTCATGCACGGCATGCTGAACCTGTCAAAATTCCTTCTTCAATACAATGTTTAAAAACACAGTAGATGTTTGCATCTGGTCTTTCTAAAGCATACACGTTTTTTTTAAAAAAGAGAAAGGTCTTCAGTTACAAAGGTTAAATAGGACTCCTTTACATGTCTGTTCTTTTATTTCCCTGGATGTGCCCAACGTGGCACGGGAAACACTTCCAGCTAAAACAACACCCCTGGCCCAACCTGTAAAACTGCTGCAGAGCAAGAGCTGCAAATGAAGCCACCCTTGTGGAAATCATCTCCATTTCCACATACGGTTCAAATCACAGAAATCGGAGCATCCTCCCCCACTCCCCACAATTCTCAATCCAGAGTGTTTTGAGGGCACTGGGAGAATGCAGAGGGGTATGTGGAGAAACCCTTCCCTGTGCACTGGAGTTTGGGGAGGTGGAGAGTGCAATGCTATTACCTGCTTAATCTGATCCACGTAACCGGTGAACTTCTCAATCATCTGAGACACGTAGATGACGTCCATCATGTCGGAGAAGTTGGCAGCTTCTGCTGTGTAGACGCGCAGTTGGTGGGCCAGGGTCAGCGCATTGGAGGCATTGATGGGCATCTGGGAGCACAGAAGAGAGTCACAGCCACCCGAGATCAAAGTTGGGCCAGCGGTGCTTTATGTATAAAACCTAAGCTGAAGCCTACCTGCTTGCTCATAGTTTTTGTCCTAATCTCAGGTTCATAAAAGTCACTTCTCAATGTGGCACATGCTCCAAAGCACATGTGCTTGGGATGGCATGGAAATCAGGTTCGTGGGCTGAAGGATAGAAAAGCTAAGGCTCAAGGCCAACACAGATGTGACCCAGCAGATCTGCACTTAGGAATTTCCACAGGTTTCTTTAAAAAACAAGAATGGGACAGCAGGCATTTGGATTGGGACCCAAATGCAAGAGGGGGTGGATTTAACTCCCCATCCCAATCTCCAGATCTCAATAGTTCCCCACCCCCACTCCCACTAGGTAACGGTAAAGAATGTCCCCTGTACAAGCACCAGGTCATCACCGACCCATGGAGTGATGTCACATTATGACGTTTATTAGGCAGACTTCGTTTACAAGGTGGTTTGCCATTATCCTCCCCAGTCATCTACACTTTACCCCCAGCAAACTGGGTACTCATTTCGCTGACCTTGGAAGTTTGTAAGGCTGAGTCAACCTTGAGCCGGCTACCTGAAACCGACTTCTGTTGGAATTGAACTCAGGCCATGAGCAGAGCTTTGGCTGCAGTACTGCAGTCTACCACTCTGTGCCACAGGCACCTTACCATCACTAGAGGTTAAAACATACAGGAATCTGTGTGAATCTGTGAGATTTGTATTTGGTTATTTCCTACATGACTGGTTGGGGTTCCAATACCATCCCCCCACCCCACCCCACCCCACCCCCGTTACTCATAGATCCACCAGATCACATTAACTGGAATGTGCAAACTTTTTCTCGCAAGCCACTTCGCTCAATCAGTGTAGCCACAGCACTTCCACATCCAGGGAGGGATACCAGGGTGGGGACAGCGCATCATATGGACACTGCTGTTGACAAATAGAAAGGGATACTCTCCCCCATTTCTCCAACTCACCAGCACGAAGGTGTAGAGAACGCGTGTGATATCGTTGGTGTACAGGCAGTGGGAATAGTCTCCTTCCTCCCAGTGACCTGTGCGGTCACAGCGCCGCCAAGCTTGTTTCTCCATACCAGGCCCCCCGTTCCCAGAGGTGAAGGGGTACTGCAAGCACGACTGGTAAGCAGTGATGCCAGCCAAAGTCCGTGGCCATCTGTTTACAGAGAGAAGGGCAACCAGTGAAAATAGGAACTGCCTTGGGGTGGATACTGATGGGAACCATCTGCCACTTTCTTAGTTTGGGGCCCAGTTTATGCTAGGCAATCTTGTACTTTGGGCTTTTTACAATTCAGAGTCTAAGAAGAATCAACCACTTATTCAACAACACCACAGCTTGGATCCTAAGGAGCTGTTCCATCAATGCAATGACAGCTGCTCTGGATAAAAGGTTTTTTCCTTCTGAGAGATTGTCTTTTCATAATCATTGATAGGCATGTTATTGATATATGTGCTCTCTGTCTTTTGATGTTGGAAATGTAACAGTATCTGGAAATGTAGTGTATTAACAACACATACTGTTCTGTGGAGGCTTCCTAGTACTCTGTACTTCTTAATTTTTGTTTCTCAGAGGCCTTTTTCTTCCCTCTGCTTGTGATGTCTGAATTGGCACCACTATGCTCCCAAAGGGCCCAGAAGGGGGCCAATAGCTCTAAGGGCCACTAAGCCAAAAGAAAATGCAGGCAGGCAACCTCCCCACAACCAGTGTTCTGTACATGAAATCATGGTTTGGGTTTAAGATCACAGCTATAGCTAACCATAGTTTGCCAACATGCCTAAATCAAGCCACCCTTTTAAAAGATTCTCCATCCTCTTCTGCATCTGGATTGCAGGTTTACTGGTCCAAGATGATGCAGTATTAAGCAAGCAGAGTGAAATTAAGGCTTCCCAGACAGTTACGTGTTGGGGACAGAGACCCTAAGTGGGAATGTACAAGCGGGTTGGGAAGGCAGTGAATGGGAAGGGCTACGTCTGTCTAGGAAGTGGCTCCACCATGGAGAGGAAAGCTTTCATGCTGTGCCATGGGATTTGCAACAAACTTCATACGCCAAGAGTTTTATGGAGTAATTTATTTGCCCTGGAACTCTCTGCCTGGCCCAGTTGCTTCAACATCTGGTGCATGAGACTCTTCCTATGTCCCCTCCCCCTGCGCCAGCAGCAACAGCTGGATGGATCGGAAGAAGGCGTATTGAGGTCACATGGTCCCTCCCAGGCCTACGCAGACCCATGGATCTCACTGCCACAGGCTGTTCCTTGCAAAGACAATCCGACAGTCCTCTTCATGGCTCCCAGTGGTCTTTGCTCCTCCGCAAAGCGGTTCCGGAGGCTAAAATTGGGGTGGGGTCTGGCAGGCAGGTCAGACCAAAAGTCCTCGGGATCCATACTCCTCCTGTATCAAACCAGGAAGGAAACTCTGCCTGCCCCCCTCGCTCCAGTTCAGAACAATCTTCCATCTGTCAGCTAAATCAAACATCTTTCTCAGGGAAATGCAAAAATGTCCAATCAGATTATAAAGCAGAGCAGACAGAAACGGCCGTTTTGGATGTGGAACAACAAGGCTATCTAGAACATCTCTCTCCCCTTCCAGCCTTCAGCAAAGTTTTGGCCTGGGAGGCTGTTTGCTGAGCAATCCAGTCCCCCTTGTGCCTGCAGTGGGTCAGGCCTCTATGCCCCCCCCCCCCACAGGGTCCCAGTCTGGTCTCATGGTGGGGAGCTCTGCACCCTCCCCAGGGACGCTGGTGCTGTTCTGCCTGCATCTAACTGCATGCCATATCCTGCTCACACAGAGAGTGGAGGCGGAAAGGGGTGGGGGGTGGGGGAAGCCGAGCCCGCTGTTAATTCAAGCCACATTGACTGCACAGTAATTTATATTCCATAAAGACCCTGCCGAGGTTACGGCTGGCTCCATAAGCCTTTTTTCTCTTGCCAGAGAAATTCCAACACCTCTCCTTCTGGAGCCTGTCTACCCGGCCAGAGCTGGGCCTCTCCCGCCGCCTCCCTTTCAATGGTTGCTTAATCATTCCCAGACCCCGACTGCCAGCGCGATCCTAAGTCACCCCTCCTTTCGCATAAGAGGGGCAGGGGGCCAGGAGCCCAAAGCCAGCTCTCCAGCCCTCAAGAAAGCCTCTTAAAAACCTCTCTGCAAAGAGGGAGTTGGCAAGAGGGCTCCCTCTAGATTGAAAATGAAGCATTTTTTAAAAATGAGACAGGAAACCTCTGGACAGCAGCTGCACAGCTTTCCAGCTGTTTGTGAGATTTTTGTGTGCCCTGATGGGGGTTGCAAGGGATTCCCAGCCCCTCTCTGACAGCTGCTGGTGCAGAACAAGCCACAGTTCTCCATCATTCCTTCCACAGCCAGAGAAACAGACCAGCCCTGGATGAGCCAATGCCTTCCATGCAATTCCACCAGAAAGCCAGCAGAGGTCAGAAGGGAGAAGACTGAACAAATTGCTGCCCGGCGGCACCCACAGGGGGCGAATCAAGCTCCATCACCCATACTAGCTCTTTCTTCCCAGCTGTTGAACGAGATTTTGCACTGGACTCGCAATGTAAAGACAGAAGTTGGTCTAATTTTTAGACATTTCTAGTCCTCGGTGTTCTTAGAAAACAGGCGTTCTTAGAAAATACACTGCAATCTCACGAAAATAACTCTTCTCATATCAAGCCGAGGGTCCTTGCTTTGCCAGCATTCATGATACTCCATATAGAGATCAGAAGCCAGTATCTAAAGGAGTCTGAAGCTGGGAAGGATGGGAAGGAGTGCACATTTTGATACACAGAAAGGAGATTTAAAACACACACACACACACACACACACACACACACACACACGTCCCTGCATTTGGGGGGTGGTTTAAGCAGTGGTGCCTGCCACACCTGTTTAGATCATACCTGAATGACATATGACAGATTCCTGAGACACACCTGTGAAATCAGCCATGCTCATGCAACAATGAGATCCAAAAACTTGACATTACAGAAACTGCATCCCTTATGCGTGGACACTTGGAAAGAGACCAGTTCACAGCATACTCGTGGTCCTCTTGGAAGTCTATTGCACGTACCACCTGCCCTGAGTTGGTGTGTCCACAGCTGCACCAGCTCCTACCTGAAGTCTCCGCGGTTGTTGGTCACCCGCTCGGCTGGGCAGTAGGACGCAGATGTCTCCAACACAACGATCTCCACCTTCTTGCTAACGTTGCCCTGAGCGGTGGAGAGGGTGCACTCCCATTCGCCACTGGCTGAGACATGGATGTTGGACAGGATGAGCTCGCTGGGGACAGACAGTGTTTTTAGAAGCCAGGTAACTAGTGGGTCACTTGTTTGATTGGAGAACTATTTTGAGCTGTGAAGATGGCATGCAATTATCTGGCTGAAACAATCATAGAGTTGGAAGGGGCCACAAGTTGGAAGAGGCCATCAAGTCCAACCTCCTGCCATGCAGGAACACACAATCAAAACACTCCTGATATATGTTCATCCAACCTCTGTTTAAAAACCTCAAAAGAAGGAGACTCCACCACTCTCCGAGGCAGTGAAATCCACTGTCAAACAGCCCTGACATTCAGAAAGTTCTTCCTAATGGTTAGTTGGAATCTCTTTTCCTGCCCCTTGAATCCATTACTCTGTGTTCTAGTCTCTGAGGCAGGAGAAAACAAGCTTGCTCCCTCTTCAACATGGCATCCCTTCAAATATTTAAACATAGCTATCATGTCCCTCCTTAACCTTCGCTTCCCCAGACTAAACATCCCCAGCTCCCTAAGTCTCTCTTCATAGGGCATGGATTCCAGACCTTTTACCATTTTGGTTGCCCTCCTCTGGACACATTCTAGCTTGTCAATATCCTTTTTAAATTGCGGTGCCCAGAACTGAACACAGTACTCTAGGTGAGGTCTGACCAATGCAGAGTAGAGTGGTACAATTACTTCCCTCGATCTAGACACTATACTCTTATTGATGCATCCCAGAATTGCATTGGCTTTCTTGGCTGCCATATCACACTGCTGACTCATGTTCAGTTTGTGGTCTACTAAGACTCCCAGATCCCTTTCACATGTATTGTTGTCAAGCCAGGTGTCACCCATCCTATATTCTCACTCCCTGATGAAAGGGCCTTTCTGTGACTTCTCTGAGCACAGAAAAGAAGCAATTGCATACACTGTAACTTGGTGTCCTTGGCCAAAACAGGAAGAGGGGAGGTCTTGCGGAGAAACCTCCTGAGAAACCCAGGTCTTATACCTGGTGATGAAGGTGCAGTCATGGATCAGGCTCTCCTCCAGGATGATGCCGCTGCGTTCATCTCCCTGGACCAAGGCATGGTTGTGATGCCATAAGATGTGTGTGCTGTTGTCCAGGTAGGTGGCTGTGCACTGGAAAGGGAGGCGGTCGCCTTGGAAGACAACTTGCCGCAATGAAGGGATCAACTGGTGGGTGTGCAGCTCTGGGGCACCTTCTGCAGAGAGGATAGCAAATCAGGAACTCTGCACACATTTATCTTATTTCTTTTAAAACATTTCAGTGCCGCCTTTTCACTCAAATGGAGTCACCAAGGTGGCATAATAATGTATTTTTGACAGGATTTGCAAATCCTGCCTCACCAACCTTCTAGAGTTCCTTGAGAAAGTGAGTAAGCATATAGATAACAAGGAAGATAACAAGGACATGTGAGGAAAGACTGAATGTCATCCCTCCTATTGCATTTGTATCTCATTTGTACTTGCCACTCCCAGGTCAGGTGTTATCTTTACTATTACATCTCTTCTTGTGTTCTTACATCCAAATACATCACAAAGCTCTTTAAATACCGTTACGTCTATGAACTTGAATTTTTTAAAAGGAAAAGAACCAAGAGTTTTCATACAATGAATTGCAAAGCTGTCTTCATGCTAAAAAGTTACCCTTTTGCAAAAACTCCCTCTGCCCCCAGGAAGGCTACCAACATTCTACAAGTAACAACCAAACCTGTGTTTGTAACTGTGGAACACTCATAGATGGGTCTGCAATGGACCCACACTTCAACATTTGCATTCCTCCTTTGCAGGAGTAGTAACGGGATATTAAGGGACTGCTTCCCTAAACAGCCCTCATTCTGCAGGTTTCCTCAAGCTATTGGAAGCCTCACCACAGCGCATCTGATTCTCCCGGACATTCCGCACAGGCTTCCCATGCAAGGTGCTGGGGTAGATGCACAGCGTCTTGTCCGATATCTGGATGGACTGGTTCTTGGACCACGACAGGACCCAGCGCATATTGCAGTCACATGTCAGGTATTCTGTGGCAAAGTCACTGGAGGGAGGGATAGAGCCACAAGTTGGTCAGCTGGAGGTGACGGGGAGGAAAGATTTGCAGGAGAGATCAAGACAGAGCAAATTCCGAGGACTCTTCTAATCCAGTACCAAACATGGGGCAGAGGAAATTGATACGTTAGCAGAGCTGAAGGCAGGGCTCCAAGCATATTGTTATAATTATTGTATTGACATTTAATGTTGGAAACCGTCCCAGGTCTGAGAGGGGAGGGGCAGTCCAGAAATCGAATAAAATAAGTAAGTAGAAATGAAACTACCCCCCTCTTCGGGATTCTACAACCTCTCAGGGGAATCTCTGGATATGTAGAAATCCTTGTATTGTCTGTGAAAAGTCCTGTCATAGTGATCATGGGGCAAGAATGTACTAAGCAAATAAATATTAAATAAATATCCCACTGCTCTGTATATACAACTGTAACCCAATCCAAAGCATGCCTACCATGCCAGCACCTGTAATGAATCAAGCATTGTGCCTAGGATGAACTGGCCCTATGCATGCTTAGAACACACCTACAGCCTTCAAAGACTTGGGGTGGAGGAAGGAAATTTTCCGTGCAACTGTCTCAGTCTACATGGGGTGTCTCCGTCCTGCTCCTAGCATTGGATGGTATCCAGATGTGGACTAATCCTGGCACTGTTCCACTTCCAGGTTTCAGTTCTGTGACCTCTGCCATGCATACCCATTTTCATTTGCAACGCGAGGGGGAAAATACTCACATGACTTTCAGAGATAGCAGGTGGTCAAAGACCCCAAACTGGAGACTGGAGAAGATATTGCCCGACACATTCCTGTCAAAGTGTAGAATGTATAGGTAACTTCACTTAGTCAAGGCTGGCCAGATTATCCATCACTGAGGGCAGGTCTATTTGCATTTTCGCCTCCCTCCCCAGCTCCCTGTTGGTCTATTTTAGTTATTTAAAGTAATTATACTGATGTTTACAGGGAGCTTTCTTTCCCATACTGATTTCTCCCCCTGAAACCACCTGGGGAGCTACTGTTTGCTCCACCGCAAAATTGATGCACTGCCAGGTAAGTAATGTGATTTCACAAATGGAGTCCATCACAGCTCCACAAGGCAGTTTAAAGAGCAGAAAGAAGTACAGAGGGGGAAGCTGCAGCTGCTTCTGCCTGTGAACTACAGTTGTGAGGAGAAAAGGGCACGAGCAAGTCTTGGGAGGTGCCAAACTCCCATTGGACATCTGCTTTGAAGTCCTTGTATTGTCACCCAGAGACATGGCCTGTTTGCAGAGCCTGAAGGCCTAGCCATAAGTGGTAACTGGAAACTGCTGGCCAGAAGAACTGCTGACAAGCAATTGGCCAGAACTGTGATTTCGAGATTGGTGTTCACTTTTTGGTTTGGTCCTAAAAGGTGATTTGCCAAATTGGGATGCTGAAATGTGTGTTTTAACCTTACATGAGGAATATGACCTGGATTGAGGGACATCGACTATCATCTCCTTGGAAGGAAATACATCAGAAGGAATTCAGGATATCCTAACTGAATTCCATTTTGAATGAAAGGAACATAATGCTCCGTACAATTTTATAAAATTGGACACAGAACAGAGTCTTGACAGCAATAGGATTCCCCTTGTGGGAAGAGATGAAGCTGACAACCCACAACCCAGAATACCACCAGGGCCCTTGCCCAAATACTCACAAGCGGATGAGGTTGGTCAATCCCTGGAAGATGCCTTCGCTGATACAGCCAATGCGGTTGCTGGAGAGGTCCCTGGGAATAAATAGAAGATGCAAGAGCCATCTGAGAAGTCACAGACAGCTGTGCTAGGTCAACCAAGAAGAAACTGCAAGACCAAATGGGGAAGAATGTGGAAAAAATTCACCCACGGGCAGATGCCAGAACCAAAGTGAAGGCCATTCATTGCACACTCGTCTAGATTTTGAACCCTGTGCAGGTCTCTGAAGCTAAAATGATAAACAAAGGAATGGATGCTGCCATGTGGACAGGATTTGGAAAATACAAACTCTCCCACCTAGATGGCAGGTGGGAGAGTTTCACAGCAAAATATGTGTAAAATTAAAGAAATATGTGTAAAATTAAAGAAAAACTGAGTGGAAACCCAAAAGGTGCTAGAATGCTGAGGGGAAGTGAGGGAAGAACTACACTTCCCCTCAGCATTTCTCTTTTAGGACATATAGACCTGGATAGGGTGAAAATAGACACTGGTGAAAAAAAATCAACTTGTAGTCCATATGCTATGGGGGTAGGGGGGAGAAGGCACATCTTCTGAAGTCTACACACAGAGTCTACATTAATGAACTAGGTCTGGTGAGATCCAGCCCTGAGAAAAAACAGACTGGGTTCATAAAGGTGACCAAACAATGGGTGAATCTGAGGGCTGGAATGGGGTCAGGAAGGGAAAGCCAGAAAGCGGTTTGTCTGATTCAGAAGACGGGTCGTACTTACAAACGCTTCAGGTTTGAGAGGCCAAGGAAAGCTCCAGGCTGGATGGTGCTGATCAAGTTATTCTTTAGGTCTCTAAGAAAGGAGAAAAGAACACACAAGTGATTTGTCCTGCGATGACATGGGGGTGATATTTACCCTTAGGAGAGGTCCTGCATCTCTTTAGACTGGGAAAAGGACAAAGCTCCCTTCTTGGAATGACTCCAGCCACGCAGTACCAAAGCAGCAGCAGTAAAGCTTCTGTCTCATGGTGGGAAGTGCCATCAAGTCACAACTGACTTATTGTGACCCCCTAACGAGTTTCCCCAAGCAAGAGACTACAGAGGGGGTTTGCCGTTGCCTGCCTGTGTTGTAGCAGCCCTGGAGTTCCTTCGTGGTCTTCCATCCAAGTACAAACAAATGCCAGCCCTGCTTAGATTCTGAGATCTGCCAAAATTAGGCTAAACTGGGTCATCTGGGTCAGGGCATTGCCTTAGGTGCATTTATCCATAGAGAGTATAGAAACATTGTTTGCTCACTAAAGGTATTGTGAAATCCTGTTTTTATAATTGCATGAGCGTTTATGTATTTATCCTTATGGAGAACTTCTCTGACTAAAGTTAAGGGAAGCTGAGATGATAGCAGTTAGTCTCAAATGGAGAATGTGAATAGGGACCTCCAGGCAAATAACTTTGTGCCCTGGGAATAACACCCATACGTCATTTTTGCTTTCCCTGAGGAAGAGTTCTGTGCAAGCTCAGCACTCAGTGGTCAGCCAGATGCTTTCAGGGAGCCCACAAGTTGGGCACTAGCAACAGCCTTCCCTAGTGGTTAGCTCTTTTACTGCCATTCATAATGCCTCTGAATCTGGAGGTTTCCCTGAACTATTATGGCTAACAGTTGTTGGAAAACCTACCTTTCAGAAGAGTGCCTAATCTCCTTCCAAAGGCATCTAAGCCCATTACCACTGTCATATCTTGTGGCAGTGAATGCCATAAAGTTAACTGGAGCACCCCAGTCTGAAACATAACCCTATCCTGAAGCTACCCAGTTAACTTACGGTTTTCTCCACACTCAATGCATGATCTGATGACATCAGAACATGCATACATTTTGCCACATTGAAGAGGGGGACTACTCCACTGATTTTCCAGCAGCAATTTTGCAAGGTCTATTATAATGTGTGTGCTGATGTGTATAGCCCAGGCTAACCCGATTCCATCAAAACTCAGAATCTAAGGATGGTCAGCCTGGGTTAGTACTTGGATGGGACACCACCAAGGAAAGCTGTGCAGAGAAAGGCCATGGCAAAGGAAGACCTGTTTCTCACTTGCCTTGAAAACCTCCAAAGTTGCTGTAGGTTGGGTGCAATTTATTGGCACTGAATTTATGCTTCAGAGTAGTGCATAATGCTCCATAACTTACTTCTGCTCATAGTGACCGATTTCCATCCAAGACAGGCAGGAGTTTGACATCATTTCCCTTCAACCCCAGGGCATGAATTCCCATTAACCTCAGATCAAAGAGTGTTTGTAGCTGCAGGAGATAGGATATTGTTCTGTAATTCATTAAGAACCCGAAGATGAAACCCTCCCTGGCAACTGGTGATTCTCCCTCCCACCCTGTTTACACAACATAATAATTTTTCAAGTTGTTTGGGCACAACACATAGAGAGACACCAGGCCACCCATGTGTTTCAGGAGTCTAGTCAGACAGTTTGAGGGTAGCAGAAATAAAGCTACCCTAGTGTCCCGTAGACATATGTTGTCCACATGGTCATTATAATCTTGGGAACCCAGGTTTCCGGGTTATATTTTTTTAAGAGCACTTTTCTAGATCTCATGGGCAAAGACAGATCTGAAACTGTGAAGGAAAAATGCTTGAAAAGAAAAAAACCCAAGTCAAATGAAGGTCAAGATCAGGGTGGATGCTGTGAGTGCAAGCGAACATCAAAACAGGAGCTCTTTTTCGCTGACATCAGCAAAAACCAGTATCAGTTTTCAATGCAAACAGTCAAGTGTGCCATTGTTTTAAAAAAAATATAAGACACAAACAGATCTGTATCATGGTGTTTCAACTGGAGCACATTACAAGAGAATAAAAGAAGACCCATAACAAAAGGTCATTTTACCAAGTTGCCAAAAGGAATTTATATCATTTTGATTATTGATATTTTGATATCTGAAATATTGTTTATTGTTGTTGTGGCCTAATATCTGATTATTGTTTATAAATGTTGTATTGTTGTATGATGACTACTGATGTTTTGATATCCTGTAATGTTGCTTATTGTTGCTTTTATCATGGTTGTTGTACACCGCCCTGAGCAATTCGGGGGAGAGCGGTATATAAATTAAATTACCATACCATACCATACCATATTGGAACAGCATTTTTTGCAAGATATTATGACACTGTATATATGACTTCCCCTCTCTTTCATAATGGACAATGCAATTAAAAATACCTTCCCAAATCATCACTTTTCAAACTTTGCTGGTTGATCCATCTTCTCCCCGCCCCATCCTCCCAAATGGCTTCTGGTGGGTAATATGCCTTTTGTTTTGTGTTAGATCATACAAATTCAGTTGATGCGATTATACATTTAAACAACCATACAGCACAATCATGGATGTCAACAATGTCTACGATTGCAACATTTCCTCTTAGAAATTTGTGCCATAACAAAACTATTCAAGGAGCCATGAGAACTCTTTGGTAATTTTTCAAGCTGTTTGTGCCATCCAAAGGGTTGGGAATGCTCACACTGACGGTAAACCGGTGTCACGGTTATTATCAAATTTGATTCATCGTTACAGGAGAAAAAATGAATAAAGAACGAATTAACTCATCATGGTCTGAATAAATGCCAGACTACAATGAGTACATTTGTGCTTTATTCATTTTTTTCCATGTAAAGATGAATCAAAATCGATAATAATGTTACAACAACATAATGTTGTTATAAACAATGCCAAGGTTATGGTACATTCCCATCAGCTAGAAGATATGTATTCATAAGGCAAACTTTTCCTTGTGGGTTCTATGCTGACCAACGCTATCCCCCCGCCCAGTTTCGCCCTGGGTGTTGCTAATTGCAGAAATTTGCTAGCAACAAGATAAGAATCTGAAAACTGGGAAACACAGCCCTCCCGCTGTTCCCTCTGCCTCCTCCCCACATCTCTACAGACTTGAGAAAGAAGAGCTGACCGTACAGACGGCACTGAAGGCAGCTGCTACCCTAAATCACACTATAGAAGAACAAGAGGAACAGGAAGAACAATTTTCACAGTCCCAAAAAGACAGCTGGAATTAGGATTGGTGAGCATTAACAAAAAAAGTCACAACCCTCTTCTTGAAATGTTGATGCATGTAGTGCAGTGGTGGCGAACCTTTGGCACTCCAGATGTTATGGACTACAATTCCCATCAGCCCCTGCCAGCACGGGCAATTGGCCATGCTGGCAGGGGCTGATGGGAATTGTAGTCCATAACATCTGGAGTGCCAAAGGTTCGCCACCACAGATGTAGTGCCAGCACTGAGGAAGACCTCTTCCACATACCACAAAGAGCTGTTGCCAGTCAGGACTGATTTACTACGCATGGCAGGACACTGACTCAACTTAGAACAAGGCAGCTGCCCCACAGTTAAGCCAGGCAAGGCACTGGAAGTCCATGGTTGGAGCTCCTAAGCAGTTTTCCTTGGTAAACAGCAACTGCTTGACTCTCAGCTTTGGATTGGGACTGTGAAGGCCTGGGAAGGGTTGCTGGTCCCTTCATCTGGCATGGTTTCCCTAACCTGGAATAGCTCCACAGAGCTGCTCTAGAGTCAGTGGGGACAGGGGTTGCAGTGTCAGACTAGGGTCTTGCTGATTTTTAAAAAGTCCTCAGTGATAGGGGGTGGAAATGGCTGTCAGACAGACAGGGTCAAGGAAAATGGCTGCCAGGTAGGTGAGAACATCTGGATTTTCCCATTCACATGGCAGCCTCCCCCCGCCCCTTTCCAGGTTTATTGCCATTTTCTCCAAAACTGTGCATCAAAGCAGGTCTGAGAAAAGCTGGGGAACCCACGGAGGTGCTTGAAATCCCAGCAACATTGAATCTAGGGCAGCAAACCTACACCTCTCTCAACTTAACCGACCTCCCAGGGTTGTCTTTGTGATGATAAAATGTAAGGGGAGAATAGTGTACACTGTTCTGAACGTTTTAAAGGGAGCGAGCATTAAAATGTCCTAAATAAATAAACACGGAGACAGGCAACGTACAGGGAGCCTTCATATCTTCCCCACTGAGGCAAATCTGACAAGGAAGCACACATGACTCACAATTCTCCGCAACATCTTCACAACAAGAGAGAGAAATGCAAACAGTCAAGTGTGCCATTGCTAAAAAAAAAAAAGACACAAACAGGTCTGGATCATGGTGTTTCAACTGAGGTACATTACAAGAGAATAAAAGCACACATGACTCACAATTCTCCACAACATCTTCACAACAAGAGAGAGAAACAAACAGGGACGTGGGCTTCCAATGGAAAGAAATGAGAGAACAGCTGTTTCTAGTAAACAGGGACAGTCAAAAGGTACATACAGACTTCATCTCTAGTCCAAACTGCCCTTGAGCAGCAAAGGCCGGCTTTTTTCTCAGGGCTACTTTCTCCACCATTGCTGGCATGTTGCCAAAGAGGAGATATACTTTGGGGACAATAATCACTCTCTACAGAAAGCATAGGAAGAGTCTCTAAGGAACAAGGGAAATATCATCATGGGAAGGGTGTGGTGTATGGGGGAAGAAGGACAGAAGGCCTCAGTCTGACACAGGGTGTCATGGCCCCTTCTGCTGTAACTAACAGCTCATCCGAGGAAGAGTGAACTGAGCCTTGCAGAGAGATGCCAGCTGAATCAGCAGAGCCTGAACCAGCTCAGGCTTCTGGCTCAGAGCTAATTAGCAGGGCTAAGGAAGATTCTAGCAGCTCTGGGTCTCCAGATGTAAGTTGGGGTTGAGGACAGAGATTGAGAGTGGCCTTAAAGGAGAGGTGCCGCTCAGCAAGATTGCAGGCTAGGCATTACCCAGAGTCTTTGCAGGAGCAGTCCCAGGCGAGTAGTTCTGAGGAATAAAGGGCCTTTGGCAGAAACTGCAGTTGTGGGTTGCAAAGTAGATTCCACCTGACCTTGTCTGTACACCACTGCTGTCTTCAGACCTGACAATGCACCGGCTTCTGACCTTGATTCCTGGATTCTCCTGGTTGCTGTATGTATTCCTGGCAGTTGACTCCTGGCCTGATTGACTTCTCTTTGGACTCTCCCACAGACTTGGTAACCTTGGACTTTATTCTTTGTTGAACTGCCAGCAGCCCAGCCCTGAGCTTCATCAGTACTGCATGTCACTGTGGCAGCACACCAGCCCCACCCAGCCTGCACACAGGGCCAAGCATTAAGGATGCCAGACTACAGGTAGAACCTGGAGATTTTCCGGAATTTTAGCTCATCTCCAATCTACAGAGATGAGTCCTCCAGGAGAAAATGGATGCTTTGGAGGGTGAACTCTATGGTGTTATATCCCTGAGGTCCCTGTCCTCCCCAGGCTCCACACCCAAATCCTCAGGAGTTCCCCAATCTGAAACTGGTCATCGTACCCCCCCATCCCACACTGGTGGTCAGTGAGGAACCTGGCAACCCTACCAGGCATTAATAGGTGAGAGACAATGGCCAGACCCTAGAGGTACAGAATTCTATAACTAAACTGTCACTTGTCGACAGTAAAATGAGTCACACTGGCAGCAGTAAGTAAATAAATAATACAGAAGATAGATCTAAGTCATACATTCCTTAATGATGTTGAACAATTTTCATTGCCACTTGAGGGTGTGGTTGAAACAAACCCCACAGATGCATATATTCCATACACCTGAACAGCTTCACTACCTGATGATCAGTTTTCATTGTTTTTTGAAGTAAGTTTCCAGCCTTCAACATTGTGTACAACAGGGGTTCCCAACCTTATTGAACCTGTTGGCACATTTGGAATTCTGACCCAGCATGGCAAACAAAGGAACCAAATGACTGCCAGAGGAGGCGGAGCCAGCCACAAAATGATTTCCACAGCTTAGCTTCAGTAACATAAATCGTGATGCTGTGGTGGTAGCTGCTGCCAAAGTAACATTTTTTTAAAAATCTGCACAGCCAATCAAATCTTCAAAAGTCAATCAGAAGCCTTATTGGGCAAAAGCTCTTCCTGGCCCCACACACTTTGTAAAAACACCTGCTGGGAACCAGAAAAGGTGCTGTTGGGAACCCCTGTCGTACAAAGATATTAAATCTGTGATGGCAGAGTTGGCCAGTTGATTGATCAAAAACAGATTGTGTCCACTGACTGGTCAAACATTTTAGAGCATCAGCTTCCTCACAACAACCACAGAACAAAACAAGAAATTCACAGCAATACAAGTCATTCACAGTGGCACAGGATTTTGCAATCCTAAATGGTCTTCAATAAATTTAGAAGGGTGTAATTTTGCTTAGGATTGTACTGATAATCATTGTTCCTGATACTTATTAACTAAAAAAGGTTAGTCACCAGTTATTGTGAAGGACAGAACTTTTAAAACGTTCAATTAATTTGAACTGTTACAATTAATATTATTATTATTATTGACAACTTTTAACATTAGGCATGGTTACGTAAATGACTGGCGAAGGAACCCTATGATGAGATCAGCTGAGCATACAGAAGCTCTGAAGCTGCCACCAAGGAGCCACTCAGTCAAAGGTCTGGCACACTGTGCCTGCATGGCTAAGGCCCGTTCTAGTGCACTTTCAATCCACTTTCAGTGCACTTTGCAACTGTGCGGAATAACAAAATCCACTTGCAAACAGTTGTGAAAGTGAATTGAAAGTGCATTATTCTGCATGTGTGGAAGGGGCCTAAGGTGAGGAGATGTACTCCCCCACCCCCGCCTCTGCTGAGCTTCAATATTTGAAGGAGGGACATGCCTTTTTACTTCTATTTTGTGGGGGGGGGGGGTTTAATTGGGTTTCGGAAAGTGAAAGTTTTACTTCCCTCTCCCCCCACGCCCCTCCCCCTTCCCCCACCAAGCCCCCAGTGTGATAAGAGTGTAATTATTTCAGGGAGATTATTAGCATTAAACCTAAGACCTAGTTTTGGGGAAGCAGTGTAGGTAAACCTGTTAAGGGCTGTTAAACCCCACTGATTTTCATGGGAAGAACTAAAGCACGATCCTTTACCTGGCAGTAAGCTCGGTTGCTGGCATTTGGGGTTGCTTCTGAGTAAACCCTCCTAGGGTCGTGATTCACCCGTTCAAAGTGTTGCACAGTGCTTCAAAGCAAGGCCACCGACTACCACTAAGCTTACTCCCAAGTAACGTGCACCATGGAGCCAACCTTTTTTCTAAACTAAAACCTCAGTATTCAGGTTAAATTGCCGTGCTGGCACTTTGCGATAAATAAGTGAGTTTTGGGTTGCAGTTTGGGCACTCGGTCTCGAAAAGGTTCGCCATCACTGCTTTAAGGAATGCCTCAGTAAAGTTGGTCTTCAGGATTCTCCAAAATGAATCATGCCCCAGGATTTTTCTGCAGGTGTCCAAACATGTACTTCCATGAAAGCACCATCCTCTCTCAATCCTGAACTGATTGCTCATCAACTTTATTGGCATTTTCAAGTTCTTAGTTATTTGGGCAGAAGGAGAAAACGTGCTCTCTGTCTACTTTGTCTTTCTCTTTGCCACAAGAAGGAAATGTGGCTCAGTAGTAGAGCACTGGCTTTGCATGCAGAAGGTCCCAGGTTCAATCCCAGGCATATCCAGTTAAAAGAATTGGGTGGCGAGTGATGTGAAAGACCTCTACCTGAAACCCTGGAGAGCTGCAGCCAGTTCGAGTAGAGAGTGTTGACTTTGATGGACCAATGGTCTGATTCAGAAGCTTTATGTATGCAGAAGACCACGAGACTGGAGAACCAGAATGGTACAACTCTGTAAGTGCACTTTTAAGGGAAGTGCTGTGTCTCAGTGTAGAGCATCTCTTCGCCATGCAGAAAGTCCCAGGTTCAATCTCTGGCATCTTGGACTAAAAGGATCAGGTGATGTGGAAGACCTCTGTCTGAGACCCTGGAGATCAGCTGCCAGTTTGAGCAGATATTATTGACCCTGCTGAACCAATGATCTGATACATTATAAAGCAGCTTCCTAGGTCTTCACCTATGTCTTCAGAAAACTCTGGTTTCCCATCCCAAAGTACATTATGAGAGATTCTTCTTGAAATGCAAATGTAGTTTTACAGCACGCGAAAGAATCTCAGAATGATGAACCTGCTGAAAAGAATTTCCAGCCATCTCCTTCCATTCGTCCAGAGCAGTCAAGTCAAAACAAGCCCAGAAGGGCACCAGAAAGAAGCATCCCAACTGTATGGATGAAGCACACACCATCCTATTCATGCATTCCTTTATTCGGTGCCAGGGGAACAAGGAGTGAGCCATTGCTAGAAAAGCCTTGAGGCAAAGTTGTTTCTGCAGCTGGCCCATCTACCAAGCATGTGATGACTTATGGGGTGAAGGCCACAAAAGGCCTCTATCTTGGATGAAGCTCAGTCACAGCAATCAGCTCCACTCTACACAATCTGGTGTCTCATTCTCAGATGTGGAACTGTCAGAGCCAATGGGCTGGATCCAGACTAAACTGGCCAAATCCCTAATCACTTTGAGGGGAAACCCCCCCCCCCCCACACACACACAAGTCATTCTTCAGGGTTCCCTACCCTCACACAGCATGACAAGTTCCTTGGCCTTAAAACAGTAAACTATTTTTAAAAATCTGGCCTCTCTTCCATCACCACTAGAACAGAGAAAAAGACACCTTAATCTGGTAACTCTCATAAGAACATAAGAACAAGCCAGCTGGATCAGATCAGAAGCCATCTAGTCCAGCTCTCTGCTACTCGCAGTGGCCCACCAGGTGCCTTTGGGAGCTCACATGCAGGATGTGAAAGCAATGGCCTTCTGCGGCTGTTGCTCCTGATCACCTGGTCTGTTAAGGCATTTACAATCTCAGATCAAAGAGGATCAAGATTGGTAGCCATAAATCGACTTCTCCTCCATAAATCTGCCCAAGCCCCTTTTAAAGCTATCAAGGTTAGTGGCCATCACCACCTCCTTTGGCAGCATATTCCAAACACCAATCACACCAATCATATTCCAAACACCAATCACACAGAAAAGGATGGAGGGGGAATTGGCTGGCACAGAATTAGCAGTTAGCAGGGCTGAATTGTCCTAATTTAAAGAGCCTGGGCAAGGGCGGTGTGTGCGTGTGTGTGTGACCTAAGATGTCTGAAATATTGCACTTTTCTACTTTTTGTAATCTTAACTCTATTGCATTGCTTATTAGATCCCTTGTGGTGTTCAATGACATTGCTTTATGCCATGTAGACACCTTGAGTTTCAAGGACAAAATTGGTTAATAAATAATAAAGCACAAATAAATCTATGATTTTTAAAAAATGATGGACCACCATTGTACTCACTTGCCACTTCCCAGCCCCCTGCTATGAAAATTTTCTTGCTACAGGCTTCAAAAGAAGCAAGTCTGAATCTGGGTGGGAGACCTGGGAATCCTATATAAACTCCCTTAAGTTCCATGATAGAAGAAAGGCAAGCCACTAATGTAAGAAATAAATTGAACAAAAATAATATCCAAGTGGCGACAGCTCGCGGGGTGACAATTCTATAGGGAAGCTCTAATCTGTTTTGCAGTTGAGTCACCAGATCCCCATCTGTAACCAAATACAACGTAAAAAGTTTCTCCCTCCTTTCTGCCTCGTCCCTCTTTGTTTCCTTCCCTGACTCCTGTCAAACAGCTGCCACATGTCATCCTACAGATCACTGCAGCTGTGCGCTGTTGCGAAAGCCGTGATCGGCAACATGTGTGTATGAATGGAAGCGCACAGCTCTGCGTATGCAGCTGGCAACACAAAACGTCATTAAATCAAGAGCCATTCTTGACTACAAAGCCTCAACATCTGTCAAGGCAAGAGGCAACTGTTCCCATTAAAGCACTAGCTCTACTCTGTGATATGGGAGAAGGACTGTTAAACAAGAGTGAAAGATTAAAAGCAGCTATTTTATATTTGCTTTGGAAGTGTAAGGTGTGAAAGCCAGCATAGTGTAGTGGTTAAGGTATCTGATTAGGATCTGAAAAATCCAGGTTTGAATCCCCATTCACACCAGGAAAGCTTGCTGAGGTGACCTCAAGCCGGCCACACACTCTCAGCCTTGACCCTGGCAAGTATTTGGATGAGAGACGTCCAAGGATGATGTGGTATGATGTATGATGTGGTATGTGGAGGCAGGTAATGGCATCACCTCTGAACGTCTCTTATCTTGAAAACCCTATGGGGCCGCCACATGTCAGCTGTGTCATAATGGCAAAAAGAAACAGATAGGAAGTTATTGTGCTACATTTATTGTCAAAGATAAACGTAGTCCCCTGTGCAAGCACCAGGTCATTACTAACCCATGGGGTGATGTCACATCACAATTACTAGGCAGCCTATTTTTACTATTTTGCCTTCCCCAGCCATCTACACTTTACTCCTTGCAATCTGGGCATCGTTTTTATCAGCCTCAGAAAGATGGAAGGCTGAGTCAACTTTGAGGCAGTTACTGAAACCAACTTCTGTTGGGATTGAACTCAGGTTGTGAGCAGAGCTTTGACTACAATATTGAAGGCAGATCACATAAAAGCCTTGTCTTGGTGTGGGAGGGGTTCAGCAATGCGGGGGTTAGGCAAGAAAAGTGCAGGGAAAATTGCTTTCCGGATGCCCTGTTGCCACGGTGAACACCTCTGCATCTGCAGCGGCAACAAGAGCTTCATATAGAATTCTCTCGTGGAAACAGCCCGTGTTTCAAACAAGGGTTACGATCTGTCTTGAGAATTGCTGGGGAGGTATGAGGACATCCCTTTCTCTACACACACACACACACACACAAAAACCATGAAGGAAGACTCCTTTTCTTTGCCATATACACAGCGAGACCCAGCACTGCACATATGTTCCACCAGAAGCCACCCAGAGCTGCCTGGAACAAAGCCCAGCTTGTTCTCTACAGAGCAAGATTCATTTCCTTTGAGACAATAAAAGGCTTCTCCTCCCACCTTTCTCCTGCGTGATGTCGCATGGTGGACTTCTCCTAGTTGAAGGCCTCCTTTGTCTCCTGGGGGGACTGTTGCTCATTGACTTACCCCAGCTGCAGCGGCCGGCAAAGGAGCCGTTTTTCCACAGGAGGTGGCTTTTACAAGTTAGGTTACTAGTCTCTAAGGAGCACAGCAGACATGGCGGGGCTCATGAAAGAGCCAAGCCACCTAGAAGGCCTCAAATAAAATAGGACTCCAATTTAGAGACCGGCAAAAGGCCAATTGTAGAATAAGAGCCACTACCCGCTCGGCAATCAGCTTCTTGGTGGTCCTCCAGGCCTCAATAGCCCCCAGGGTTCTTTTGAGGGCCAGGGCATTTGCACTGGCCCACCCTTCCTACAGGGGAGTTTTCATACTCAAGAAAGTGACATCCCCAAGCATCCAATGTCAGACTTTTTGAAGCAGGATCCACTGCTAAACCTGCTCTGCTTTTCCCACTCCCCAACCTAAAATTCAGGAGTCTCACATCAGTTAGCAATTGCCATGTTTATGTATGAATTTTCATGCTTAGTGATTTAACTGTATAAGTGGGAACCTGCAAAACAACAATGTACCTTGAACAAAAAAGAACAGGACTGTGGAAGGGGGAGGGGACGTCCTCACCTGCCCACTCTGAGTGCCTTGACATGATGGGGGGCGGGGGAGGGCAGGCTTGTCTAGCTCATCTGGAGTAGCTTTGGGGGAGTCAGAGGGAGGGGTTGGGAGTCCTCATCCAGCTGCTTGCTCACCCTCTCGGAGTGGTTTCCTGCAAGCTTGCAAACAGGGGCAGGGGTCTTACTTGCCCACTTGGAAATTTTAGGTGAACTAGGAATTTCAGGTGAATTAGGAAATTTCAGGTGAACTGGAAGTTTCAGGGGAACCCTATGCTGTCCCAGCCCTACGTGGATGCCTGTGTTGTCACCACTTCAAGTAAGGGTGTTGTCTGCACATGTGTGAACCACACTGTTTTAAAAATTGGAGGATTAACCCCCTGGGGTTTTGTTTTGTTCTAAGTTTTCAGATTATTATTTTTTTTGCAAACCTGTTGGGGGTAAGTGTGCCCTTTATCTGCAGATTTAAATATCCACAGGCAGGGGGGACATATGGGAATTAGATATATAGTTAGCTTTGGGAAGCGACTTCATTAAGTGTGACCATTGGGACCTTCTAGACTATGGCATCAACCCTCTGGAATGTTTTGCCAGAGAAAGCAAAGGAGGCAGTGTTGCTTTTAAGAACATAAAAAGAGCCTTGCAAGATCAGACCAGTGGTCCACCCAGTCCAACATCCTGTCTCACACAGTGGCCAATCAGTTTTACATTTGTGTAGAGAACGCAAGAGCCACAGTGGTTAAGAGCAGCAGACTGAAAGCTGGAGAACTCTTCCACATGAAGCCTGCTAGGTGACCTTGGGCTAGTCACAGATCTCTCAAACTTTCTCAGTCACACAGAAGCAGGCAATGGCAAACCACCTGTGAACCTCTCTTGTTTTGAAAGCTCCAGTCAGCTATGATCTGCTGGCACTTTCCACCACCAAGGGCTACTTGACTCTGCTCTTCAGATACACCCACATGAAACTGCCTTATAGGGAGTCAGACTATTGGCCTGTCGTGTTCCGTGATCTCTACTTTGACTGGCAGCAGCTCTCCAGGCAGGGATCTCTCATGTCATTTACTACTCGATCCTTCTAGTTGCAGATGCTGGGGACTGAACTCAGAAACCTGAGTATCCAGCAGACCTATCCTCCCTGCTCAGAAACATTACAGCAGTCCATTTTATTTTATGTACAGCATAGCCCTAAACACAGTTATACACTTTCAAGCCTTCAGTGGTCTTAAAAAGGGTGTGACTCTGCTTTGGATTGAATTCCTGTGTTTCTGGACCTTGTCTGAGAGGGTTCGTGACACACATAAAAGATCAACACAACTTGAAATCCAATTAAAAAGCATCATTAAACCATGAAACCAGCATCATAAAACCACAGAGAACATAATAGAAAGCGCAAAGAAAGAAGACGTGGGGCCATCAAACAATCTGCCAGTTCAAAGGCTTTCTAGAAGAACAAGGTCTTTGGTTTTCTCCAGAAGGCCTGCAGAGATAATGCTAACCTCAACCCAAGAATTCCATAATCTGGGGCAGAAGAAAGAAAGACCCTGAGATGAGTCCTCACCAGTCTTCCTTCAGACAAAGTCAGTTCCTGGAAATCACACATGGCTTGGCCAAAATACAGTGGGCTGCAGTAGGAGAAGGGAGGCAAGAAAGTCTCCCTCGACCACCTTCACCCCTCTAGTGGTCATTATGAAGCCACCCTCACACAAAGAAGGTACACTTTTGCTTGGGAAAACAGCTGTAGAGGTGGAAGTAAGTCCTCTCTTCCCCTGTACCAAAGCTCAACGTCACCCCAATCTGCACTCCCCTACCCTAACAGCCATTTCCAGGAAAAGAAATGCATGTCAGGAAGTTCCTGTCAGAAAACTCTGATGCCACTGACCAAGTCAACAGACGGTGACTCCCAGAATTCAGCTTGTCTTCTTAAAGTTTAGCAATCAGTACATTCACAATTCATGCTACCTGAGAGAAATCACCCAAGAGATTCCTTCTTAATTCCTTCTTTTGAAACCTTTTGAAATTGCATTATATTCTGGGCAACACCAACCACCAAGGGATCAGATTTCTGTTTGTTAATCATAGCCCCAGATACTTCAAAAACTCCTGAATTGTCAATAACAAATTCCTGATTGATTCCACAGCATGTTGTAAAGTGATCTCCACAGCAAGAATGCTTCTATGTTCGTTCCAAGCTGATGACATCTGAGTAAGAAGATGCCTGAAATATTCATTGGTCAAAGAAAAGGGAACAATTCATCTCTTTGTATTGACACATTTTATAAGAGATTTCCTTTTTTTAAAAAAAAAGCTGCACAATGATGTACAGTAATGAAGTTTCTGCTGTCATTGAAGTGCAGCACCTCTCGAGGAGAACTGGCAAGACAGCGCAAAGACCCAGAGCTCACAGATGTTGCGCTCAGTTCCCAAAGAGCAGCTGTTACAGCAGGAAAAGAAAGCCAGGAGCCCCCTGGCACCAGAAAGATTATTAACTGATTTATTGTTGCACACGTTTTCAGAGGCAAAAATTATGGGTGTATTTATAGATGTATTTAGATGTGCAGTTTAAGTACAAAGGAACTGAGGCAATTATCCAGCACATGGAGAGGCAGGGCAGCTCAGTGTGACAGAGCACCTGTTCTTCTTGCAAAAGAGCCCAGCCTAATCCCTGATGCTTCTGCTTAGGAGTGTTTCTGAGAGGAGCATTTCTCTACCTGGGACCCTGGAGAGTTGTGGTCCACCAAGAAGCAGAGTAAGAGTTTGGATTTATACCCTATCTTTCTGTCCTGTAAGAAGACTCAAAGTGGTCTACAAACTCCTTTCCCTTCTTCTCCCCACAATAGACCCCTTGTGAGGTATGTCTTCCTAATGTATCCTAATGTATCCCTCAGCCAAAATAATAAATATCTGCTTTGCTTTCAAGTAAGCACAGGACAGGTTGTGAAGAGTAAATAAGTATAGCAGTTCTGTGTCATATAACTGTTGTAACACTTGCCGGAGGAGGAGGAGGAGGTCTGGATTTATATCCCACCTTTTTCTCCTGTAAGAAGACTCAAGGTGGCTTGCAAGCTCCTTTCCCTTCCTCTCCCCACAACAGACACCTTGTGTGGCACGTGGGGCTGAGAGAGTTCCGAAGAACTGTGGCTATCTCAAGGTCATACAGGAGGAATGTAGGAGTGTGGAAACACATCTGGTTCACTAGATAAGGCTCTGCCAGGTGAAGGAATGGGGAATCAAACCCTGTTCTCCAGATTAGAATCTACCTGCTCTTAACCACTACACCACGCTGGCTCTCTGAACTAGACACATGGGCACCTTCATATGGTCACAGAACATTCCAATCACGATCCTTGGAAAGCCAGTATGGTACTTATTTATATCAGTTTCTCCTCTCCTCCATTTTATCTTCACGACAACTTTGTAGGTAGGTTGGGGTGAGAGTCTGTGACTAGGCCGAGATCACTCAGTGAGTTCCATGGCTGAGAAGGGACTCAAACCTGGGTGTTCCAGATCCTAGTCTAACTGCAACACTATGCTGGTCTATTTATTTACACCCTCCTTTCTTCCCAGTGTGGACTCAAAGCAGCTTACA
The DNA here is from genome assembly GCF_021028975.2 of Sphaerodactylus townsendi. Lineage (NCBI taxonomy): Eukaryota > Metazoa > Chordata > Lepidosauria > Squamata > Sphaerodactylidae > Sphaerodactylus > Sphaerodactylus townsendi. Next base: position 5,954,364 of record NC_059436.1, read on the forward strand.
CCATTGTTCTCCCTTCCTCCATTTTAACCTCACAGTAAGTAATCTGTGAAGTAGGCTAGGCTGAGAGAGCGGGATTTGGCCAAGATCACCTACCAAGCTTTCATGGAAATCATGCATTTCTCAGTTCTTGGCAACAAGAGAGGGTTGTTGTCTAGTCTGACACTTTGACAGCACCTGACAGAAAGAACCTGTCTTGAGAAATACTGGCAAGATCATACCTTGTAGTAATCAACCGGAGCTTCATATCGATTGAAACACCATGCTGCTTCTCAATGCACGCTCTCATTTTAAATGTCTTATTTTGTTATTTATTCCTTCGTGTAGAATTAGAACCATCTAAAGGGCCTCTCCTGGAATATGTGAGTGCCAACTAATGCCATTTGAGGAATGGACAGAGAAATGGATAGAGCTAATGGCAAGGTTTGTCCCCAGGTGATTTTCAGCACCTTTAACCGACTGTGCTGGCGGCCAGGTGGGAAATGGTGCTGAAAGGACAGCTCCTATTCACCTGGGCAGTCTGAGTGGATAAACCTGGCAGGACAGAGCCAGCTACAATAGCTACCCATCTCTCTGCTCTCTCTCCAGATATATGGCCATGGGGGGTAACGAAGGGGTGTCCATCCTCTGAATGCTGAGTTATTTAAACTTTATTTTGGATACTGTGTCTAGACTGGGATATATACAGGAAAGAGAGAGCAATGAAGACAAGTGCAATGAGACACGGTCAAAGGGCTTTGGTATGTTTAGCCAGGAGAACAGAAGATTGAGGGGGATACTTCATACACTAGTAGGGTCATCCACGTGTTGTTCTCTGCTGATCTAGAAGGCAAAACTAGAATTTAACAGACTTCTGTTACAGGAGAGTGGATTTCAGAAGGGCATCAAGTTCCTGACGGTAACAATGATTTGACAAGAGCCATTCATGACACAAATCTGCAGGACCTAATCCTGTGCTCTGATTTCTGTTCTCAACCCCAAACAGAATTGAGGCTTCCACTCATCCCTGTATTACAATATCAATATCACCTTTCTTTGTAAACACCACTGGGATATTTCTGTGGCTCTCTAATGCCCTGAAGCTAGGATATTTGCTTCTGAGAGTCAGGATTCAACTCCTTATTGGCATCCTGAAATAAAGAAATAAGCAGTGCTCATGCTGTTAGGTGCTGCTGCACTAGAATCAGGACCCAGGGGTTTATATATTGCCTTGAATTCTTGTTCTTGATCCACCTATCCTTTGCACATGGGCCCAGTCCATAATTCAGTTGGATCCATAGTTCTCTGGAATGCAATTCTACCATTTCCCACACCACAAGTCTATATTAATTTTGTTTATACCCAACTTTTCTTCTGTTGTAGAACACAAGCTGCTGTATAAGGAGGTCCTAACAGGTCTCCTCATTAGGCAGAGACCAGGTTCAGACCTGTTTAGATTCAGGACTGTGGCTGGATCCTGGGCCTGCCAGCCATGCCTTGGACCCATAAACAGAGAGGAGCTGTGAGTCATAAATCCACTTACATCTCAGGCTGGCTAGCCTCACTGCTGCACAATGTAAAATTAAACTGGGAAATTAATGTGCTTGCTTTGTCTTCTCCTTGCCAAGTTTCCTCCAGTTTCCAGAGAGAGGGGGAGGCACCTTCTTTTTTGAGGGAAGACACTCCAATCTACCCTTTCTCCTTTTCAGACAAGACGTCTTGGCATGGCACTCTCAGAAAGACTCTGGCTCTGCAGTGAATGCAACTTGGAGACAAACCAGAGACTTTCATAGTCTGAACATAAACAGCCTGAGATAATATAAACTCCCTCTGCCCAGCTTCCTGCAGGACATCTGCGTCTCTGGGACTTTAACCCAACATTCCACCCAGAGCATAAACAAGGGACAGCCAAAGGGGCGGGCACACAAAGCACAGGCTCTGTGTCCGAACAGCCCCTCGCTTCCTGAATTCCTGGGAACGCCAGGGGCAGGCGTGGATTTTTTGGAGCCAGAAATGAAGGGACTTGCTATTGGCGCACACAAGGGGCTTCATTCAGAAGGGCAAATGCCGTGATGAGGCCAGCTGCAAAAGGAAGCAACAGCAGGTGGGACCCACAGCTGATGTAAGCTGGCACACCCCGGCGGCTTGGGAGAGGATGACGCCAAGCATCTGGACCAGATATGATAACAATGTAAAACCAAAAGCCGCGCTAGCTTGTTAGCTTATGCTCTGCTGTATAGTGAAGAAGGTTGTGGGCATCACACTGCATGTCTGAACAGGAACAGGTGGAGTTAGACAAAGAAGCAACACTAGCTAGTGGGTAGGTGAATGCCTGAGCATCTGGGAGACTTTGAAGTGGCACAATGGTCATGGATTTATTGCTGGAGTTCAGCAAGCAGCGATCTCACCCTCGGTTCTATCACAACCTTGCCCCAACCTTCCTCCAAGGCACTCAGAGTGACATGCAGGGGTCTCCCCTCCTCTGCTTCAACACGCAACAATCCTGCTAGGTAGGCAAAGAAAGACAGTGACCAGACCAAGGTTGCCTGCTGAAGTTCATGTCTGAGCTGCCATTCAAATCTAGTTCACCAGCTGAAAAGTGGGAATTAAATGACCAGCATTGGCATAACAGTGTTAAAAATGATGAAGAAATGCTGTATGATGATAGTTCAGTGAACAGTCCAAGGAGAAATATTGTATGTGGGTGGTGTGAGATCACACCCGGGCCCCACCCCTGAGCTCCACAGGTGCCTCTGAGTATTTACTCAAAACCTACATGCACAGACATTTGTGTCTTCCACATATCTTACAGAGAAAACCTATAGATGTTTAGGGTTTATGAACATATGCCCTGTGCAGAAAAATGGATGAATGGGTTGGATCCAGACAGTTTATTCTTTCATCCAGATCCCTGCTGGTCACCTGATTGCAGCATAGCCTTTTCTGTAGTAAAAAGTGTGCCATCAAGACAAAGATGGGGTCATCTTACATTCACTTAAGTTACAAGTATTTACACTGGGTGGAGATCCAGTGGTTAAAGAACCAGGTTTGAATCCCCACTCTGTCAAGGACACCTTTCTTTTAGGTAAATATGATAGGTTTACCAGTAACTATAGGGAAGGAAAGGCAGCATAGTATAGACTGATCTTGTCAGATCTCAGATGCTAACCAGGGTCAGTACTTTGAAGGGAGAGCACCAAGGAAGACTCTGCAGAGGAAGAGCAGGAGTCTAAAGACAATGGAAGGCAATCCACCTGTGATTCTCATTTGCCTTAAAATCCCTTTGCTGGGGTCCCTGTTAGTCCATTACACACATTATAATGAGTAAATAGAATTTCCGTGTTCAGAAATAGTATAGAGTGAGGTGGGCTAGGTAGTGGTGGGCGGGCCAGCGAGAGAATGGAGTAGGTGAGTGGCGGTCGGCAGCCAAATGCTCCCCCCATGGGGTCAGGGAAAATGGTACGTGGGTCAGCTGTTCCCCCTACCCTCCCAAGATACACCATTGCTGTTTGGCCAGTGTGAAAACAGGAAGCTGGACTGTCTGAACCAATGATGACCTGACAGGAAACTGACAGGCTAGTGGGGGTGTGAAGGAACTCTGAAGAAACCTCACCATACTTAAAGTCGGGAGTGGTAGCATGACTGGGAAGGAAGGAGGGAAACGTGATGGAAGCTGGCCAAGAGACTGAAGGCAATGGGGGAAAAACAGGCAGTGGGCTCAGAAGCAGGAGAAAAGGAATGCCAAGAGGAGGAGGAGCTAAGGAGGAAGCAGGACTGCGGCTGGATGCTATTTGGCAGGAAAGAGGGTCACAGCCCCTGGAGAGCCAAAAGGGCATCAGGTTGCAGGGTCGATAATCAGACCCCTGCTATTCTTCTAAATGTTCTCTGGATGAGGGAGTTGCCCTGAGATAGCGGAGGTGAAGGGAAGGGCACAGAGGCCTCAGTCACCAGACACTGGACATACAAGGTCATCCTAAGCAGTTGCAAAAGCAATCCACTCAAGGGAAGTCTCTTCCTCCTTTTCCAGTACTGCCACACCCCCAGTGCCTGTTAAACAAAAATGGCAAAAGAGAAAAATGACAAAATTCGGGACAGTCAGAAGCAAGCAGGTCACAGAGCAAATAGATAACTTGTGGGATTCACTGCCCACCAGTGTGGTGATGGCTCTAAAAATACATTTGTTCGTGATTTATCAGTGGCTATTCTTCACAGTAGTTCAGAAGAGCATCCATGTACAGGGGCAACATATCTCTGAATATCACCTGGTGGGGTGGAAAAAATCAGAGCATCTGAAAAAAACATCTTGAGACTACCCTGTGTAGGATTGCATTAAGTGCATTTTTTGAATAATATTTTATTTTATTTTGACACATGTGCATACTGGTTTTCTTTTCAGTCAAGCACTCAAAAAAAAAAGGATTCTAAATTGTGTGGGAAATATTTAATGACCATTTTCTTCAGCAGACCTCCCCACATCATCACACTGATCATTTCATAAAGAGTAGTCCGAGTTTCCATAGTTTGGTGGCATTCAGCATGACGGCTGGCCATCACACTCACAATTCACTGGTTTGCTGGGAATAGGTACGCTGTAGAGTTATCATTAGAGCCAGCATCTTGTAGCAGTTACGGGATTGGACTAGGAGCTGTGAAATTCAAGTTCAAATCCCCAGTCTGTCATGGGAACTTGCTGGGTGACCTTGGGCTGGTCACACAGTCTCAAGCCTCGACCCTGGCAAATATTTGGATGGAGATCTCCGAGGTGTACTTGGGGTTGGCACAGAGGGTGGCAATGGGAAACCACCACTGAATGTCTCTTGCCTGGAAAACCCTCTGGGGCAGCCATATGTTAGCTGTGACTTGATGCCCCCCCCCCCCCCCCCCAAAAAAAGAGAAAGATCCTGTGTCAATTAGAATCAGAGGAAATGCGCTGCTTTTCTCACAGCACAGCAGATGGCATTTGTCTGTCATCAGCATTCCTCATATTGCAGCATGTTCAGAACTGACAGAACTGAGCTTAGAACACTTGACTAATAAGTTTCATTCAGCACTGGAAGCCAGGCAGGCAAAATGAGCAAGAGTCAAATATCAGAGGCAGAAGCTGCCCAACTTCCCCCCACTACCCAGCCTCCATCCCAGCCTCCATCCCGGACCTGACAACTAAAGGAAATACTTCCTCGGTAACCTGTTTCCTTTTCTTGACTGGGCAGCTAGAGGGGAACAAGGTCAGGAAAGTAGTCTACAGACCCGCAGGTACAAACCACTGGCAATACAATTTAGAACCACATTGAGTTCTTGATAAAGTGATTTTTGCCCCTGTGTGTTCAAGGATGTGGCTTGAAATAATTCCTTCATGGTTCAAGGCGAGAGTATACCCACCACTGGTGGTAATGCTCAGCTTTCTGCACAGTTGGCGACAACTACCTCAGTACAGGACTACAGGCGCCACATGGTAAGTTTTCAAAACAGGTGTCCTGTAGCTCGTGGTATCTGTTTCCACTCTAGGGACAGGCTGCACTAGAATGTGGCCTGACTTTGGTAGCGAATAGAATTCTTGCACAGGATTCCATTGGCTTTTGTAGCGACTGGGATGAACAATGGTTTTAAATTATCATTAGAATTGCAGCTGAGACTAATAAAACCAAACTGGGAACCAAGGCAGAATGTGGGCATGATTTAGCACAGGCAACTGAACAGGTTGTGGGGCCTGACTTCAGACACTTTCTAAAAGCTTCAGAAAAACATTACTGTTGCACCTTCTGATGTGGTGAATGGCAGTATACAACATAGCATGCACAGAAAGGTGGGCATCTATTGACGCAAGGAGTTGGCGTAAACCAGTTGTTTATTGGCTATATGGCCAGGGTGGGGGGGGGAGTTCCATGGGAGCTGGGCAGCAGTCAACTGACCTCTAGCTGGTTTATAGCAAAGAGGGCATGCTGGTGGGGCCCAACACATTTCTGTGCCAAAAAGAAAAAAAATACAAAGGAAGTAGGGCTAGCTTCTGAGGGAAACTGCCTGGGAAATCCTAGCTGACAGAGAGTAAGGACTCTCTGGAATCTCACTTGGAAACATGCCGTAATTATTGGGAGAACAATGGGCTTATCGTTTGGAAAGCAGCAATTAGCAGACAGGCAGTGCCATTTATTTTGCAGTGGAACAGAAACTGCTGTCTGTCCTCGCCTTTGAGATTCCAGACCTGGCAGCAGGACAGGCAGTGCAGTCTGAAGACGGATGCCCACATGTCACAAGTGATGGTTCGCGCACATTCATGAAAATGTCCAAGTGATTGTGAAGATGACCACACCCAGTGATTGCACTGGGATCTGCTTTACAAAAACTGCAGTGAAATTGTAAACCAAATAACTTCCTGCCTTGTAATAAGGTCATTTCAGCAACTGAGGTTCAGGCTACCTCCCCATGGCTTGGCTTTACTCCACAGTGGCTGCCAGATAGGAATAGTCCTTCTCTTAGTGTCCACGTGGCATCACTGTGCATTTGTGTACCTTTCAGCTTTACCTCCAAAATGTGCTGATCTTTCTTAAATCGCTTTGGCAGGATCTGTTTTGAAAGATTATAGCCAAAGTAGATTTGCACCAGCGTGGATGGGCAGGTCTGGGCTTTTTCAGGTTTTGCCCCAGATCTGGTGGCAGAGGGTTACTGCAAGTAAAGCAAACAGTGGAGCCAGAGAAACATGTGCCGGTCGATTATGTAAATGAAAGTCAAGAACAAGCATTGATTGAAGTGACGAATAGGACTTTGCTGAAAGTCCAGAGAACCAAACAGGAGGAAAGAAAAAAATATGATTGAAATTATTTTGTCGATTTGAAGATGTTTTAAGTGCAGTCACAGGGTTTTCAGAGTGGTGCTCAGGGTGTGGATTACCAGTGGGATGACCTCCGCTGGTTTAGAGCCATAGTTGTGAATCTCGATTTTCACCAGATAATAGAGAAAGTGAAGGTAAGGGGCTGCAAGGTTTTAGGAGACAACCTAACTTTGCTAAAAAAAAAGCCCCCCAAAATGGACAGAGAAGCAGTGGGGCCTAGTGGGAAGCAAGATCCCTGCTAACTAAAGACTCGGCTCCATCTTTAGTTAGTTAGTTTCTGTGAGCGGGAGAGCAGAGAGCCCACGTGGGAGGAAACCTCGACTTGTAAGGAAGCCGGAGGAGGCAGGAAGCACCTGCAGATCAAAGGCAGAAAAAGGAGGATCGTGATTCTCTGGAGAAAAAAAGGCAAATGAACCACCAGCCAGCCAGTCAATGAAGATGACCCTCTTCCCTCTGGCTGGGTCCAAAGGGGTATAAGGGCTCATCCCATTCACTTGTTCACATGTGGAGAGTAGAGGCAAAAAATATGAACAGACAATTGCCAAATATGTGAAACTTTATGGGGCGGGGGGGAGAGACAAAAAACATGAAAATGCAGTTGTAAATGCACCTTCCTGCATGGCTATCAAGTCCCTTATTGTTTAGCTTCAAGTATGTTTAAAGGCAGGGAGGGAAGATACTATGGTGCAACTTGATCTTATCAGATCTCAGGAGCTAAGTAGGGTTGCTACTTAGATGAGAGACCACCAAGGAAGACTGCAGAGGAAGGCAATGGTAAAACCACCTCTGCTTCTCGCTTGCCTTGAAAGCCCCTTGCTGGGGGTCGCCATATGTTAGGAGTGTCTTGACGGTACTTTATACACATGTTTAAAGCTGTCCTGATCTGGATGGCTGAGGCTGACCCAATCATCAGATCCCAGAAGCTACACAGGGTTGGATATGGTTAGTAGTTGGATGCGAGACCACCAAGGAAATCTACAGTGGGTAAGTAGAGGCAGACAATGGCAAAGCACCTCTGTTTGTGTCTTGCCCTGAGAACAGAAGCGGAAGGAGGAGGAGGAGGGAGGAGGAGTAGTAGCTTGGATTTATATCCCACCTATCTGTCCTGTAAGGAGTCTCAAGGTGGCTTACAAACTCCTTTCCCTTCCTCTCCCCACAACAGACACCCTATGAGGTAGGTGGGGCTGAGAGAGTTCTGAAGATCTGCCATTGTTTCTAAATAGGCTCTACGTATTAAAAAATAAGTCATCATAAAAACACAACATATTTTTCTTTACTGGCTCCTGCACATTAGTTGCATGCCCTGCAGAGAGCTGAAGCATGTGAAGTTGGACTTCCAAAGTCAGATCTGGTCTCTTATTTTGGCATTTATTGTTGTTGTATGTATTGATTGGTGTGTTTTATCTTATCCGTTTTAGTTTTCCCTCCTCCCCTATTACTCCAAATGAAAACTTGTGAGGGATCAGATTAAATGCTGAGTTTGGATGAATAGGAGACAGTTTGTGTACACTGATCTAAACTGTTTCAATCAGTTAAATGCTTTCCCAAGTACAGGTTACATTAACATATAATTTGGGTTTAGGGGTTTGTTTAAAATGGCAAGTATTGGGGGAGGGGAATAGAAAGAGTGAAAACTACCACCCAGAGAGCCTGAAGATGTTTCTGGGGAAACTGCTCAGAACACTGATAATGGAGCAAAAGTTCATAAGTGATCTTCTTGGGGAGAAACTTGGGGCTCAGTGGAAGAGCAGACATTTTGAATGCAGAAGATGCCTGACATGTTGAGGTATTGGGAACAACTCTGTGAGTATTTAAAGCACTGCTTCCGACAATACTAAGATCAAAAGATCACAGGTCTCATCAGGCACCATTATAGGTTTATATATACTGTACTTGTTAGGAGTATAATTGTGGACTCATGTCTTTCTCTCTAGAAAGCTCCTTTTCGCTTCTTGGAAATATTATCAAACTCAATTATCATGCTTTTTTTTTTCTAGCGGCAAAACCAACAATACTTTCCTCAATCCACATCTTAATTCAATTAAATGTTTGCAAATCTCAAACTGCTGAATGTTTAGTTTACAGATTGCAAGCTTCCTTTTAAAAGGTCAGTTTTGCGCTTAAGTTCTGTCTGGATGCACCTCCAAGTGGTCCAGTGCGACCATTTCCCCCCTGTATTTCAAAGTGCGCCAATTAACTTCCATACTTCCCACTCAGTGGGCCAGCTGTGCTCAGCCCTTTGCCAGCTTAGCACCAGGTATACACAGAGGGTGATCACTGTGTATTCCACATGGCAACAGCCTTCTAGCCACTGCAAGAGCCGAGCCAAGAAACAAGGACCACACGACGCCAAGTCTCCACTTCATCCCAACCCAAAGGGCTTGTTGATCTTGGCATTTGGAGTGTGTATCCTCACTCTAGTCTCTTCCACGGCAGCAGGTGGCCAAAGTCCACGGGATGTTTGCAATGGAAAAAAAAATATCCGGGGGGAAAAACAGCTTTGCCTTGATGGACTCATGAGGTTCTCAAAATGAGGCACAGTTTGCTCTTGCCAGGGCACCTCTGTCTCATGCGCACATGCGCGTAAACACATGCAAGGTCTCAGAGGCTGAAATACATCATGTTTCACTTGGAGCTGAATTGACTGATCATGAGAAAACCAAATATACTGTGGAGCAAGCCTACAGAGAGCCATGAGCTCATTGCCGAGCAAACAAAATCAAGCGTCAGTCTCGAAGAGAACAGATGTTTAGAAGAGTGGTTCTCAGGGACTTCACCCACTTCAACGTGTGCTGCTGGATCAGAACAAGAGGTCTGTCTCGGCCAGTATTCTGCACCCAACAACAGGCAGCCAGATACCACTAAGAAACCCCCAAACAAGGCACAAAGGCAGCAACTACGTTCCAATCTCAAAACTGCCCCTTGATTTTGCTCCCTTGCCAGGAATTGAATTTGCCCCAGCTGTGACTGTAATATTAAAACCCTGCTGGTTGCCATGTAACTTACAAACTAACTTTCAGGTTTAATTTTTTATTATCATTAAAACATGCACAGTTGATGGGAGAGTGGCTCAGTGGTAGAGCACCTGTTTTGCATGCGGGAGGTCCCCTGGTTCAATTCTCTGCATCTCCAGTTACAAGAAGATCATGCAGTAGGTAATGCGAAAGACCTCTGCCCGAGACACCGGACAGCTGTTGCCAGTCAGAGTAGACCTTCACAGGACAGTGATCTGACTCAATCTAAGGCAGCTTCACAAATTCACGTACGTGCTGCAAAAGAGGAACTTCAGGAATGTTTATTTAGGGAAGCGCACTAGAAGGGTATTTCTGTATTACATTGTCCAGGAACAGCCACAAAAGCTCAAAAGATGGCAGAACGGAGCCCCGGTGTAATGCAACACCCCTGTTCAAATGCACTGAACAATTTACAAAGCTCTGGTGTATAAAGACCAAACTACACATCGCAAGTTAAATGAGCTTGCCACAGAAACTAGCAGTCACATTGCATTGGCAATTTCCCAGTGGCAACTCCATTTAGAAACATTGCAGGGGCCCAATTCCAGAGAAATTCCTTCTGTCCTCTCGAAAGCTACATCTCCAATCTTTGCTTCTCTCACCAACAATCCACCATCTCAGCATCCTACTGTATGGTGTTGGTTAGAGTATAGTGCTAGGATCTGGGGGATCCAGAACCTCCCCCTCTGCCAATGAAGCTCATTCTCTCTCAGCCTTGCCTTCCTCATAGGGTTGTTGTGAGTATAAGATAGTGCAGGTAAAAACAATGTTGTAAACTGCTTGGGGTTTCCATGGAGAAAAAGGATGTAAATATCCAAATACGGACTCACTCTGTATAGAGTACATGTATACAGTAGACCTCTGTTCTGCTACCCTAAGAAATTATCTTTGACATTCCAGTTTTCAAATATTCTGTGGGAACTGGGAACCTTGCTAAAACTGGCTGTCCGCTTGAAAGCATGAGGAGGTCATGTTCATCCCATGCTCTTCTGTATTTCAAAACTGCATTCTTGACACTAGGATATATTTTTCCCCCGTGACGATGGCAGGCTAAATAGTGTGTCCCTGTCTGATAGTGGAAAAGAAAATGTTTAGTGGAAAAGAAAATGGACACACCATTGCTCTGCTAGCACAATTGAGCCTTGAGGTCCATCACTCCTGGTAGAGGGAAAAAAGACCCTATTCTGTCCCATGAGGACCCTCACTCACGTAGTCTCCATTAATAAATCAGCTGCAGGTAGATTAGCTATGAAAAGTGTAGTTTATCACTCCTGTCCAAATGTACTGTTTCCTTGATCAAAATCTATAGTGGAAAAAGACAGGCAAAAGGAAGATACCTGTCTTTTTATTCACTAGGAACAATGGCAACTAGGAGAAGCAGTTTCACTCAGGGAAATGGTACAAGGGCAGAGTTAAACCTATCTTACCCCACACTGCAAACTTGATGTATATCAGCTTACCCTAATTGTTTTTGTGGATAAACTACATGGGAAGGGGGATTTGATTACAGACCCCAACACAGTGCAACGTATCCATCCCTATGAAACCTTCACATTCAGAATATCAGAACCAGGGGGCAACAGCAAGCAAGTTGCAAATTCCAAGCCACTCCCCATTCCATCAGATAGGTGCAAATTCCAAGCCACTCCCCATTCCATCAGATAGGTGGTTTAGTTGGGCAAAAAGGGCTAAAAGCAGAGTCTTTTCGAATCCTTTCCACTGTTCTGTTGGGAGGTGCAACGAGGACCCACAAAATGCTACTCAGTCCCTGAGGGACAACTCCTGCCCTTCACTGGGTCAGAGGTTCAAGCCCAGCTCAGGTTTGCAGTGATGGAGGAAGGTGCTGTTCCCACCCACCCATTGCTTGTCGAGTCGCAGTAGTAGAGCAAGCTACCAGACACAGGCCTGTCATGGATACAAAAGGCATCATCTCAATTGACACTAATGGACTCTCTCTGCCGGTGCCATTGCAGAGAGGCCAAGTGACGGATGAATAAGCCACAGAGAAGCAACTTCTCCAGAACTCTTACAGCGAAAGCCATAAAAAAGGGAAGCAATTCCTCGCTATTTTGTTACACCTGCTTCTGTTAATACCTCACAGATGCCCTGAAAATGTGAATGCTACTGAGATGGGACTATGGCTCAGTGGGAAAGCACATTTTTAAAAATGTTTGCAGGTTTGGATGCTCAGTCTTTAGTACTCCCATTTAAAAAGTCAGCATGCAGCAGTGCTGAACAATATATTTCTCTGTACTGTCGAAGGCTTTCATGGCTGGAATCACTAGGGTGTTGTGGGTTTTTCGGGTTGTATGCCGAGTTCCAGTAGCATTTTCTCCTGACGTTTCGCCTGCCTCAGTGACTGGCATCTTCAGAGAAAATGCTACTGGAACATGGCCATACAACCCGAAAAACCCACAACACCCTAATATCTTTCCCTACCTGACATTCTGGAGAGCTGACATGCAGAGTAGAGTACAATGAGTTTGATGGAACATTTACTTATCCAGATCTTCATACCCCGCTTTTCTCCCCAAAAGGAACCAAAAGAAGCTTACATTGTTCTCCCCACCTCTGTTTTATGTTCATAATAACAATTCAGACCCACTAGTCTGATTCAGGATAAGACAGTTCATGTGCAACTTTGTTTATGGCTGTATCAATATTCTTTTGTGTGTTCTTGCATGGCAGGGGGTTGGACTTGATGGCCCTTGTGGTCTCTTCCAACTTTTTGATTCTATGACTCCAGGTAAAATCACAGGGAAGGAGGTCTATCCCAGCGCCAGGGTTCAGTCTTGGACCCTATGAAATAGATGTCCATCTCCCAGCTCTGAACATTTTCCCTGACGAGAGATTCTGGTGTTTGAACACTGGTAATTTTTGGCTGAAATCAAACCCTGCTTCTAGGACGTCCCTCAGCCCCAGAAGGCCTTTATCTCTCTATTTTAAAAAATCAATTCACCCCAGCATGCTTGTCTCTTTGTAGCTCAAAAGGCAGGGAAACAATCCCAGCTCTTGTTTTGTGCAATAACCCCCCCACCCCAGATCAGCACAGCGGACTGCCGTTGGGAATGTATAAGCCACAATCTGGAGCAGAGGGCGCTAGGGCGGGCACGGCTCCCTCTGATTGACAGCTCTGGTCTCCCAGCATAATTTGAACATTCCAGAGTTGACCGTGGGGTTAATGCTGCCTTGTGCGCGCTGGGATCAGGACTGGCTGTTTGTTCAGGACTCGCCGAACAATGAGACTTTAAAGAGATTTTCAGCACCCTGGGGTCCAAACCAATTAGACACAGTTTTCCAGTCAAAAGTGGGAGGAGGAAACCAGGACATTTGGGGGGTGGGGGTGGGGGAAGAGAGATGCTTAGAAGTCAAGTTCAAGGGTTGCCTAGCAAACATAAAGCTGGATGGGGGGAGGCTAAGCAAAAGTGGGAATTTCTGTTGAGCGGGAGGGGGGGAGAGAAAAAAGGTATCCAGAGCACAGACTTGCTGGGCTTTCTCCTTGAAAACCCTGGGCAGACAGCTCTCCAGTGGGAGCAACTCTGAATGGCAACCCAGCTGCTGCCTGCCCCTTGGGTGAGCTGTAATCCTTTGCCATTAATGAGAGCTTTGTGCCAGGATCAAGGAGTGGGGATGACCCCAAACTTCAAAAATAAAGAGGGGAAAGAGAATCAAACAAATAGGCATTAAAGCAGCAGCATCCATCAGGCAATCAAGAAACAGCCAGGCCTTCAAGTCCTCACAATGCAAAAAGAGAGCAATCTAAGGGCAGGCCTAGACTGCTCTAGTTACAGGGATCTGGGCCCCATTTTGCCCACCACAGACCATGGCAGTTGAGCAAAAGGTCTTCTGCAGGGACATGACACATCGAATGCATGAAATTCCATTTGCAAATCTTCCTGCTTGGGAAATATAACCATGCTGTTGAGGAACTCAATTCTCACCATTGTGAGTTGTCAATAAGGCCCATTATGTACAAGGGGTCTGCTGCACGGCAGGGGAGAATGTCCGTCACAGCAGGATTTCTTGTACGGATGTATTTCCCCAAGCTCTGTTTTCAGTGTCCATTCTCTTCGCGCCAAGTGCCACCACTTTAAGCGTGCCTTTCATTCTTTTCGCTGCAGGAGCGGGGGGAGATTTGCCAGTGAGCATAGCTTTGCCACAAACATCTTCCCTCCACCCTCCACCAGCCCCTCCCACTCCCGTACACAGATCCCCCCTTCCTCCTTTTCAGATTACTGCAAATACAACCACCTGAAGGCAAAAATTCTTGAAATTCTGCAGAGCTCTTCTCTGCAGCAGGTTGCATCAAGAGGAAAGAACATTTTGAGAATGAACCTCGGAAATATTTGGGCTCACCACTCATTGTCTCCACACACACCTCTCCCCCCCCCCCCAGCATGATTGAAGCTTTCCTGGTTCATGACAAACCACAGCTTGCCATTACATCTCAATCATACATGAAGCCACACAAAGAAGCCTGGTTTGTAGGCAAGAAGTCAGCCCTAGTTTATCAACAGCAACACACTGTACAGCAATACATTGTGCTTATCTGAGGTTGCTTTGTGCGAAGAGAGGACAGTAAGGGAACAAACAACTTTGAGGATCCCTGCAGGCTCATTTGCACAATGGCAAACCATGGTTTGGTTGTTTTCGAACTAGGGAGTCTTTGGTTCCTAAGGCAGGCAGAAAGGAAAAATGTGGAAGGAGCATATGGGCTCCAGGATTATTGAGATTTATACCCATGTTTTGAGATTTATTTATGTATTTATGTATTTGATTGATTGATTGATTGATTGATTGATTGATTGATTGATTGATTGATTGATTGATTGATTGATTTCATTTCTAAACTGCCCTGCCCCTAGGGGCTCAGGGCAGTGAACAACAATGAAAAAAACAGCTTAAAACGTAACATAAAACTGATTAGCAGCAATAAAATCCAGAACCAGACAGCATCAGATGGCGTTCCACCCTCCCACCCTCCCTACCATTATGCCCACGGGAGGCCAGATGAAATGGCATCGATGTATTTAACCAGGCTGGCCAAATGCCTGGCAGAACAGGTCCGTCTTACAGGCCCTGCGGAAACTCTGCAGGTCCTGCAGGACCCTGATCTCCCTTGGAAGCCTGTTCCACCAGGTAGCCACAGAAGACTAGTGAAACGAGAGACTTCTCCAGTCTTTGCCTTGCAGCTGGGCTTGCTATATTCGCTATTCTTGGTTTTGTTTTCTTTAAAAAAAATAAGAAGAGGAGAATCAGCTGTAGGGCTTTCAATTCAGTAAAAGTGTCTTCCCTTCTCTCCTCCACCTGGCTTGCATGGACTGGAGAAATGTTAATGGGGACATCCTCAAAACAGTGATACCAAATGACCATTGGAACACAATAAGAACATAAGAACATAAGAACAAGCCAGCTGGATCAGACCAAAGTCCATCTAGTCCAGCTCTCTGCTACTCGCAGTGGCCCACCAGGTGCCTTTGGGAGCTCACATGTAGGATGTGAACGCAATGGCCTTCTGCGGCTGTTGCTCCCGATCACCTGGTCTGTTAAGGCATTTGCAATCTCAGATCAAAGAGGATCAAGATTGGTAGCCATAAATCGACTTCTCCTCCATAAATCTGTCCAAGCCCCTTTTAAAGCTATCCAGGTTAGTGGCCATCACCACCTCCTGTGGCAGCATATTCCAAATACCAATCACACGTTGCGTGAAGAAGTGTTTCCTTTTATTAGTCCTAATTCTTCCCCCCAGCATTTTCAATGAATGCCCCCTGGTTCTAGTATTGTGAGAAAGAGAGAAAAATTTCTCTCTGTCAACATTTTCTACCCCATGCATAATTTTGTAGACTTCAATCATATCCCCCCTCAGCCACTTCCTCTCCCAACTAAAGAGTCCCAAACGCTGCAGCCTCTCCTCATAGGGAAGGAGCTCCAGTCCCTCAATCATCCGAGTGCCTGCCGAGTGCCCCCTAAGCATGGGCAATGGGGAGATATGCTTTCCTATCTGGCCAACTGGGGAGAGCCCCCCTCCTCTCACCAAACACCACTGCATAAGCAACCAATCAGTCTTCTATGAGTGAATTCTATAGCCGTTCAGAGATGAAGGGTAGTCATATAGATATTCAGAAGGAGCCACAGAATTCCATTGGCCATTCACTTTTTCTAGCACATTCCTTGAGTGGCGTGATGGAATGAATGGGGATTTGGGGGACTACCACACAAAAGATAACATGTGACTGGGCCACATATTCACTAGTTCTCTGGAGAAGGTCTCAGTGTAAGAAAATGGGTGGCATGCCCCCATCTTGCATGTGGCCAACACAACCACATCCCAAAAAACATTTAAATTGCGGATTCAAGATTTTTTTTTTTAAAGATGTTTGCACACCACTGGTTGAGCCTCCCTAGAGGCCATCAAAGAGCCTTGCTCCATGTCAGAACCGCCCCCCCCCCCCCGCAATCCACAGAAGCTGTATTTCCCAGCCTCATCTAATGCATCGTTTCACATTTGCTGGTGGAATGTGAGAGGTTTGCCTAAGCACAGCATCTCAGAACAAACCCTCTTCAGTGCGCCAGTCCCTTTCCCTCCGAATGCACATACCTACCGATCAAATCCATATGGGGGCATAAATCTCCCCTTATGAAAGCCCTGGGCTATAGAGATGCCTTTCATAAAGAGATAAGAAAGTTGACTTTGTTTGAGGGGGACAATGTTGCTTTTCACCCCAGGCCCTGCAGACTGATCTTCCCATAATGCTCCTTTGCTCACACTGGTTGCCCTGCCAGAAGGGCAGTGTCATCTCTTCTCTCAAGGTCAGGACATTCACTGTCCTGCCCATGTTCTGCTTGATTAATTCCGTACATCAGAAGGCCCATTCAGATCATTAATGTGGGACTGCAGATGCTTGGTCTGGAAGCAGGTCTTCCCCTAATTACTGTGAATTCATTTGAAAGCCACAATGGAACCTAAACCCAGAGAGGGAGACCTTTTTCCACATTATCTCTGCACCAAGAAAGCTTTAAGCATCTAGATTGGATCACTGCAATGCACTCTACTTGGGGCTACACTGGAATAGTGTTCAGAAGATGCAACTAGTGCAGAATGGCGTGGATAGACTGCAAGCAGATCTCCCAGAGTCACTCCACCCCAAGATCTATCTGTATCTTCCTACATCTGCACAACAGAGGAACCTGTGCCTTTTCTTCAGCAGAAGGATCAACAGCTTAGGGGAGCCCATTTTAAAGGTCAAACAGTTGGCAGGAAATTGGTTAAAGCTATCACTCCCCTCTCCCCCTTCCTCTGTTCCTGTGCTGATGAGGGCATTCTCCCATTTCTGAGCCAGTAAAGTATTTTGGGGATTGTGAGATAGGGTAATGTGCACCACTACAAAATGGTGCACAAATGGCAGCAGTAAGAGATGTGGCACGCCAGGAATGGTCTACCACTGGGGATCAGTTCATTTTCTAGAAGGAATGAGTTTGGTTCCTGTACAGCCTCAGGGGCAGACTCTCCAGGCCAGAGAAACAAGACAATCTGTGTCTATGGCCAAGCCAAAGGTGCACCTGATTGGATTATACATGGTGACTTGACATTCCCAGTTTTTTGGATGTGCCATTCAACACCCCTTTTATTTTACCTCAGAGACCCAAGAAGCAGGACAGTACCAAGAAACACATTGGTAGGAGCCAGATGCCTGTGTGTGCCGCACTATGAAAACTGGTCTAGCAACGTTGTGTAGTAGTAACAGCCAGTATGGTGCTGTGGCCAGAGTTTCAGACTAGAACAGTGGTGGCGAACCTTTGGCACTCCAGATGTTATGGACTACAATTCCCATCAGCCCTTGCCAGCATGGCCAATTGGTTCGCCACCACGAGACTAGAATCTGGGAGACCCAGGTATGGCTCTGTTATGAAAGCTTGCTGGTTGACCTTGGCCAAGTAATACCCTCTTAGCCTAAACTAAAAGGGAGGAGGGGGAAAGGGGAGAAAGGCTGGGCATGAATGAAGTATATAAATAAATGGGTCATCTCTTGATTTGAAAACAAAGTTGGGAAAAGATAAACAAAACGCCATGTAAATATGTAGCTTGGCCCCAAGTCAAACAAAATACTTTTCAGAGGGATTGAATTGTTGATTCATGCAAACTAGGAATGTAAAGATAATTTAATGAAGCAACTGTTTACACTAGCACCATTTTTATCATTCAAACATTGACACACTCATCGTAGATCTAGCCCAGATAAATATTTTACACAGCTCTGCTGCCATTTTTGTTGATGCAAATTAACACGCTTCAGTGGCAGCCTCGGTCAGGACAGACTGAAAAATGCACATTCTACTTGGGCATGTCATCCTAGAATGTGCAGGTAACTTTTAAATGGTATAAATAAATGGTAAACAGATCGTTATCATTTAATTGTTCGCACATGTGTTGTTTTCCATCTTTTACCTTGAATGCTACCAGAAAAAAAATCCACTCAATCTATTCTTAGACTGTGGGAACCAACCACTCAGTGCTGGTACAGGCGTAACACTTGCTTAAGCTGAGAGTCAGTTATGGGATTTTGTGTTCCTTTCCCACAGTCTATCACCTTCCTGAGTAGAATCCTCTTTTCCTGCAAGTTTCTAGACCACATGGCAGTAGAGAGCATTTTTAGGAGACAGGATCCACCAAAGTAGCAACCACTGAAGCTAGTGCATATGCAGGATTCAAGTTCACACATATACTTGCATTGAATTATCGAGATTTATAACCATAATGTGATTTCATGCTACAAGCAGAGGAAGAGCAAGAGCAAGAATACAGAATGGAACCTCTTTATTGAACAAGGAACTGAGCACCAGGAAGCAAATTCAACCATGCAATAAACTACTTCAGTGTTTGAAATGAGGCACCCCTTCATTTGATTCACCAAGAATCCAGGAATTTAAATTTTCCTTCTATCCCTCTGCAGTTTTTACAGTGACAATTAAAGGCCTTTACCCACCCCCACCCCAGATGTCAGTTTTGCTTTGACTGAATTTTGCTAATACCCTGGTCCTTCATTAGGAACTGCAAAGCTGTGCAGAAACAACAACGGTGCAATTGACACTTACAGCTTCTCGAGAGCCCCCAGTCCAAAGAAAGAGCCGTTCTTCAGGGCAGCTATCTTGTTGTTGCTCAAAATCCTAGAGGGGGAGAGATGGACAGAAAGAGAAAGAGAATTATTCAAATCACTTTTAGCGTAGCAATTAGGACTTAAATGACCTGCAGGGGCTAGGTGTGTGGACCACAACACTAGCTTAATTAGTCACAGTCAGGCTTTGGGGTAGAGGGACTGTGCAGGGAACAATATAAAGGTGGTAGGATGAATGTACAGACGCATAAGATGAAGATGCCTCCCCCAGCCATGACCAGAGAGTCCTCACGTATTTAGTCCCATCTGCAAAGTGTTTCCGAACTCTGAACATCTTTGCTTCTATATCATGGTAGAAGCCATAGCTCAGAGGCAGAGCACCAGCTTTAGATGCAGGAGGTTCCTGGTTCAATTCTCAGTATAACCCCTGAAAAAGATCTCAGGTAGTGAGGATGGGAAAGACCCCCGGCTCAAATGTTGGAGAGCGGCAGCCAGTCACAGGACTCAGGTTAGGCTAGATGGGCCAGTGGCTGGATAATGCAGCTTCACATGAACCCATTTTACAGATGGGGAACTGAGGTTGGCCCATGGTTGATGACGAGCCTATGGCAAATGTGGGATCTCCAGAGTCAAATTGAACAGTATGTCTAACGGAGACCACTTCCATAAACTATGCATTCCGAAGAGGTAATGGAGCCAGTTATGTTAAGTCTATTGCTGCAAAAAACATCTGAAGACAGACAGACAGACAGACAGACAGACAGACAGACAGACAGACAGACAGACAGACAGACAGACAGACAGACATCACACAAAAATTGTAAACAGGAGAATCTCCAGATCTAGTCCACGACATACATAAGAATAAAAATGTGCTGGTCCCTCATGTTACACAAGACTAGTATTTTTTGTCGAAGGCTTTCACAACCAGAATCACTGGGCTGTTGTGGGGTTTCCGGGTTGTATGGCCGTGTTCCAGTAGCATTTTCTCCTGACGTTTTGCCTGCATCTGTGGCTGGCATCTTCAGAAACCCTACAACACCCCACTAGAATTTTTACTGCCTACCCACATATCCCACCCCCACTTTCACCAAGAACACTGTGATAACAAACACCATCATCTCTGGAGAATGTTTATGGGGTTTTGAAAAAAAAACATTCATCATGCAAACTATCGTGCAAACTTGCAAAAGCAGTGCAAAATGGAAACAGATTGACAAAAGTAAACACTGCACTTGGAAGAATGTACAGCGTGCCTAGGTAACCAGTTGCCGCAACATATAAATGGGTTCTTTAGATTTTTCACATATTTCTACGGTTTCTGCTCCTTCCCACTGTCATTGCAAGTGACTGTTCCTATGTTACAGCTCTGAAAGTGGATGCACATTTGTGTTCATGTCAAAAGAAACCTCTTGGATGAACACTGCAACACAGACCATGAGCACGAACCCAGATGTGCACCTCCAGCGGCATTCCCTGTGAAAGGCTGGATCTCACTCGCTCTTTGAGGCATTTGTGTATTTATTTACAAAAAAGGGGTGTGCGAACATTTGCAGGCTGCATCTTGTTTCCCTCCTGTATCCTCTTCAACACACTAAGTATGCTTTCCTTCTCCCTAGCAGCCACTATAGCCTCTCCCATCCATGCTTTCTTCTCCCCACCCACCTATGAACCTTCCTTTATTTGACCACTCCATTCTTCAGCTTTTTTTCCCCCATCTGGCAACTTCCCCTCTTTTCTCTTCTCCTACTCAACTAATTACCTTTTGTTGTTCTCTCCCTTTCCCGCTTCCTTCCTTCCCTTCCATAATTTGCCCTCTTCATTCTCCTTCTTCCAACATTCAACTGACAGAAAACGAGACTTGGAGGCCTCAGCAATATTGTTACTTTGTACACTAACACACATACACACACACACACACACACACACACCCATGGCTACTGGACCTGAAAACATAATATTGTGAGATTTCAGTGGGAATTCACCTCTTAAGTCAAAAGAAATAGCTTCTACCAGGTTTCGAGAAAAATACCCCCTGTTCGAACCAGGCCCCACTGTGTAGATTTTTTAATCCACACTCTAGGGGCAGGTTCAGAAGTAGATATGATGCTAACATTGACATGTTATGATACCCTGATGGGGTTTCCCCTTCCACAAACCCACCCTCTCCAAGGACCACTCCCAAATCTCCATGAATTTCTCAACCTGGAGCTGGCAACCTTACAGCTAAAAGATGCTCTTTGTCTGATAACTGGATTCTTGAAGTCCCTTAAAACACAACACTGTATGCCAGCATAAACTTTAACAGATTCGCATCCACCTCTTCAGCAGCAATGAGTGGATCCTCACTGGGCAATCATTTTACAGGAGAATGTATTGTCGAAGGCTTTCACAGCCGGATTCAACTGGTTCTGGTGGGTTTTCCGGGCTGTGTGGCAGTGGTCTGTTGGATCTTGTTTCGCCTGCATCTGTGGCTGGCATCTTCAGAGGAGTATCACAGAGGGAAGTCTGTTACACACTGTGACTTCTCTCTGTGATACACCTCTGAAGATGCCAGCCACAGATGCAGGCAAAACGTTAGGAACAAGATCCACCAGACCACAGCCACACAGCCTGGAAAACCCACCAGAACCAATTTTACAGGAGAGTTTTAGAAAAAACAAGCAGCAGAGTCAATGGGCTGTGAAACATATGGAGTAACAGAGTGAAATGTAGTGATGTAAAATTCAAATCTAATCAAGAAAAATAGCTAAGCTAGTTAACACCAGTAATGGATGGGGAGTCACAGATTTTGCTAAGATAGTCATAGTTATGTGTGTATATGTAAAGTGACATCAAGTCGGAATTCACTTATGGAAACCAAAGAAAGAGGCTTTCAAGGCAAGTGAAAATCAGAGGTAGTTTTTCTGCAGAGCCTTTCTTAGTGTTCTCCCATCCAAGTACCAATCCTGCCTAACTTCCGAGATCTGACAAGATTAAGCTATACCACACTATCTTCTCTCCCACAGTTACCATTAGAACGAGAGAAAAAATCACAAATCTCTGCCTGAGAGGTTCTCTTTCTTTTCCAGACATGTAGTTCAAGTGTTTCCAGCCAAGTCAGGGCTTCCGCCCCTCAGGGATGAGGGTCTTTCAAGCATCTTTATCCCAAAGTTAACAGTTTTAGTTGACCACAAAAGGGGCCTTCTGTAGGGCTCAACCCAAGGAGGAGAAAGCCAGCTGTGCTGAAAAGAAGGGGAGAAAAACAAGTCCCCACCCATTCTCCTAGCTTTTCATTAAACCCTTTTTAACAAGCAATTAGCGCTCGCAGGCACAGCCTTCTGCCTGAAGGGCCACCAAGTAGCACCAGTCTTTTAATGGCTTCTAGTCAGAATCCACTCGAGACTTCAGCTTTTCAAACAAGAGCACTCAGTCGACCCTTTAGCAGCCACACTGGCCCAACAGTCCTCCGGGATGCTTCGCAGAGAAAATGAAAAGCCTCAGGCCACCTCGAGGGAACAAGGGGAGCTCCCGTCAACTCACAGCACAGCCGACATTTGAGATTACACTGGGAGGCTTGCAACGAGATGTAAACTCCCTTGTGGCTGTAAAAAAGGAATCAAACTTGCACCCCTCAGCATGGTGTACTGGTTAAGAGCAGGTGGACTCTAATCTGGAGAACTGGGTTTGATTCCCTATTTCTCCCCACAAGGGGCAGACTCTTATCTGGTGAACTGGATTTGTTTCTCTGCTCCTCCACATAAAGCCTGCAGGGTGACCTTGGACTAGTCACGGTTGTCTCGGAACTCTCTCTACCCCACCTAGCTCACAAAGTGTCTATTGTGGGGAAAGGAAGGGAAGGGAGTGTTTAAGCCTCTTTGAGACTCCTTACAGGAGACAAAGGCAGGACATAAATCCAAACTTCTTCTTTTTCTTTCCTGGATGGTAATCCTGTTTTCCTATGCTGATAAGACAACCCAGTTGTCAACACTTGCTACAACGCAACAATAGTGCAACATCCAATAGTGTGCAGATGAAGCCATAGCTTGGTTCATGCATCATAATCTTCAGGTGCTTGCAACCAGCAATAGTAGCAATTTGTTGTTGTTTTTTGCTGATGTATTTAGAATGTTTATATACAAGCCAGAGCTTGTACCCATGGCAGGTGACAATAGAAACAATACACAAACAATGATCCACTACAATAATAAAAACAAAGCACTAAAACACATCATTAAAATGGATTATAAAAACAGGTGAGCCAGAACTTGCAAAAGCTGCCCCATAAGTTCTCTGAAATAGTTTAGGCTTCTGATCTGCAAAGACATCATGAAATGTGACTAATTGTTAGTTGCAAATGCATGCTGGTAGATTGATAAGTTTGCAGGTTTTTTTTTTACCTCTAGTCAAATTCCTGCTAACCCTCAATATACCTTAAGTAACTCCCGCCGCTTAATTTATCTCTGGTGGGCAGCAGATGTTGGAAAGGAACCTTCTCCACCCTCCAAAGCAGCCATCTTCTCCAGCATTACTGATCTTTGTAGTCTGGACTAAACTGTAATTCTAGGACCGTGATGGCGAACCTTTGGCACTCCAGATGTTATGGACTACAATTCCCATCAGCCCCTGCCTGGCAGGGGCTGATGGGAATTGCAGTCCATAACATCTGGAGTGCCAAAGGTTCGCCACCACTGTTCTAGGAGATCTACAGTCCCCACTTGGGGGTTGGCAACCCATAGCAGGAACTCACCTATGTACATGGTACGGGTAGGGAGTCCATACCAAGGGTGGTGCCATTGTGCAGTTTGTTTCAACTGTAGAGGGGCCAGCCAGTTTGCTATTTGACATTGCAACAGTGCCTGAATGCAATTGTGCAATTTGTAGGCATTGCTAGGAAGTGTGCCTGTTGAAATTGAGCCCTCTCCATCCCTCCCTCACACTCACTCACAGAGAGAGACAGAAAGAGGGAAACAGACAGACAACCAGCAACAATCTGACTCCACAAATTGGTGCGGGAAAGAAAGCAATCCAAACATGGAGGGAGCAGATGTGTTAGAAAACAGTAAACATTGGGCAATGGATTGGGTGCTCTTCTAGACTTCTAGAGAGAAAGACTGCCTAGTTTGGAAGAAGACCTTTCTTCAGGGTTACTTGAGCTTTTGCATCAGCTCCAAGGCACGTAGGGTTTGGAAAAGAGGCCTGTAGGAAGTCAAATGATAAGCAAAGTGGAGGTCTGTTGGCTGAACAGACCAGAATCTCTCTTTCTCTGCTGTCAGAAGAGCTAGCCTGCCTAGAGAGGAGTTGAGATGTGGAAGGGGCAGCTGGTGGCAGCAGTTGTGGGTTTTGCAGAGTGGGAGCGAGGGAGGGTTGTCTTCTAGTGGGAAGATTCTTTGTATATTATGCAAATCACCTGCTAATTGGAGAAATCAAGCTTGAAATTGTCTACCGAGGCCCTATCAACTGATCACACAAGGAACAGGAGGTTTCTTCTCCTTATTGAAGAAGTTGCAGTGGAATGCGACGTCTAAAAACCTTACTCTCAAAAAGAATACTGGTGAAAAAAATTCAGTCAGCACGAGGAATTACATTCGTACAAGAAATCTCAGTGTGGCGGCCATTTGGACCTGCTGCGCAGAGATACTTTGTGGATAATAGGCATTTCTTATACTACTGTAACCAACTACAGATTTGACTCCCTTTTTGGTCCCCAGTGTCTTCTACATGCATTCTACTTTCCCTTTGGACAAGTGAAGGCTTTATGTCACACAGGGTATGGCTCAAAAAAATCTGCTCTCCAGATTGTCTAAACTGTTAACGTTATACTGCGGTCTGGACTGGTCACATCTCCCTCCCCCACCCCCCGCCCCATTTTTCTCACTGTTCTCTTTCACTGCCAGACTCTCTCTGCTTGAGAGTTATCTTTTCTTAAGCTGCAACCCTCTACTCTCTCTTTCTATTGCCAACCAATCACTTCTCCCTCACTCACTTTCCCGCTCCATCTATGACTTAGCTCTCAGTCAAAGAAACACACACATACAACACTTTGAACTGTTACATGCTCTAACAGGAACCACAATTTCTTCAGTGACAGTTCAGTGCTGGCTGCAAACGATTAACGACTGTATTTATTACACACGAAAGTCTCATTCCATAAAGTATCACTACAGATGGACATTACCAATGGAAATAGGAGGGGAGACAAACTATTTCCAAGACAAAACAAAGAATGGAAAAGCTATTCTGCATGACAATTCAGAGCTCTAAACTCAATTCAAAGTTCAATTAAGAAGAAGAAGAAGAAGAAGAAGAAGAAGAAGAAGAAGAAGAAGAAGAAGAAGAGGAGGAGGAGGAGGAGGAGGAGGAGTTTGGATTTATATCCCCCCTTTCTCTCCTGTAGGAGATTCAAAGGGGCTTACAATCTCCTTGCCCTTTCCCCCTCACAACAAACACCCTGTGAGGTAGGTGGGGCTGAGAGAGCTCCGAGAAGCTGTGACTAGCCCAAGGTCACCCAGCTGGCGTGTGTGGGAGTGTACAGGCTAATCTGAATTCCCCAGATAAGCCTCCACAGCTCAGGCGGCAGAGCGGGGAATCAAACCCGGTTCCTCCAGATTAGATACACAAGCTCTTAACCTCCTACGCCACTAAACAGCTGGGAGTAACTGAACAACGGCTAGTCCATGAGTTAAATCCTTCCTGACAAGGCCATCTTTATTTGACTATGTTTGTAGACCAGAGATAGGGGGGTGACTCCTGACAGGATCTTTTCAGTGGTGGTGCCTCTACTTTGGAATGTTCTCCCCCTTGAGGCTGGCCTGGACTCTACTTTCCATCAGGCACCAGACAAACCATTTATTTTAACACTTAACCGAGGGGTTGTCTTCCTAGCTGATTTTATGGTCAGCTTCTAAACTGAAGACAGTTTTATCAATATTATTTTAGACTGTTCAAAGTTTGCTTTATGCATTTTTATGCCCTCGCTGTTTGTTTGTTTTAGTTGGGAGCTACCTCAAGCAGGCCTTTAAAGAGAAGGGCATATAGTTTTTCTAAACAAACAAATGCTCTGCCTTGCCTGCTTAAATTGCAAAGGAAGCCGAGCTGATGGAAAGCAATTTTGCATGCAGAGAGCAGTTTTGCAAAGCAGGGTTATCAGCACCTAACATTCAACTCGGAAGAGCCCCACTCTGGTCACTGTGGAAAAAGGATCATAGATAGGTCACGGCTGCTCACAAACTTGAGCCATTTAGCTGGGTCTGCAGAGAGACGACCTCCCAGGTCTACACCCTGGAGCTTGCACACACGAATGTGGGAGGACCAAGAGAAGAGAAGGCTTTGCTTCATCTTTAGACAACTGGGGTCCATCCAAGTTTCTGCCGTAAAATCCAGACTGCCTCCCTAAAAGGCAAGGATACGGCAGGCCAAGATGCAATCAGCATCCTGACTGATCTGCAGCCAGCGGCCAGGAGAAAGAATCCATGTCTTGATGGCCTGAAAAACAGATCCTTAACCACCCCCTTTCCGACATGGCTGTACCAGTTCCAAGTTATAGCTCAGGTCTGCAGTGTGGCTCTGTGTGCTTCCACAGACCCCCTCCCTGCCTTTTCATCTGTCAGGATAATCAGTTAATGGACAAACCTTTAAGTCTGGGAAGGTAAATTTGTTGCCTCCTGAAGAACTGCTTGCCCCACCTGTTTTCCAGATCAGTTGAGGTTCCAAGTGTCCATTCAGATTTTAGGAACAAATTTTAGGAACAAACAAAGTCACAAGTCAAGTCAGCTGCTGGACTTCCATACTGGGGAAACAGCAGGGTAGGGAAAAGAGAATCCCCTTTTCCTAATGCCACGACGCTATCCTTATCACACAAACATTCCAACACACACACACTGCTGGATTTTGTAGCTCAGTTACAAAACTGGGGATCCAAACACAAATCCCCTGTGTCAGATGTAAGTTCATGAATGTAGATGAAGCCTGGCAGAGATGAACAGAAATAGCCCTATGGAATTACCCTACAGAGGCAGCTGCTCCCTGTTTCCCGACTAGCAGGACCACACCAACATTCTTGCGCTTCCATCAATAAACTCGCCCAAGCAACATTTATGAGGACGAAGAGTCAAGTAGGGAGAGAAACCCAGATAACAGGGGAGGCGGCTCTACTAGGCCCTGCGCGTAAGTCAGAGGAGGAACAGGCTGCAAAGAGCACAGAGCAAGATGAGTTGCACAGAATCGTCCTCTTTGCTCCCCGTCTGCTTTTAGCATCTGCCAAAGCGGGTGGGGCAGCTGCGTGTGCATAAAACCCTCCGGAGTTTGGCTCGTTTGTTTAAAAGGGAAACTATGTTAATGAAAAGAACATGGATGAGAAAAAAAGATAGCAGGGATGGGGAACAGAAAACGTTTCTTCTCTAAGACGCCTAAACAATTAAGAGGCCCTCCAAGTCCCACTTTCGGCAGAGATTCCGACACGTCAGTGAGATGCTGCCAGAAGCAAGAAGAGACCGGGAAGAGGAGGGGTTGGGTCTCAAAGCAAGGAAAGGGAAAGCCAAGGCCTGACACAAGAGATCCTACCTGCCTCTTCAGAAGGCCCCAGGGAGAGAGGAGATTACTTGAAGGCCCCAGGGAGAGAGGAGCCATCTTGCTCTACTGCCCCATGAGTCTTGAAAGCTGGAGAGAGGGAGATGCAAGGGGCAACCAGGACAGCAGAACAGTGGTTACATCCAGTGTGGTCTAATGGTTAAGAGCAGGTGGATTCTAATCTGGAGAACTGGGCTTGATTCCGCATACCTCTACCTGAGTGGCAGAGGCTTCTCTGGTGAACCAGATGTGTTTCCACACTCCTACATTCCTCCTGAGTGACCTTGGGCTATATCCAAACTCCTACTCCTACTCCTTGCGTATGCAAAACTGCCCTTCTACTAAGCCAGGTCATTGCTCTATACAGCCCAGGGGAAAGAATCCATGGCGTTTTCCCCATGGCCAATATATCCTGGGATAAGGAAGTGAACCATCCCGGTTTGGCCATGAATTACGCATGACTTCTGGGCCTAAATTGGGCCCACCTCACGAGATTTGCCTTATCCTGCACCTTTCAAAAAAGATGAAATTGGTGGTTCTTTTGAAAAAGCGTGCGCCGATGCCATGCCCATGCAAACACTGCAGGAGACGGGCTGGCTTATTTTTCCCACCTCGCCGGCTGCAGCCAATCAGAACGCCGGAAAAACGGGACAGTTCGCACATGTGCGGCATCGCCAGCAAGAAAAATGAAAGTAAACTGGGGGCCATGAATAATCACCTGGAGTACTTCCTCCCGGCGTGAACATGCTGCTGGGCTGCCGTGCAGAGGGAGGAACCGAGATGGAAACATCCCGGTATGTATGATCCTGGTTTTCCCCTGAGATGTTTTGTCCATCTGGAAAACACCCATGTTTGGATGGAGATCTGTTCTGATTGACAGCACCCCTCAAAGTCCTCTGGCAGAGATCTTTCTGAGCCTCGCTGTATGAATCAGATCCGAACTGGATGTTAGGTGTAACCCGTGATCAGCATTCGGACTTTCAACCAGACATCAGCTGCAATTTCCTTGTGGGAGCTCAATTCTGAAGCGCTGCAGGTGCTCAGGTTAGATCAGAACCATAGCACCAGGGAGGAAGGGCTTCAGTTCCTCTGCTGTGCTGTTTCCTATTCTGAAATGGCCCTAGGGGGCTTTTTTCTGGGATGTCCCTTTGGAAGAGACATCACTGATGATGTATTAGTGTCTGTCACCTTTAGTTGTTATCAGCAGATGCTGAGGTAGATTTGCAACCACTGAGGATTGCCTTACAGATTCACACAGCCAACACCTTCCCTAACTGGAGGGATTACAGGACATGCAGAAAGAAGTCCAGCTACACCCCGCAATGTATTTTGTACACACCTATCATGCTTCCTCTTAAACATCTTTTTCCCTCTAATCTGAACAGCCCCAAACATTTTTGCCTTTCCTTCTTATTCACACATCTCTGGCCCTTTCCGCACATGCAGAATGATGCACTTTCAATCCATTTTCAAGGCACTTTGCAGATGGATTTTACTGTGCGGAAAAGCAAAATCCACTTGCAAACAATTGTGAAAGTGGATTGAAAATGCATTATTCTGCATGGGCAGAAGGGGCCTCTGTGTCTACAGCTGGCAGAAAAATACTGAACTAGAAGGCCCTTTGGTCTGTGTTCTTCGCTGTGGTTTTCCCTTCAGGCCCAGCACACACGGTGCATCTAGTTATGAAAATAGCATATCCCTTGTTGGGAATGGAGCCTGTTTTAGATGTGGTGAAATCAGATGGCCACTAATTCTGGGGTGAAATGATTAGGCACGCTAAGAATAGTCCGACTGAAATGCACAGCCATTCCCAAACCGAAAAGGCCACAAGGAAAAGCATGCTGTGATTTTCACCCAAGGATGAAGGAATGGTTAAAAACTGGATCCTTAAAACAGGGCAGGAACACTAGCAAAGAAGTGCTACATAATCCCCAGGGCCTCTTGAAAGGATCCAACCCCCCCCCCCTTCTCTCCCCGGCTTTTGTCACAAATTATCCTCAGTTATTACTTTGTTTTTGTAGGACATCCAGATGTGCTTCCTCAAGATAGCACTTCTGTAGTTGGGAGGTCTTCTTTTCTAGGCATTTGAACCGCAATACCATCATTGATGGGAAAATGTAATCCCCGCCTCTACTTCAGTCTAGGCTTTCAGAATCAGCTGTAGGCAGGAGGCGCTGTGGAGGGTCTCTGAATGAACAGTAGATTCTTCCAAAGAAAGTACTTCTTAACACAGCATGCAATTTAGGGCATCCTTTGTCCAACCAGATATAACTATGGTCTCCCGCTTTAAAAGGACAGGCCTAACAACAGCTTCTAGACAAAACAGCTACATGGAACCTCCATGTTCCAGTGCAGTATACCAGTATCTCTTTCTACCAGAGGTTGAGAGCAAACAACAAGAAAGGACAATTGCCTTTGCGACCTATTGGGGACTTTTTAGAGGCATCTGGCTGACCACCGTAGGATACAAGATGCTGGACTAGAAGGACATTTGGTTGGGCCAAGAACCTTTTGAAGTTTGCACGAACATCACACATATCTCTCAAGTTTACCTGATAGAACATCAGGTACAAGAAGTCCCCTTCCCATGTTTGTGTCCCCATGTACTTCACCATAACATTTCTCTTTAATAACCTCAGACGGTCAGTGTGGTGTAGCGGTTAAGAACAGTGGACTCTAACCTGGGTTAGATGGAGATTCTGGATTGGACATTTTTAACACTGCAAATTTGGGACTATTGCACCCTCCCGACTTTGTGACTCCCGGTTTGGATACTGGGAAGGGTTTACGCTTGTTGCCAGCTTTGCCCCTTTTTGGTTCACTATGAACGTTTACATGATTTGACAATATATTAACACTTTGAATTTCAATTGTGATTATTGCAGAGCCAGGGTTTAGTGTTTTTGGTTTACTTGACTATGTGACTGCACTTTACCTACTTATTGGTGTTGATTGTAATTCCAAGTGGTTTGGGGACAGTTTCTGGGGCAAACAATCAATGTAGATGTTGTTCCTTCAAATGTCAAACACCATCTTTGCTGCAAAGCCCAGAGTACAAACTCATAGTCTTCCTTACATACTGAAACAAAGCCTAAGTACACATAATAAAGATGCCTCCTATTCAACTCCTGCCTTGTCTTGGTCTCTGTTCTGTCTGCAAGTTCCCCCAAGCCATGCATGCAGAAGGCCTCAGTTCAGACTCCAGACTTCTCTAGTGACAAGGATCAGGTGGCAGGCAATACCTGGGGAGAAGCTGTGGCTCAGTGAAAGAACGTTCATTTTGCGTACAGAACTTCCCAAGTTCAGTCCCCAGAACCTCCAGTTAAAAGGAACTGCTGTCCAGATGTTTTAACCGGAATCTCCAGTTAAAAAGACCTCCCCCTGAGACCCTACAGAGCCACTGACAGTCTGAGCAGACCTTGATTGACCAATGGCCGATTCAGTATACCGCAAATTCATGTGTGATCATGTATGTGACAGACCTCTGAGAGCCAATTAGGGTAGACAATACTCGCCTTGACCTACCAGTGGTCCGCCTCAATATAAGGCAGCTTCACGTGTGTGTTCAGGTCTTCTCGCTACAACCCGGCAAAAGCACTTTTTTGTGCACGGACAGCATTCCACAACAGTAGGGAGGAAGCCCGTTTCCGAGCATTGCTGCATGCAACACGGCAGGATCCCCTCCAACTGCCTTCCTCCGCTAACCCCTCGCCAACACAACGGAGCCCAACAGCCCAGTCATTGCCTAATTGAGCGAGGACTGGAAATATCCCTCCAGACAATGCAAGGATTAAGCAGAAAAGGGCCCTGTCAAATTTGAAATCTCCAGCACAGTGGGACTCTGGGCAGGCACGGCTGGCTGCGGGGGAGCTGCCCTTCAGCCCCGCCAAGGGCAAACGTGGCTCCCTTGATCGACAAATGGGTTTCTCTAACCCCAACCAGGCTGAACCTTGATCCAGTGCCATTTACCACTTGGAGCCAATTCTGTAGTTCCCCCCGTCGGGTCAGCAAGAGTTTCCAGCAGTTTGAAGCTAATGCTACTTAATTGCTAGACACAAAGTCTCTTGTGGTTGCACTAGGGCAGTTGTACATGATGGGCTATTCATATGGGAGGGGGGTACTGGGGCTTTTGCTAGACTTAAAAAAAACACACCCTGAAATCCTCGAATGAGGAGATGAAAAGGAAAACACGGGATTATTTTCTCAAGCATGCTGGAATCCACTTGGATAAATAGAAGCTCCAGAACCGGGGATGCTAAAACAATAAACTTCCTCAGCCCCAACCAAAAAAGGACGTGGAGTGATGCTAGCCCCCCTTGGTCAGAAAGCAGCCGGCGAAGGGGCAGCGCAAAGGCAGGGAAGTTCTCCGGGCCCTCCCCACTCAACAGCCGAAGATGGAGCTGAAAATAAGAGGGAGGCTTTATGCTTTTCTCTCTCTCTCTCTGTCAGAGCTCTTTTGGCTGTTTTCAAGACTGTGGTAATTAAAAGCACATGCTTAAAGGCTAACAAGAGACAGACCTTTTTGCAAACTGCGGGGAGAGCGCGGGTAGGCATACTGTGCAGGGGACTTTCTTTGCAGTGGGGTGGATTATGCACGAGAAAGCCAGAAAATGTCTCCTTGGGGAAGGTGCCGTGGATGGTCTGGCTTCTTTCTCAGGACCAACCTTGACTCCCTCTTCTATAGCTGGAAAAAAGGATTTCTCCTCTGATCCAACTGGCTAGCAACAGCAATCAGGACAAAAAATCTGCGATTGGTGCAAGCCAAAAACTTCCAGCTAAGTTAAAGCAAAGAACCATCTTGGCCAGCTTTCTGCTTCAAAAGAAGCCAGCCAAGAGGCCTTCAGAAAACCCCAAAGCAGAAAGCCCCATAGCAGGAAGGGAACAGCTTTCCCCTGCTCTTCCTTTCACAGCTGGTTCAGTGGTACACTGGAACTGAACATGGAGGCTTCATTTAGCTATTACAGATAACAACCTGGACAGATCTATCCTCCAAGAATTTGTCTGGTGGTGGGGTGAAGTGGTATCAAGTTACAGTTGACTCTTAGGGCAACGCTGTAGGGTTTTCAAGGCAAGAGAGATTCAGAGATGGTTTGTCATTGCCTGCCTCCATGTTGTGACCTTGGACTTTCTCAGTAGTCTCCCATCCAATACTAACCAGTTCTGACTCTGCTCAGTTTCTGAGATATGACCAGATTGGACTAGCACTTATATGCCCCTTCCGCACACGCAAAATAATGCATTTTCAAACCACTTTCACAACTGTTTGCAAGTGGATTTTGCTATTCTGCACAGCTTCAAAGAGCACTGAAAGCAGTTTGAAAGTGCATTATTCTGCATGTGCGGAATGAGCCAAAGACACTTAAAAAGCTATCTATCAAGTGCTATTACCTGGGTCCCAGGTTGTGGACAAAAGTCACATATCATGCAATATAGTCACCAGGTCGAGGCCCGGTCAGGTGGGGAGTCCTTCTGGGACCCTCACTTATGCTGGCTAGATGGAGAGATGAGTATAATAAAAAACCAGCACTGTGTGGTGGCTAGAGTATCTGACGATGATTGGGGAAACCCAGGTTAGAATCCTTACTCTCTCATGGAAGCTTGCTGGATGACCCAGAGGTAATCACTCGCTCAAAGCCTAACCGACCTCACAGAACTGATGTGAGAATAGTGGAAAGGACAAAGATGCTCTAAGCTGCTTTTGGTCCCAATTGAAAAGAAAGGTGAGGTACAAAAATCTATCTAAATAAACAAATACACAAGACAGAGGGAAAAATTATAAATGATCTGCCTGTCGTCTACTTAACCAGAGAAGACAACAGGAAATTGGAAGATAATCAGCCATATTGGGCTATTTACATGTTGGAAATGTATGTTGGTCTGGCCAGGGCCAAAGCGAGGGGGAGCTGCGCCCTGGACACGCGTGTGCCTTGCACCCCTGCCACGCCCGCACCACACCCCAGAATGCCCCCTTTACACCCCCACACTAGCGAATGTCTGGTGCGTTGTGCACCCCCCATCCCCTTGGCACTACGCCACTGGGTCTGGCCCACAAATAGAGGAAGAAGAATGCTGGAGAAGGTCAGAATGTGTTAAAACCAGCATCTGCAAGAGTTTGTTTTCATGGATACCGTTTCACCCAGCTTTGCATCTTAAGCTCAAACTTGGTTCTTTCTGCATTTCAATCATGTCATATCTTTTTCCCCCTTAAATCTTCCCCTTCCTCTAGAGAGCTCAGGGCACATCTCTGGTCCTCCCTTCCATCTTTACGACAACCATGCAGAGTAGGTGAGGCCTACAGAGAGTGGCTGGGTCAAGGTCATCCCATGAGCTTCCATGGCAGAGTCGGAATGTGGAGATGGGTCACCAAACCCTTTATCCAACCCTGTAACCATTTACCATACTGATTCTCACTGGTATTATGTTCCTTAGAACTCTGAACATGCAGGTACAAGGACAAAGGCCCCTTCTGCATATGCAGAATAATGCACTTCCAATGCACTTTGCAGCTGGATTTTACTGTGCGGAATAGCAAAATCCACTTTCAAACCACTGTGAAAGTGGATTGAATGTGCATTATTCTGCATGTGCGGAAGAGGCTAAACAGAGAGTTCTTCCATGCAAATATGAATATGTTACTGCCACCATCACATACAAACGCCACAGGAATCTTTTTCCCCCTCAAAATAATGCCCTGCTCATTGTAAACCTGCAACATTAGAAGTGATCACAGAGGCTCGGCGCATGGCTCACGGCCATTAGAAACAGCAGAGACTGAGGCACTGACTGTGGAAAGATCTGGCATGAATTCCTCGTGCTGTTCCTTTTTTTAATATAATTTTTTAATTAAATTTGCATATTCAGATTGATATAGATTCCACATTTCAAAGTTTCAACTTAGCTGTACATTTTCTTTCTAGAATATTTGTGGAGAAGTCATAAATAAAGCAAGGCTGGAATTTAAGGAGTTATAGCAGAGACAATGTGAAAATGTATACAACCCCAACAACCCCCCCACAAAAAACCACATTTAAATAATTAAGAAAAAAAGAAAAGAAAAGACAAATATATAAAGTGCAAGAAAATTCCTCGTGCTGTTCCAATAGCCAGGATCGTGATCTGCGCCAGCAGAGAATCCCCTCCCCTTTGAGAGGAAGTAGGAAGAGGCTCCCAATGGCCAAGCAATTCCTGAGCTCTTGTTGCCAGAGCCATAGTAGAACTGGAGACTTTGCACTCTCCCTGGGATTTATTCTTCCTGCTCCAACAAATGTGGACTGACAGGTTGGAACAATGATTTGCAGCTGACTAAAATAGCCCGGCGGCAACACCCTGCGGATGTCATTGCAAAGGGAAGAGCTTTCGCACGTGCAGGGCGAGTGGGGAGGGAGTTACAATGAGGAGAAAGATGAGAGGCAGGTGGCTCCTGCAGCTGCCGGCCTTCCTGGAATATCTGCCCTTGCTATGCCACAGAAAGGGGACCGGTTAGGATACATGGGGTCTTACTGACACTGAAGGAATGGAGGGGAAGACAGCTGGAACAAAGATTCATGTTTTTGGAGTGTTGTGGGATATCCAGGCTGTATGGTCGTGTTCTGAAGATGATCCTCTGAAGATGCCAGCCACAGATGCAGGCAAAACGTGAGGAGAAAATGCTACTGGAACACAGCCATACAGTCTGGAAATCCCACAACGCTCCAGTGATTCCGGCTGTGAAAGCCGTAGACAATACATTCATGTTTTTGCTGGCTGGGTCAGGGTGGGCCCTGGAGAAAGGTGCGTTGTTAGACCCAAAAGAAGAGGCCTCAGGTTTCAAATTCAGCAGTTTCCAGTCTAGTAGTAAGATAACTTCCATATCTTTTAAATGTACCCTTCAGTCAAAGAACTCAGGGTGGCATATATGGTCTGTCCTTGTGAGGTAAAACTGGACCCAGCTTGATGCAATTGCTTCTCAGAAACTGGACAATAAGGATGACTGACAAAATAACCAAAGGGGTGGGATTCAGACTTCACTGAACACAAACCATGCAGAAGACCTCACACTTTGCATGTAAGGTCATAATTTGAATCCCTTGGGGAAAGTATTTCTCTGCTTCAGACTATGGAGTCTGCCTCTATAAGAAAACTGACGATATAAGAAAACTATGACATTTGCTGCTTCCACTGTAGTTTTAATTTTAAAGTGATCCACAGCTACCTGAAGTAAGAAGGAGCCTTCCTAAGTGATAAGAAAGCTCTAGAATGGAAATGTAATCCTTCCTTTTTCACAGACTTGATCGACAAGCGGAGGAACAACCATTTTTGCTATAAGGAGTCAGTGTGGAGTAGTGGTTAAGAGTGGTGGACTCTACTCTGGAGAACATGGTTTGTTTCCCCACTCCTCCACAAGAAGACTGGTGGGTGACCTTGGGCTAGTCACAGTTCTCTCATAACTCTCTCAGCTCCACCTACTTCAGACGGTTTCTGTTGTGGAATATGCTCCCTCCTGCCTCTTCCATCAGTCCAAGGCAAAATCAGTTCTCTTATATTGGAACCCACCAGTATGGCTCCATACAGGTCTTCAGGTTTGAGACTCAACTTCCTAGGGGCTGAAAATGGCTTCTTGGGAGAGGAGGAGAACGTGAAGAAGGATCTATAAGCACCAGCACTTTTCACTGACAGATTGCTGTGTCCAACCCTTAAAATTATACAGACCTCCTTAAACTGGACCAAGGAAAAATGAACATGAGAACCTGGGAAAAAGGTTAATACATAATATAAATAGTGAAACAGGAAGCTGAATGACAGCAGAAGAGGAGGGAACAGAACAATACAGCCCACAAGGAAAAAGAAGACAAATGATCAGGTTAGGGAAATCCACAGGGAATTGACATATGTGTACACATTGTAAGGTGAACACTTAACAGGGTTCTGAGTGAAGCAGGGATCTTTCCTACCTGTAGGAATTTACTATCCTACCTGTAGGATTTTACTAACCCAATAGATCTGCCATGTGGACTTCATGAGGATCAGCACAGGGTCAGTTCAGACGTCAAGCATATTACAGGCTGACTGTGCTCACGGCTGAACAGGAAACTCCGTACAGACCGTTTCTGGTCAGCATCTGACTTTTAATAAGGAACATATTTTAAACTGAGCAACAGTTGCAAAGCTAGAAATGTTGGCACAATCCTCAAAAACTCCCTCCTTTCTCCACCCCACCCACACACCAGCGACGCGCCACAAAACTCTTCCCCCTCAATACAAACTAGGAGCAGAAACTCCGACAGTGCTTCAAGCCTGTCATTTCCACAGACCTCGATCACGGATGTCTAGGCATTGCCCTTGACACGGGAATCATCACCCCTGTGCTGCTCACAATGGACAGGAGTAGGAAACAGAACAATTAATCCACAATGGACAGAAGAGATGTTTGTAAGGGGCTATGGCTCACGGGCAGAGCATCTGTGCTCCATGTGGAAAGTCCCAGGTTCAATCCTTGACATCTCCAGTTAAAAGGATCGGGCAAGAAGTGATGTGAAAGACCAATACCTGATTGTGGAGAGCCTGAGTAGACAACACTGACTTTGAGACCAATGGTTTGACTCAGTAGCTTCATGTATAATGGTTTCATACTCTGTTAAGATAGAATAAAGCAACTACTGGCCACAGTGTGTAGACCAGTGGTTCCCAGACTTTTGGGTATGGTGAACCATATGCCTAAATCTCATTGGCATGGTGACCTTCTTTAAAAAAAAGATATGCACAAATCAGTAAAGTTGTAAAAGCCTGTGACTTACCTTCATAGGCTTTGCAACCCACTTTTGAGTCGGGACACACTAGTTTTGACCACAAGTCATGCGTGTCTGTGACCATCTGTAGCAAGGGAACTGACTGTGCAGATTGCTACAGCGAGCCAGTATACTGCAGCAGATGAGTCAGTATACTGTACTAGATGTAAGTCAGGAATTTCTGGGGTTCGAATCCCCATTTGGGACATTACATCCTCTGAATGATTGTGGGCCAATGGCTCCTTCAATACTTTACCTGCACCAACTCACCCATTTCATACAAGCAACTGACAGGAAGATGTGTTCCGGGGTCTCAAGCCTTTCCCAACATTTGCTACTGGAGATCCTACCTAACTACACAGCACACATTCCAGGAGAAAATTCTCTCGGAGACCTGAGGAAACTTGCACGGTCAGAAGAAAGCCTTATTAATGCGATGGCATTTCCTCTTTTTCGTCCCAAGAATGCATTTTGTTCTGCAAAGCAGCACTTCAGTGGAAAAAGGGGGAAAGGGATGACGCCGATGAAACTGACAAGGAAACTGACTAGGAGCCAGTGTGGTGTAGTGATTAAGAGTAGTGGACTCTAATCTGGCTTTGTTGCCCTGCTCCTACACATGAAGCCTGCTGGGTGACCTTGGGCTAGTCTTGGTTCTCTCAAAACTCTTTCAGCCCACCTACCTCACAAGTCATGGGGAGAGGAAGGGAAAGGAGCTTGCAAGCCACTTTGAGACTACCTACACTTGAGAAAAGCGAGGTGTAAATCCAAACTCTTCTACTCTTCTTTTTTCACCAACCTTCTGATGAGGTACAAAACGTGTTTCCCCAACTTGTGTCCAATATGGTCAGGAGGAGGCAACCTCTCTCTCCCTCTACCAATTGTACAGGTGAGGATGCCTTATACCAAGTTAGTACAGGTGAGGATGCCTTATACCAAATTGTACAGGTGAGGATGCCTTATACCAATACTAATTCAATATTCTAACTCACATCAGTTCTTTAGGATCTGGGGCAGAGAAAAGTCTTACCCCATATCTGATACCCAGTGCCGGATTAACCCATAGGCTTGGCAGACTGAAGCCTAGGGCCTCAAAATCTAGAGGCCCTCCAGCCAAGGTGTATAATATTTTTGACACTGTTATAGGTGTATGCATGATACTTATGCGTTTTTTTCAAACACGACAGTATTTAACTGTAACATCTTACATCCTTTAGAGGACGAACTGTCAACTGCTGAATTTTAATCACCTGTCATCATCCTTGGATTTATTCAATTTTGTTTAAAATACTTTCCATCTTCCACCAGTTTTGAGAGCGGAGGACTGGGAGGGACCTTCCAAATAGAATAGCCTAAGGCCTCTCTTAATCTAAATTCAGCACTGCTGATACCTGAAGTCCCTAGAGCTGCAAGAGAGACTGAACTGGGCACCTTCTGGTATATAAAGCAGGTTGCCTACCACTGAGCCACAGTCCTAGTTTTAACTCTGAGCTGGCGCCAAATGCCACTTGGAACCCAGCCTATAACAGCTTCATGGAGAAAGGCTTCCAAAATAAACATTCTCTGGCATGCAAGAAGTTAGCTTCTCCCCTGTCCCGGCCATAACTGAGGTAGCTCTGCAGCCTCAGTTTTTGCAAAATCCTATTATGTGTCTTCCCCCTGCCGCCGCCCCCAAAGGGCAAGGTAACAACTTAATAAACTATATAACAGAAGACTGAAATTTTGTCAAGAATGCCCCAGATGTGGGGCGTGAGAAAGCTACAGAACAAAACCCAGCCTCGGAGAAGGGCTCTCCAACAGACCTGGAAACCAGTCCTAAGCTGAAACTTTATATTACCTCGCCCTCCCCTCCTAGACAATATGCAATTTCAGAGCAATCATGCTGTGTGCATAAATGAAGCCTCGCTCAAGAACTCCACATCTGGAAGAGGTTTGAAGTCCTGCATGAGAGACATCACGGCTGGCTATGACCTTCTACAGCTATCTTGTTAGGAAGACCGTACTTTTTCCATTAAGCTATTAGCAGAGAGGTCAGCTTGTGAAGGAGGGAATTAAAACCTTGTTAATACAGGCCCAGATAGTTCCTGCCACCTTGCAGCAGCTCCAGGCCGGCATCGCAGGCTGCCTGGGGGACAACAGAAGGTGCTGCGCTCCAGATCTGGGCACGCCCGAAGATTTGCTGCACTGAGATGGTTTCCATGTCTACTTCTGTCTCCTGATGATTGAAGTACCAAAGGCTACCAAATTAGCACCTTCCTCTTTAAAATGAGTACAGCACAGCACCTGGGGTCTGATGTGGTTGGATAGTGCCTGCAGAGGTCCAGCTCAAATCCTCACTTGGTCATCAAGCTCATAGGTTGTTGCCCTGCTTATGGGCCTCCCTGAGACATCTGGTTGGCTGTTGTGACAACAGGCTGCTAAACCTGACCTACAGGATGCTACAGGGATCTTCTCGTGAGAAAAGAGAAGTACAGCTAAACCTTTTAAGCTTGCAAGCCATTCTCCAGACACTGGGGAAATGGAGCAATCCCCCAAAGATGGAAAACCCAGCACTGAGCCAAAGGGACCCTACAGCACCCTTTTCAGCAAACCTCTCTGTATAGGGGCTGTAAACTAAGAAGAACAAGCCTCCTGGATCAGACCAGAGTCCATCTAGTCCAGCACTCTGCTACTCACAGTGGTCCACCAGGTGCCTTCGGGAGCTCACATGCAGGATGTGAAAGCAATGGCCTTCTGCTGCTCTTGCTCCCGAGTACCTGGTCTGCTAAGGCATTTGCAATCTAACTAGGTTAAGGGACAAACCAAATAACACAGGCATTCCGTGACTTAAACTCTAGATGTGTATTTTGGTCCCCTCAAATCAGCAAGGATGAGGACACAATTTGGATAGGGTCCACAGCACAGGGAGGGTTTATCTTCCTTTTATGCCAACTCCTTATTCCAAATCCCCGCCACCCCTCCCTGCTCTGCTTCAAGCTTCAATACCCCTCTTTCCCTCCTCCTTCTGTTCCGACAAAGTGTGCAAATGAAGGAAAAGAGTTAACTGTCCACATTACGTGAATTTGTGGTCTGAATCATCCCTTCACATAGCTGCTTTTCATAGCCATACTGGGAGGTCATGGAGATGACAAAGAATGGCAAGAATGGCAGCCTGGCCCTTAAAAAAGGATCAGCTCAGCTCCCTAAGAAGCTAGTCCTCAAGGGCACATTTACGTCCTACGTTTTCCCCTGGGTCCACCCTATCAAATACATATTGGCTCATTCCGCACATGCAGAATAATGCACTTTCAAACTGCTTTCAGTGCTCTTTGAAGCTGTGCGGAATAGCAAAATCCACTTGCAAACAGTTTTGAAAGTGGTTTGAAAACACATTATTTTGCGTGTGCGGAAGGGGCCATTGTGATTTCTGTATTGGGAACCTCACCCAGTCACACCAAGGAACAATCTGAAAGGAGCTGTGGTATGCAAGGAGAGAGGATTTAGCCTCCCCTCAGCCGCACGTTGTAGAATCATAGAGTTGGAAGAGACCACAAGGGCCATCAAGTCCAACCCCCTGCCATGCAGGAACACACCATCAAAGCATCATTTTCCTGACCTGAAATGGCCAATGGGCACACTTTTTGCTCACTGTGGCTGCTCCATGTGCTCACCTTAACTTCCAAGATCTGATGAGATCTAACCAAGCTGAACCATCCAGGTCAGGGAGAGCATGCATGTGCAAGTATGTGTCTGTGTTCATTACAGATGAAGAGAAAGTCAAGGGCAAAATCAATAGGGTGAAAAGGCCCTTCTCAGCCGACACCAATTTGCTTATCTTCCATTCACTGAGATGCCAGATCTGTAGAGCTGAATTCAAAGCTTCCATTCCTCCAGCCTTCCACAAGTCCTAGCAGCCTTCCACAGCAAAAAAACCAGCCGCTTTGCAGAAAGCTTCACCATGAGAAGAACAAACCCCTTGGATCTAACCCAACATCTGCAAACCTTTTCCAGGTCTCAGCCATGCCTTCCTGATCATCAACAGTCAAAAGCAGTTTCATACTACAGGCAGGTTTCCAAGTGCCATGTGTTTGGACAGGGAAAGATCCCCCCTCCCTTTTTTTTTACAACACAATGCACAGGCTATCAAGCCAATCTCTTGTACCTGCAGATGTGCAGCTGATTTTAGAAATTAGAAACAGCTGCCAAACCCCTTGGGCAACAAGGCCGGGCCTGGAGAAAGCGAGGTGGTTGTGACAGCTCTGGAGATGTGAAGGGTGCACCTTGAAAGAAGCCGAACACATCTCTGAACAGCTGTTCTCAGGTGGGGCTGCCCAAGATTCAGCCATCCGAGCTA
Source organism: Sphaerodactylus townsendi (assembly GCF_021028975.2). Classification (NCBI taxonomy): domain Eukaryota; kingdom Metazoa; phylum Chordata; class Lepidosauria; order Squamata; family Sphaerodactylidae; genus Sphaerodactylus; species Sphaerodactylus townsendi. The sequence goes on from NC_059436.1 coordinate 5,995,934, forward strand.
TGCGAACTTTGCCCCCAGTACAATCCCAAACAGAGTGAGCGTGGTGTCGTGGTTAAGAGGAGTGGACTGTCATCTGGCGAACCGGGTTCAATTTCCCCACTCGTCCACCTGATGTCTGCTGGGTGACCTTGGGTCAGTCACAGTTCTCTCAGAACTCTCTCAGCCACGCAGAGGCAGGCAGCGGCAAACCACCTCCAAACGTCTCTAACTTTGAAAAGCTGTGAGTTTGTGGCACTTTCCATTGCCAGGTCCCATAGAAAACAATGAGTTTAGAGGGGCACGGGCTCTGCTCAGAATGGCACCCCTCAGCATCTTTTATGAAAACTGGTTATAATGATGCTCATTATCAGGATCCAATTTTTTCCCCTGGGGAGGAACTCCTCACTGCACGTCTTGCAGAAATAAATTAGCATCCCAGGCCAGATATTTTCCGCCATACAAAGAAAAACAACTGCTGACAGAACTGCGTTCAATTCCCCACTTCACAAAAAGCCTGCTGGGCGACCCTGGGCCAGTCACAGTGCTCATAGAACTCTCTCAGCCCACACAGTGGCAAACCACCTCCAAAATGTCTCTTGCTGTGAAAACCCTACAGGGTTGCCATGAGCTGGCTGCAACTTGACAGCCCTTCACACACACACACACATCCTCCTGTGGTAACTTTCCATGCATGTTGGCAGGATTGTGACTCAGCGGCAAAGCATCTGCTGGCTAGCAGGGGATGATGGGAACTGTAGTCATGACATCTGGAGGGCCGCGAGTTTGACACCTGTGAGGTAGACAGTCTCAAGCTCAGTTCCCAGCACCTCTAGTGAAAGGGGTGAGGAAGTCAGTGATGTCAAATACCTCTACCTGAGATCCTTCCAGTCAATGGAAACAATACGGACCTCGAGAGACCAATGGTCTAACTCCACATAAGACAACTTCTTGTCTTTGTACATGATGAGATGTTCCCTAATCCATGAAATCTGGTGTGTGTGTAAAGTGCCATTAAGCGCGACCCCTGGTGGGTTTTCAAGGCAAGTGATTAAGCAGAGGTGGTTTGCCAGGGCCTTCCTCTGCAGAGTCTTCCTTGAAGGTCTCCCGTTCAAGTACTGACCCCACTTAGCTTCCGAGATCTGACAAGATTGGGCTATACCCATCCTCCATGAAATCTTACACAAGAACAAAAACATGTTAGTCCCAAGTTTTCAGTTTATTTCTTGTACATGATGCAACAGTAGGTCCACGGCTCTGATCCCATGTATAATGGTACAGCGTCTGCGTGCACATAAATGGTGGCCTTTCAGTGCATAGAGCCAGGCTGTCTCCTCTGTGTCAAAAGCTCATTTGCGTCAGAGCACTGCGCTGAGCTCTAGTTACCCGCAATGGCCTTTAGATGCAAATTTCTCTGGACTGAGTGCAGCGAAGGATATGAACCCAGTAGTGTTCCAAAACAGTGACCGGGGAGTGGGTGGGTGCAGTGGCACCATACGAATGAAAGAGAAAGAGACTCACATTTAAAAGAGCCATCTAAATGGTCCAGAAAACAATCCGCAAAAAACGTCACAAACCGCTCTGAGAGACATTTCAAATGCAGTCCAGTTTCCTGCATGCAGCACAGCTATTCACCACGCAATCACACATTCGGACATCCACTGAGGTTAATTAACACCAACGCGCTGTGGAAGGCAAAGCCACAAATCATACTGTTGCACACGTTGAGTCATTTCTTGGCTGAGCAAAAGTTAACTATTCCGAACCAAAAAAAAAAAAACCCCTTTGGAAAGCCAAAGGGAATTGAGAAAAGTAAAAAATAGGGATCAGAAGCGAACTTAATTCCAAGATAAGCACATGCAACAAGGAAATGTCGTAGTTTTTGAATAGCTGTGCTTTGATCAAGCACAGATACTATGTCCAGGGAGAAGAAGGTCAATTGGCTCATGGCTCCAAATAGAATCATTTCAGAAAGACTTTAGAGAACCTGAATCACACATCAGGTACCACTGGCCCATTCCACATCTCATCTGAAGCTGAGCATCACTCAACAAGGACCTTGAAGCTTGCAGGATGAGTCTGAACTTGTCTCTATACAAGTGATGATGCAGCTTCACATATTCAGCTAAACTGTGTAACTGAGGCCCTTTCCGCACGTGCAGAATAATGCACTTTCAATCCACTTTCACAATTGTTTGGAGGTGGATTTTGCTATTCCGCACAGTAAACTTCAAAGTGCCTTGAAAGTGGATTGAAAGTGCATTATTCTGCATGTGTGGAAGGGGCCTGAGTTAACATGTCTAACAAGGTCAGTATTCTCCACTTTAACTGGGAGCAGCTCTCCAGGGTTTCAGATGAACGTCTTTCACATCACCTAGTGCCAGGTCCTTTCAACTGAAGATGCTGAGGGGCTGAGCCCGGGACCTCCTGCAAACGGAACAGACGCTCCACCACCGACCCACGGCCCCTTTCCTATTTCAGCCTATCTTCTACCAAAACAACACTGGGAGCCGCTTCCAAGGTTCAAATCAGTTACAAAAACCATGTCTCATTCTCAAAAACCCAGATGACAAGAAGCAGCATCCAAATGACTGAAAAAAGACAAAAAAAGACAAAAGCAGCAATAAAAACCAGGATCACAAAACAAATAAGCGGACTCATTCAGATGATCAAAACAGCAGAGGTAAAAGTTGTCCATTAACAGGAAAAGACTGGTGAAGCCCGGCTTGATGAAGACTCTACCAAAAACTCTCCCCTCCCAAGCCTTCACCAATCACTGAAAGGGCGAGGGAGAAGGGGCCAGTCAGTCTTCCCTGGGGCAGGGAGTTCCAGAGTCTAAAAAAAGCCCCAGCCCCGCTTGCTCACTAACTTCTCTTCGCTGAGTGTAAGGATGTGAAGCAAAGTGTAAGTGGGTCCAGATGAGTGAAGACAGTCCCTGGGATATTCTGGTGTAAGCCCTTTATACACAGCAAACTTATTTAACACTGCAATCCTCAGCCCCACTGAACACAACAGGATTTGGCTCCAAGGATATATGCACAGGGTTGGGTTGCCCATTCTGAAGACTCGCCAGCAAAGCAGAAAAGTGTATTTTATCCCTTCTCCAAGACTGTATGTTTTTAATGCAAAGAAATAACATTCTAAGAAACACACAGGAGTTCATAGTCTTTCAGGCAAAATTCAGCTTTGCAGTTTCCTTGCAGATTGCAAACGCATTGGAAATAAGCACCTAAGAAGCTTGCGGGCATAAATTTCCTTCCTCCATTTGAGGAAAATTGGCATCAAAGTTTGGCTCGCATGAAAGAAGGCTGCCCCATCTCCCGATCTGTGCGAGAGGAAGCCGCTGCTTTCTTTGGACCCCAATCCCCCCTTTCATTACATTTGGTTATCATGTTTCAAATAGGGAAAATATTTTAAGCAGGGAAAGGGTAACATCTAAACACCAACCTAGGCATGTTCGTGCGGGTGGGGTTTTCAGCCTCACTGCCCAAAAACTGTAGTTCCTATTATTCCACGTTTACATCAAATGATTGACCAGAATGTCCTGACACAAGATGATCCGTTACTACCAGTTACATTTGGTATGCAAATCCCCTGTGTGTGTTGTCTGGTTTTTTTTGTCCAATACCATATGGGCTGTCTAAGGAGCAGCCCCTTGATCCTGGATCTAGTGCATAAGCATACTACAGGTTGGCACATGCATACCTTCCCATACTCTGCAGCAATACAGAAATGCATTTACAGCTTTGTGCTTATTTTATCATTCTAGTGGTCAAAGTGTCCCAATTAGGACTAAGGAGAACCAGGTTCAAATCCCCAATCTTAGCACAGTTGCTGTATCCTTGCCTAACTGACCTCTCTGGTATGCTGTGGGAATAAAAGAGGAGTGGAATTGAGACAGAGAGCATAAGAACATAAGAACATAAGAACTAGCCTGCTGGATCAGACCAGGGTCCATCTAGTCCAGCTCTCTGTACTCGCAGTGGCCCACCAGGTGCCTTTGGGAGCTCACATGCAGGATGTGAATTTATGCCCCCTGACTTCCTTGGAGAAAAGGCAGGCTAAACATCTGATATTTTTAACACGAGGAAGGTCTCAGCAATTCTCCGACGCACCTTATGTGCCAAAGCTAGAAAACTGACAACGAGCGCAGTGTAACGGTTAGCGTTTTAGACTAGGATCCTGGAGACCCAGGTTCGAATTCCTACTCTGCACTGGAATCTCTCACTGTGACGTTGGGCAGGTCACGCAGCCTCAGCCCAACTTCTGTACAGGGCTGTATTAGGATAAAATGGAAGAAACAAAAGTAGCAGAAAATGCTTTCTGTTCACACTGTGAAGAAAGACAGAGTATAAACGAAGCAAACAAATACAAGAAAATGCAGGTGGGTAGCCATATTAATCTGTAGCAGCAGAACAAAATTCAAATCCAGTAACATCTTAAAGACCAACAGAATTTGAATCCAGGAGCATCTTACAGATCAACAAAATGTCCCAGAGAATGAGCTCTGAGTCACGAAAGCTCGTATCCTGGAATGTTTGTTGGTCTTTACAGTGCTGCAGGACTCAGATTTTGCTCTTCTTCCTGAAATCGCTTGGATTTACTTCCAAGTGGGCACACTTTCAGATTGAGTTACAAGCGTGCGTCTTTCACATGCAGCACCCGCAAGCCAATCAGCAACAGGAAATGGAAAGTGCAACCACAGCAAAAAAAGCGGAAAGGAGCCAGGAATGACATGAGATCCTATGCTGATGTTAAAAAGAATCAGAGTTCATACCTGGAACTGGATGGCTGGCCCCACCACTACAGATTCCCTAGGTTAGTAAATGCAAAAGAGGAAAAGTATCTTCCAGTGTTATATTAGTGGGAGGGATCCAAGCAAGGGCCAACAATACATTTCATGTTAGAAGTTAAGCACTTTTGATGAACACCTACGGTACAATAGTCAGTTAGTGGAAGGCATCTCTCTGCACATGTGCTGAGTTCCACTGGTAATCAAAGTGACTTTTTGGCCTAGGCATCTCCATTTAGATATCATTCTGTGTATCTAGATGTCCGGGAAGAAGCATGCCTCTGATCATATACAAAGTGTACTTCTCTCAAGACTTAGTAAATATAGCTATGCCTCTGCAGATAGCAAAGAAGACTGGAAGAGAGGGAGTGAATAGGGCATCTGGCTAAACAGCTCTGCACACTTTGTGGATGCACGCTTACTTGGGAGTAAAGTCCACTGAACACAGGGGGATTTACTTCTGAACAGACATGCCAAGAATTGGGCTGCAAATATATCGCTGAATAAAACCAATGAGATGTGCCTACCTCAGTGGAGATCCACAGCAGCAAGCCAGAATACAAGTACATTGATTTTATTAATTAGCTGGCCACTTTGCATGCACATGATCTAATCTAAGTAAGCAGGTTACCAAAAGCATCTGAATCCAGCTCACACGTTTGACACGGTGAGGAAAAGGCTTATGAGCATGCACAGAGAGGCCACCCCACATTTAGGGTTGGAGGGGTGCCACCGTCTCCGGATAAGCGCTACTCACAGGGTGACGGTGCCGTTGGGTAAGAAGCGAGGCGCCGGCGGCTCGCCCAGGTCCTGTCCGCTGCAGCTGACCCTCTTCCTGGCCGCGCCGGGCATGGCCAGCCCCTTCGGCCGGTCGTCCACGCACTTGCAGCCGCGGAGCTGCAGCGGGCAGCCGCGCGTCCCCCCGGAGCTGCCCAGCGCCGCCAAAAGGAGCAGCGCGCCCGCCCAACGCATCCTCGACGGCGCCTCCCGGCCAGGCGGAACGCAGCCCATCAGCCCATCCTCGGAGCCCCGGCGCCTCCGCGCTCCGCTGCGCCACCCAGTCCGCCCGCCGACCGGCCGGACACTCGCTCGCTCACATGTAGCGGGCAGCGCAGCCGGGCCGAGGGCTCCTCCCGGCCCCAGCGACGGCTACCAGGACGAGGAGGGGCGCGCCAGCCCCTCGGCTGCCCCCAGCGCCTGCATGGCCGGCCGGGAGCGCGGGGCTTGGCAGCGGCGGCGCCAGCAGGGAAGGTCCTCCACGGGATGGGTTGGAAAGTAGCGGTCTGGGGTGCTGTGATTCGGGTCCCGCCCCTCGACTGCCTGCACAGGCGGGCGGGCTTCCCTGGCCGGCCCTAGCGCCTCCCTCTTCCCGGCTCGCCGTCCGGAAAGCTGCCTGCGCCTCAGCCGGTTCCTTGGATGTTGAGGGGCGAAGGATCAATAATGTCCTCCAAAACGTCCTGTCGTTAACAGCCTCGCTCAGGTCTTGCAAACTGCCTTCATAGAGTCCGTGCTGTTGTTTCCTCTTTTCCTGCTACTTGCAACTTTCTCCGAGCATTATTGTCTTCTGACTATCTGTCATCTATTCTTACGCCACCAATCTCCCGAAGGCACGGCAGCTTACAAGTAAAAAAACATATCAAAACAATACATAATATAATATAAAAATATAAACATTATAAGCATTAAAACCTTGTAATCATTTTAGCTTCTCTGACAGTTCAGGCTTGATTTGATCCATTTGTGTTTGGGTGTTTTTTTTGGCCGCCCATGGTAATCGTATTTACTTACTTTTGCTGATATTGTATTGCATTTTCTATCACTATGAACTGTTTTCTAGCATGTGTGTGTGTGGGGGGGGGGGGGTTAAAACCCTCTCCTTCAAAAGTGAGACTCTGGTCTGATGCAAGCTAATTTCCCTCTCTCCCCTCCCCAGACTGCTTTTTTTTTTTAACATGGCAAAACAACTGGATAAATCCTATAATGGATCTGCCACTTAATGTGTAATTTGACCCTGTGAGACAGCAAAGAAGTTGGGGGGGGGGGAGGGTCTGTTTACTGATAACAGGTCAGTTGCAAAGCTGAGGAGGGGGAAAGCACCTTCAGACTGGCCACACCAGTCTGAAGGCACGCTTGCATTTCACAAGTATTCCTTCTTTGCAGCAAGTTTGCGGAATGTCCTGCTGACTGGTAATAAAAACGGAGGAAGCCCCGTTTTAACTGGATTCCTTTGGCTTCTCATTTGCTCGGGAGGAAATTGCATTAACGATGCATTCCTTTGCAGAATTACTAATTGAAATCAACAGGTTTAGACTGCAGGAACTCTGCAGAGAATCGCCCGGCTAAAACTACCTCTTCTTTCGTGCAAATGGAACCCAGGCAGTTTCTACTATGTCAGTAAGTTTTGGAACCAGTCCATGTGGGGGCCCTTTCTATTTGGACTTTTTAAGACTCAGTTGCTAGAAAAAGAAGGGGCCCACCCCACTGTACCATTATTAATGTTATAGAAGATTTCAGGGCCGTAGAGAGGTTTGTAGCACAGCACTGGTCCCAGTTAGACCTGAAATTTGCAGACTGTGCCCTGGATGCAAAATGGACCATCTCAGTCCTAGCTAGACACCAGATGTTTATATTCCAAGAACTGGCAACAGTATTTGTGAGGAGGTAGTGGAGGACATGTGCATCGGTTGGGCTAGTTACTAGTATCTGGGAGCCCTGGGTTCAAATCATGGAGCTCATTGAGTGATATTGGGACATCCCCCTTCTTTCTCAGCCTCACCTACCTCACAGGGTAGGTGATTTCTGTTGTGAAAAAAAGTGGAGAAAGAAGAACCACACCCAGAACTCTTAAAACAAATGAAAATACACTCAAAACAAGGCAAAGAGCCCTGTGGGGATCAGAAGGGCAGACTTGGAAGATCTGTGTTCAAATTCTGGCTCAGCCATGAATCTCTCAATTACTCTTTATGTAGCCATTCCATGAATGTTTCAGAACAAGACCTGGAGTTTTGGTCACTGTGGTTTGAAGCAGAATCCCTTTCATTATTTTTCCCACCTTTCTTCCAGGTAGTTCACCTGCTAGCCAGCTTCACTGCTTCCAGGGAGCTCCATGTTGGGAAATTCCCGGAAAGTAGGGTTGGAATCTGGGGGCGGGGGCTGGGTTTGGGGAGAGGAGGGACTTCAGTGGGGCATGATGCATAGATCTCCCCTGGCCAAAGCAGCCATTTTCTCCAGGGGGATTGATCTCTACTGCCTGAAGATCGGTTGTAATCAAGGAGATCTCCAGCCACAACCTGGAGGTTGGCAAGCATATCCATCTGGCTTCACAGTCTCTAGAAACAGAATTGCAGTAACAGCCAAGCAGACCACTCCCACTGAGGCTACAGATTCAGCACGTTTAGATCCTTTTGGAAAACATGGATATCATAGCATCACTGCCAGGACAGTGAAGTGCACTCACTTGCATAGGTGGTTGAAATGGACATCTGCATGTGCATGACCCCAGGGTGCTGGTGGTGTTGCAGACGTTTTCCAGCCATTTTAACCAAAGTGCTCAGCAGCTGGCATTGTTGTAATTTACTTCTTTTTCAAACAATGATCTCTCTGGAACTCAACCCCCTTTTTGCCTTTTGTCTCCCCAACCATTATCTCCACACATCAGGCTCCCAACCCAAGCTAAAGCCAGGCCAGCTTCAGCAAGCTTTCTTCCCTCTCTCCTCAAAAGTGCGCTGCTGTCTGGCCTTCAACTTCCTCTGCTTGGAAGAGGCCCCGTTTGTCTGTCCCTCAGACCATTTCCTCTTCCCCTGCAGGACCCAACTCTTGAACAAAATATTTCCTGAATGACCCTACATTTGCAGGGCATCCTGATCCTTCCCTACTCCATTGTCATATTATCTGGCCCAGGGGTCTGCTGGGACAATCACTGTAAGCTCTACTTCAAGGCCTTCCATTTTTCTTAGCCATGACAAGGGGCAGAAATCCATGAGTGGTTTTTTAAAAAATCACCACCTAGCCTTCTGCTCCTCCTCCCTCTGCTGTAATTTCTCCAGACGCTTTCTGTAGATCTTCAAATGCACCTTTGCAACACGAGAGCTAGCAACTTGCTTTGGAAAAGGACACCTGAGAGTCTTCAGACCCTAAACTCTAATTTAGATTCCCAGATCCTCCTTCTATGTTCTAGTTCCAGCCAAATGTCCCCTGCCCCCTGCTTCATGAGAAAAAGGCAGGAAGCAGATTTCCACCATGCCAGGATTTAGTCCAGCCAAAGTCCCCCAGGAATACTTACATGATACTTCATGACTGAATGATAATCTGGGAGCCAGCAAGGGTGTAGTGGTTAAGAGCAGATGGATTCTAATCAGGAGAACCAGGTTTGATTCCCCACTCCTCCACCTGAGTGGCGGAGGCTTATCAGGTGAACCAGATGTGTTTCTACACTGCTATATTCCTGCTGGGTGACCTTGGGCCAGTCACAGTTCTCCTGAACTCTCTCAGCCCCATCTACCTCACAAAGTGTCTGGTGTGGGGAGAGGAACAGAAAGAAGCCTGTAAGCCACCTTGAGTCTCCTTACAGGAGAGAAAGGTGGGGTATAAATCCAAACTCCTCCTCCACCTCCTATTATAGTGGTTAAGAACAGACGGACTCTAATCTGGAGAACTGGATTTGATTCCCCACTCCTCCTGCAAGGCTGGGAATAACAAGGCTATTAAGGTTACACCACCATAAATAAATAAGAGGTCCTATAGAGAAACGCAAACAGCTCTCAAAGCGCCGGCGGTAACTCTTTAGCCATGTCAGGGATGTGAGATTGATGTTCTGACTTTAACCCTGGATTAAGACAGCAAGGAATGCCTTCATTAACACTGAAGAGGGCAATACAAAAACATCACTTTACAGCGGAAGGCGTTCTATTGCTGCTTGCTTGATGGAATTGGATACCACTTGACCGGGAAACCAGTTATATGATTTGGCTTGTGCGTGTGGATACCACTCAATCTCCGGCGATCACGGCTAAATGAATGATGTTTTGATTTCGCTGGTCAATAGTCCAGTGGTGAACAACAGTGGTTTATTGACTGTCAAAAATAGTTTGATTCTACCACAATACAGCTAGATGGGTTCCCTCACACCTTTGCACTTTAAAATGGACTTAGTTCACAGCTTGGCTGATGATCCCTCTCTAAAAGACTATATTTATTTATGTATGTATCAATAATCAATTATTTATTTCTGGACTTGCAGGCTATTGTTTTGTACATATTGTATGTATGTTTTGTATTGCACATTTTCAACTTTGTCATTTTTTTTGCACTTTGAATTTTAATTAAAGCACTTATATCAGATCAGTGTATCTCTCTATCTTGAGCAGGCAGGGGATGGTGACGTCCCTGTTTTTAATTCTTTCAGTCTCATCTACCTCACAGGGTTGCTGGAGGGACAAAATAGGAGAAACAGACACATCGCTCTGAAATTTTTGGAGCAAGAGCAGGATAACGCAAGATCCATATAAAAAGTTATTTGCATTGGGTTTAATTCAGTCTCATGTTCTGCTTTCTGCTTTACAGCCAAGTTTACCTGGAAAGTGGGATTGAGGATGACTGGCTAGATGACTAATAGCCCAACCTTGTTAACCACAGAAGGAATACCATCTGGGTGGATCGTGCATAAATGCAGAGTTTTGTAGATGAAAGACCAAGAGCCACTGACCTATTCTGATCTGTTCTGGAGCCCTTCTAAACTTGGTCTGAGTTGCCATTAACACTTCCCTGCTCTTTTCCTCTGATGTAATGCCCCCAAAACAGTCGGCGCATTCTCCGAGAGCCAAACAAGATGGCTTTTACTGGCTCCAAGACCCGGAGGATGCTTGTCAGCTGGCAGATGTCGACTCCAGAGCAACCGAAGCGAGCATGCCACCATATGAGCTCCTCTCAGCTTTCCCTCCACCATTTCCTGTAAAGTTACCTCTCAAAACAGTCGGTTCCACATCCAAAACGAGCAGAAATGTGAAACCCGGAGCCTGTCCTGCAAAAGGCCTACAGTTCAAACACAGCTTCCCCGAAGGGCTTGAGAACCATGTCTTCCAGGTTTCTTTCAACTCTTTCCAAACCCCTTCCCAAATAAACACCAGCTCTGATCCACTGGAGCTGTTCTCCGGCAAAGGCAAATAAAAAGGTGACTTATTTCATCCTGTAATAACAATCAACTCCCTGCTTTTAAGACGGGTTTAAGCTTCTCAAAGCAGGGCACTCCAAGCTGGTCACTTTCATATGCCACGAAGGCATCCTCAAAGGTTTCATTGTTCTAAATGCCGTCATTGAGCACCTCGGGCTTAATGGCGCCTGCTTCTCTGAAAGGCAAGTGGTATAGTGGCCACCTTCATCCGCAAGGAAAACTAAAAAAACGGTCTAGAACACAGCCCACAGATAATTGTTAGGACCAACCTAGGGACACATACCAGTACACTAGATTTCATGTTTACTGGAACACTTCATCTGGCTGAATGTTACAAAAAAATTAAACATGTTTTAAAACAGCAGGGGCAGTTCCCCAACGTTTCTTTTCAACTTATTGTAACATCCAGCCTGATGAAAAATTCTAATGACCTCAAAATATTATGCATTGTTGAGTCCTTTGGTAGGTCTTCTTCTGATGGCATACCTCCAGAGTAAATGCTATGCCATGGAGCCGCATATTGGTCCCTGGCACAGATCTATATGCGCTTCCCCTCCCTCAACAGGGCTCTTCAGCACTGGCTCCCTCAGCGCTGTTGGGACGCCTCTCTGAACTGGAAACCTGGGCCCTCCGGGGATGGTGTCTCTTCAGTTCTGCAGGCCTGTAAGACTGAGATGTTCTGTCAGGGCTATGGTTGAGGACATCTAGCTGGCCTGCCTCCCCTTCCTTTTACCTTCCTTCCCTTCTTTTCTACAATTACCTTTGAAATGCTGATGTTCTCCCCGCTCTGTTGCCCCAGCCCACCGGGCCATTCTTTTTTATTGAGCTTCCCAGTTATGCGTCCTTTCCGGTTTTCTCCCTGATTGGCTCTATTGCCAGTACTTTTTATGGCAAGTACTTCATTCCAATATTGCTTGCAAAGGTGCCTTTGACATACGTGAATTCTTTAAAAGCAATATAAAGTGTAAGTGGCTGCAAGTATCTTGTTAAAGCAGAAGGGGCTCTAGGAAATGAAACAATAAATAAAGCCTGAAAAATGTATTATGTAGGATTTCAGTGATCAGCTTGTCCACCGGCCAAACTGCCTACCACAGACTTCTAGAGTTCTCTTAGTGATTTACGTCGGACGAAGTATCATAAGCATCTCTTTTTCAACTTATTGTTGAAAACAGTACCCTGGAGAAAGAGACAGTTAACTCTTGTCTTCCTTGCACTTGTGCCTCTTTCTTGATCTAAACTGGTCTTGGGACTCCTTGAAGATCCAGTGAGGAAAACTATTAACATGAATATCTGTCTTTTCTCCTATAAAGACTTAAAGCAGCACAGGGGAGGGTGGAATTCTTGATCAAGGAAATGAGTCTAAGTGCTAGGACTCTGACCCCATCTCCACAGTTACATTTTAGGGCCAAACATCTCTGGATTTCCAATTATGATATACATAGTCTGTCTTATCGCCAGTACACTCATTACTGTAAAGGTTTTAATGGTGTTGATTCTCAGCACAGCCGCTATCTTCTGGAGTAGATCTCCAGTTGCCCGGCCGGCTTATACGTGAATCGGGCAGCTATTACTCTGGTATCTCATTCCGCCAGGAGAGATGAGAAGTTCGCCGCCTCCTTACGCATGAGAAATGGGGACTGGGGAAACCGGGAGGGGATAATATGGAGAAAGCGCAACCTGTGGGTCTGAAGCGGAAGACTTCATTCCGCCACGCCGCAATGGCTTAAGATGTCTTGAATAAAACGGGTCTTTCAAATCCAACAAAGCCTTTTTATTTCTTTGCTCTATGGAATTCTTTACATTGTGGCAGGAATCCATCTTCATTTATACTTCTGTAACATCAGTGGACCTCTGGGTGTTCCGGCATGCAGAGGTTGAATATTCCTGAACTGTGGAAGCTGCTAACGGTAGCCCCATAGAGGCTCCACTTCCTTCCTGACTTTGGAGAAACCGGCGCGGGAGAACGGTTCCGCTGAAGCAACTCTCCGCCCTCGCCGACACGAGTCTTCCTTACTTCGCTGGGGACGAGGGGACTGAAGCTTAATTGGGCGCGGAGTTGCATGAGTCGCTTTTGGGGCGCTGTCTATGGATCGCGCTTCGTGGATCGGACTCTACCCGCTGCAGGATTATAAACCTCAGAGGCAATTCCTTGTCTCGGAGAGGAGATGGGTTCTGACCCACTTTTCCATGCGGCAAAATCTAGAAATCAATGAACGTATTCCTTGACTCGTATTTCGATTTGATGTCTCCTAAGAATCCACAGTGCAGAGCAGCACCGTCAAAGCCCGCCCCGAAAACCGCAGAAAGCGTCAATCGTATTCGTCGAGATCGGACCGTATGATTGGGAGGGGTTGCGCTTCGCCACCCAGTCGTGGGCCATGTGATCCTGGACGTGGGGTAGTTGATATCAAGAGGCGCTCTGTAATGCATCGACTGGTGCTGCTCTCCTCATGAGTAACGAGAAAGTCTGCGCTCCTATCCGGATTTGTTTCCCTCCCGGCCCAAAGAAAATCTGGAACGCAGGAAGGGCTCCGGATTTCGCGAAGATGCCTAAGAAGTTAGTAATTCGTGAACGCCAGCTATGTAGGAGTGAAACGAACAGCTGCAGAACGGAAAACCCGCAAAGAGACCGCGGAACAACAGCGCAAGATCGACGCCCAACTCTGAATTAGACCGAGCTAAAGACGCTACGGTAAACGGCAATATATGCAGGATTGCATCGATCCATGATAAGGTCCTGGAACACTCTAGAATGGACTCTGGAACGCCAACAATCAAGGCATTAAGCGCCATCCGGACGCAAGGCGTGAATTGACTGCAGCGACGCAACGGATCTAACTTACGACAAACTGGAGCGTGAGGAAAAAGCCTTTGCATGCGATCAAGATGCTCTTTGACTCTCGCAAAGAAGAGGGAGTTAGCCGTCTTAGAACAGGAGCTGATTAGAAGCAGCGGACAGGATGACCTCGAAAGTTGGCGCCACCGCTGGCCTTGATGCCGAATACCTACTGCCCGCCCTATCGGGCTTATCGCTTTCTGGGTCCTGCTACTTCAAGGCCTCCCAAGCTGCCTCCTAAGGTCCATTCAACGGGCTCAGCGGGCGCCAGGCCCCGCAGGCTTCCACCGAGCCTGCTCCTTCCCGCTCCCACCGCCTCCCCAGTGCCTGGCGCAGCGGTTCCAAGGGCCGTGGAGGATGGCCACAGCCCCCCTCGACATCCCTGCCCGCTTTCGGGATGGGATCCCGCCGCAACTCCCCTACTTCATCTTGCAACTCGATGCACATATGGAGGAGTAGAGCGACTGCAGACGATCTGAACATGAAAAAATACCGGGATATCGGTCTGTCCTGGATGCTGGGGTGCTTGCTGACTGCTGTGACCTTTGAGCTGTGTAGGGCGATGATACTTCGCGACAGTGGCTGCATTTTCGCTTCCCTGGCAGCCTGGCTTCCGCGATCCTGACGCTGAAAATGAAGCCATCCGCATTCAGGTAAAATCTATTCAGCAGGGCAAACTGCAAAGTTTTGCCGGAATTTGGTTTCTGCGGAGGTCGCGGCGGCGTATGCCTCGACTTCCTCCTGAGTGGCCTGAACGCATGATAATGTGAATACTTCTCCGATGCCATCGACGAAAACTTCGAGCAGAAATGGTAAGTTTTCATCCGTATCCTGCCACCATCGCTGAGAGTGGGATCGAATTGGGATCGCAAGGCGGAAGGTTCGCTGGACTACGCCGCTTAGGGGGCGTCCATCAAACCCGCTTACTACTTTACCTCCACCTTCTGCGACTCGCAAGCCAAAGCCCACCGCCTCTTACTGAACCAGTGCCGTCTGGAACGTTTACCACACGCTTAGGTGATTGTGCTCTTTATTAAGTGGGGACCAGGCCATCTACGCGCTAACCGTCTTAAAAAACAGAAGCCCACCGCGACCGTAATTCCACGCACTCTCTCTGCTGCCATCAACATGGATCCGTCCTCCAACCAGTGGCTCGCTTAAAGCTGGTTACCAAGCGGTGACCCCGGTGGAGGGAAGTGGCGGTTTGCCTCTCATCGGCTTCTGCGATGTGGACCTACTCCAGATGCGCGAGTGAAGGCACCTCTACATTGTCTTCGCTGGATTATTCTGGCCATTTAACCCTACTAAGCATACACGTATTTTAGCCTCTTGCCCCTCGAGATTCTGGCTGCTCCTATTGCCGTTAATGCGGCTCCCTAAGTGGCTGAAGAGCTCGGGTTTAGACCGAAATTCCTTCTAGCAAAGCTCCATACCGCTCAATAACAAATGGACGGTAGCCCACCGAGCCAAGGGCCCGCTCGATTCAAAATCTAACCTGTTCTCCTTCGCTAAGGCTGACCATTGGGAGAAGATTAGTTTCATACTTGCTCCAGTGGCCAAACATTCTATTTCGTCCTGGGCATGCCATGGTTATTTGCTACATGAACCAAATATTATACTTGAAGCTGGAACGGATTCTTGAATTCACTGATCCCCCTCAGGAGAGCATATGGAATTGAGGGAGAACCCATACCATCCAATGACATAAATCCCTTGGTTTCTTCAGCTGTGCACATCCCAATGGCTTTCAATTCCACAGGCATCCCTTCTCCAGCTTTACCAATGGACTTATGCCAGAGTAAGTTTCCCAAGAACATCAGGAATGTGATCAATTACCCCCCCCCCCCCCAGTAGAGACACTGGACTGCAAAATCATATTACAGCCCGAGGAGGCTCAACGCTGCCTAAAGGGTAGAATTTCTATCGTGATGAGCTCCCCAACGAGGAGAAAGAACTCCGTGGCAGGCTTCTTAGATAAAAACCTTGCTTTCAGCGGACCATACGACCCGTGGCTACTAAACACACGCCGCATCATCTGTCCTATTTGTAAAGAAAAGGATTTTGTATTCCAAGACTTTGTAATTGATTACCGAGGATTAAATGTGTTGCTTCCATGTCCAATAAATACCCCTTGCCCTCAATCACACGCTTTAGGATGCATTGGGCAAGGGACGATTTTTACTAAGTTGGATCTGAGAGAAGCATGATACTACAGAGCCAGGATTTTGCAGAAGGCTACGAGCATTTGATGTTATTTAGTCACTAAATTCGGACGAGCGAATACTCTGCCAATTATGCCATTCGCTTAGCTGGGGCACCCGAGCACTGTATAGCCCTCTGAATAAATGAAGTTTTGCATGATTTATATACAGTTGAGTAGTTGTGTACTTGTAGATGATGTTTTAGAATTGACGCCAAAACCATGGAGGAGCATGAGGCTTTGGTTGAGGAAGTATTACAACAGCTTACCGACAACTCCCTCTTCGCCAAAACTGTCTAAGTGCTGCTTTCATCAATCCTCCATATAATTCATTTGGGCTACAGGATCTCATCCGAAGGTTGCCACATAAATGGATCCCTGCAAAATTGAAGCAGTCCTAAACGGCTGAAGCCCTCCAACCCGAAAGAACGCCGCCAATCTTTCCTAAGGTTTGCTAATTTTTTATCGTGGACTTTATACCCCGCTTGCTGAATTAGATCTCTTCCACTCACAGACTCCATACGCATCAAGGGTAAAGACTCACAAGCTGCCAAGCCCGGGGCTCCCCTCCCTGTTCCAGTCGAATGTCAAACAGCCTTCCAGCTTTGAAATCGGCTTTCACCAATGAAAGCCTGCCCTAAAACACCCCACCCAGACCTATCCTTTTCGTGGTTCTACTGTGGATTACGCCTTCGACAAGGCGCTTTGGCAGGCAGCCCTATTGCAGAGAAAGCAAGATGGTAGATTTGTTCGCGTGTAGCTTATTTATCCAAAAAATTCTCCGGCGCAGAGAACTCAACTGGACCGTAGGGGATAAAGAGACTGCTGCCATCAAGGCAGCACTATCACTTCTGGCGCCACTTTGGCTTGAGGCTAAACACTCCCTTCCAGAGTTTGGTCCGGATCACAAGAACTTAGCACGCCTTCACCCCCCTCAGAATGTTCGCAAAACAACCACGTTGGAGGCTGATTTCTTCCCGCTTTTCTTTCACCGTCCATTTTTTTCCTAGAGAAAACCAAAGCAAACTGGCTGATGCGCCGTCAGCGCCTTCCCCGGGAGGGGGGGGTGGAGCTGCTTTGACGGTGACATTCCGCGCGCTATCTTCTCCCCTCCCACCGGGGGGCGCTGGGCCACGCCATTCGATTCCGGCATCAGCTCCAACTCAGCTGCTCCCAGCCTTGTCTCCCCTTTCCGCGGGGAACTCCCTGAGGAGGCGGATGCCCTCGCCAGCTGCCGGGCGGAGGAAGGCGACACCCAGCTGCGCTTTAGAATGGTGCTTGGAAGCGGGGGAAATTGTTGAGTAATGCGCTCTCCATCGACGAAGCAGGTTCACCGAGAGCTCGTCAGCGATGCCGCGCCAGCTGGACATTTTGGCTTTCTCAAGACACTGCACTTATACGCCCGGGCCAATACTGGTGGTAGCCATCGCGAAAGACATTGAGGCTTATATCGAAGCGGGTGCTCTGTTTGTCGCGTAGAGGCTGCAAATCCATTCCGGGAAAAGCTCCCATGGACTGTTAAAACCTCTCCCCGTTGCCTCCCGCTCCTGGGAAGTTATTCCTCCAATGGGATTTTATTACGGATTTTACCAGAGAGCCAGTGGAAACAGCCAGCTCTTGTGGGTGGTGGTGGTGGACCTATTCTCCAAACAAGCCCATTTCATCCCTCCTGCACCTCCATTCCCTTCCGCTTCCTAAATTGGTACGACTGTTCATTCAACATGTATATCGTCTTACACTCCTCCTCACGTGGTGCCCACCCGCTGGCCCTAATTCATTTCAAATTTTGAAAGTTTCTGGGCTTGTTGGGGCTACCTCGCAGTTGCCTCCCTACCACGCTCAAAGCATGTGAGTCGGAGAGAACTAACAGAACTCTTGAACAGTATTGAAAGACACCAACTATCACAATAAGACAACTGGTACATTTAATCTCGCTTATGAATATGCCTATAACAATGCCGCTCATACAAAAGACCCCTTCAAATTGTATCTGGTCGCTCCTTCCGCCATTGCTCCCAACTAATTCGAGGCTGCATCCTCCAGAATTCCAGCAGTGGATTTCATCTCTGGCTGAGGGGTGGAAAACGGTTCAGACTGCCTTGCAGCAAGCTAAAGATTCCCAAAAGTTCCCAGGCGGATAAACATCGGGTCTGACTTTCCTTTTATGCAGTTGGGGCTTGGGTCTATTTGTCTACTAAAATCTCAGAGACGCATAAATTTTCAAAACTGGGCAAAAGTTCGTGGGACCTTTTAGAATTTAATGCAAAAGTGATTAATGATGTTACTGTCTGTTAGGATCTGCCTAATTTTAAGTAATATCCATCCTGTCTTTCATTCCAGTTTGCTCATGAGGCTCCCCGCTCCATGCCTGGCACGACCCTCCTCGATACTTCACGACTATAATTGATGCAATACAAGCATTACATGAAATTGACGCCATCCTGACTCTCGCTTTAATCGCAAACGCCAGCAATAATTTGGTTTCCTGGGTGGGGTATTCCTCTGGTTATAATCACGGGTGTATCTTGGTGAAAATATTGACTGCCTCCCTTATTTGCTTTCCATCGCATTCTTCCCACACACAAACCGGGGAGAAGTATTTTAGAGGAAGCAGAGGTAAAGGTTTTAATGGTGTTGATTCTCAAAAAAAAAGCGCACAATGCTGGCCTTGAGTAGATTCCAGGCCTCGGCTTATGGGCCAGACCGCAGCGCATTACTCGGTAGAGGCTCATCTGCCAGAGAGAGATGAGAACGTTCCCATGAGAATGGGACTGGGGAAACTGGTGGGGATGGATGGAGAAAGTTATAACCTGTGGGTCTGGCGGGAAGACTCTCATTCCTGCCACGCCGCAGCACGGAGCTTTCTAAGATGTCTGAATAAACGGTCTTTCAACCAACAAAGCCTTTTTTTATTTCTGCCTTGAAGTGGAATTTCATAATTACAGAGCACTGCGCAAGAGCCAGCGTGGTATAGTGGTTAAGGGCGGTAGACTCTAATCTGATGAACTGGGTTTGTTTCCCCACTCCTACACATGAAGCCTGCTGGGAGATCTTGGGCGAGTCACAGTTCTCTCTGAATTTGCTCAGTCCCACTTACCTCACAAGGTATCTATTTTAGGGAGAGCCAGGGAAAGAATTTAGAGACTTGTTACCATTGAGAAAAGCAGGGTATTAATCCAAATGCTGCCTCTTCTTCACCCAGGTTGGGTCTGGACTCCCTACCCTGTATCACAGTCCGAAGTGGGCTGCAGGTCCTCAGTTTCTGTGCAAACAGTGCCCTGTGTGGATCCGGATTGTGGTTTCATGTAGAAGAGTGTTCAGCCTCCACCCGTTCTCTATTCATTGATCTGAAATGACCCAGCAGGCAGTATCAACACTTTGCTGAAACGCATGCACACCCTGGGATATGATTCAGTACATTGTCATACAATTTTTTTCCTCCATAAAAAAAAAAGAACTAGACATCAAGAATAAAAATTCTATTTTACTCTCTTCCCTGAGATATTTATTTTTTTCCTGGGGGCGGGGGGAAATCTCTTCTCCCCTCCTCCCAATGGGGGGAGAAGCATCTCAACATGCGAGCCCCTTTCTCCTAGCAGTCTGAAGTGACTACATTTCAGACGCAGGTGGACTACCTCAGTGAGAATCAAGGGTCTCCTTTACGGAGGCCAATAAAAACAATTTCAGCACCGCTCTCAAAGAAATCCTATCGCCACTGTATAAACAACACTTGAGGGAGACAAGGCTCTCTTGAAATAGGAAAGGACTCAGCTTCAATGCACAGTTCAAAAGGAATTTCCTCCTCCTCTAATCCAGCAACGACATCCCGTCACCTGTTCTCGATCCAATGCAGGACCTTTTGAACAATGATCCAGATGGGGAATTGAGCCTTTAAAAAATATTGAAAACATTTATTAGCTTGCTTCCTTACAGAGCTGAAGGTAACTTTTCTGATTTACCAAAATAGGGGGTTACAGTATACAATGTACACAAAAACTGCTCAACAATGGACTTAAAATAGTTTTATATTTTATACCCCTAACACAACAAATAGTTGCAGAGGAAATTAGCAATTCTGTGTTGTTAACGCAGTGTTTGCAATGTTAATAGCAAACAGGAACGTGTCTCTTTAAACATGGTTGAAAATAACACACTTTGACAATCAATCCGTTTCAAACACAACTATGTTTTACAAGCTCATTTTGGGCTTAACAGTTTGTCAGAACATATTGGCTTTTGTTTGAATTGGCAGTTTAATTGTGGGCATGTAGCCTCACAGTTTGTATAACTGCAAGAGCTATATTGCTCTGCTACAATTATTAATGTTTAAAGGGACACATCCCTGTTTGCTATTAGCATTGTGAAAGCTGTGCTTAATATACACAGGGTTGTTACGCTCTTCTGCAATTATTTGTTGCATTCAGTAATATAATATATAAAACTATTTTTAAGCCTAGTGTTCTAGTGTTCCAGTTTGGATTTTTCCATGCCTTGCCAGGGTGGTGACCCCAAAGGAGGTATGGTTGCCACTAAGGCCAATTTTCTAGCAATCTTAACAGGGATTCACATGCAATGCTTATGCGTATGGGGCTTTTTTTGGGGGGGGGGGATAAGAAAAGGCTGAGAGCCTTACATCTGCAGGCAAAAACACTAATATATAGCAGAAGCAGTTTAATGCTGCCTCTGACCTGGAGACTCTCTACCAGTAATGCTGCCTTGTCATCTAGAGCAGCAATTCTAAACATTTCACATCTTATGGTCTCTGCTGAAGAACCTAGGTGCCTCCATGATGGAAAGAAGAAGCTTACACTTTCTGAGAAGGACATGTCTATGCTTACAGGCATCCTGTTAATACCTTTCATAATTTACAGGGAAATGGAGAATAGGCAGAAACTCCGCAGATAATCCCTGGTGGGCAGGGTTGGCAGCAAGTGGCACATCCAATACATTTGCCGACGGGCAGGGAGAATAGGGGGTTAAGGAGGGAGGCCAGGGATTTTACTATTGGCATGCCAAAAGGTGACAGATGGGTAATCAGTGGCAGGTAGGATCGGCAAGGGCAGGTCCATCAGCTGTGCAGGTGGACATGGGTCTCATCTTGAGGAAAAAAGGAATTCTTCCTTGTTATGACGACTCTGTGTCCCACCAAGACTCCTGCAAGTTTCACAGCAAACACCCCTAGTAGTCAAACATACAGCTGATCACGGCTGTCATAAAAGGTAAGCCAAATGATCTAGTTGACCCACTCTTTCAAGTATTTTGGCTTTTTAAACACACTTTTAACTGTCTTAATGGCAGTTTTAAGCCACCGTGAATACAGCATAACTATATAAGCCTTAGAAAACCATTGATGAATAACTGTGATGCATGGGCAAGCTTTCCTGTTGGTAGGTGCTAAGAGATCAATGAGCGGGCTAAATAAGAATCTGTGTGCACTTCTGCATTCAGCGCTGATTCTCCATATAAACTAATGTTGTTCTGTGTGTCTGGGGATTCCCCAGGGTTTGCAAAAGCCTTGAATAATAACTGGAGCTACCCCCAGTGCACAGATTGAACTATTTATGAAGGTGACAGGCCCTGGCTTCTGCAAACACTGATATTCAGGCACATCTCTCCTTATCTAAGCTCCATGGTCAGACTTCTCATCTCCCCGAAAGATACACAACACTGTCACCTAGTGCCCAATCGAAGTACATCTCAGCTTCCCTTGGAACTTCAGCATCAAGGTCTTTCTCCAAAATGCATCCACCGCTGAAAGAGCCCAAACCAGACAATTTCTCTTTGCACCTCTTTTCACTTTCTGAGCTCCCTATAGACTCACCTGACAACAGCTCTCCATTGTCTTCTTACCCACAGCGGACCTCTTCCACCTCTGCAGTGTGCCCTCAAATATTTATCAAGGCACTTCCTTCTCCTCCTCCACACCAGGGCAGTAAACAAATCATGATGTCTGTTTATTGTATGCCTGATAAGTCCATTTTCGACAACAGGATTCTAATCTGGAGAGCCGGGTTCGATTCCCCACTTCTCCACCTGAGTGGCAAAGGCTTATCTGGTGAACCAGATGTGTATCCGCACTCCTACATTCCTGCCAGGTGGCCTTGGGCTAGTCACAAGCTCCTTTCCCTTCTTCTCCCCACAACAGACACCTAGTGAGGTAGGTGGGGCTGAGAGAGGTCCAAATAACTGCTCTACTGATCCATGAGTCTTGAAAGCTGGAGAGAGGGAGATTCAAGGGGCAACCAGTACAGCAGCATAGTGGTTACATCCAGTGTGGTGCAGTAGTTAGGAGTACGTGGATTCTAATCTTACAGGAGAGAAAGGTGGGGTATAAATCCAAACTCCCCCTCTTCTTCTACTGTTCAGGTGGTTGGGAATTCTCCAGGTTTTGCTGCCTTCCTACGCCTCCTGGAAGCTACGGCATGGCAGTGGCACAGATCACAACTGCTTTGGCCTCTGGATTGGGCTGTAACACAGCTATCCATTGTGATACTACTGGGCTGACTCCTACCAGTTCAAGGAGCAAACTTCATTTAAATAGTCCCACCCTGCCTTTCTTTTTGGCTCAGATTTGAAGCTTTCCTCAAAATCAAGTGTGCCTTCCATTGCAGGATGAGTCACAAACTGAAGATCAAACTCTTTTGATCTACTCCAATATGAGCATGTGCAAAATTCAGGCCAGGAAAACCACACTGTGTAGAAAACCACGTTGCAAAATTTGCTTTCCAGTTTCCTAACACCACTGTCACAGCAAGCAAGTCTTGACATTTCTCAGCTAGAGATGGGTATTTCGGGAGTCACATACAAGCAAGCCCTTCAGAATGGGAAAGACAGTGGGCACTAAGGATCAGGGCAGTGGCCTAGGACTTGAGGGGCAGGTTCAAGTTCCTACTCCATCATAAAACCTGCTGGATGCCCCTGGATCAGTACCTCTCAGCCTACTTCACAAGGTTGTTGTAAAGATGACAGAGGAGAACCATATACACTGCCCCAACCTCTTTGAGGAACAGCAGGATAAAACTGAGTGATAAAACTGTAGCTATTTGTGCCCAAGACAGCTGCAAAATCTGAATGCAAATTGGCAACCTTCATTCATGCCTTTGCCAATCATCCACAACACAGGGACCATAAAAATAACATCTTTAATATCTCTGCAACTGGCACGGATGGTACAGTATTCCGATCCACAATTGGATTTATTGTTAACACAATGAAAACACTATACTGTTGAACTGCGGGACAGTTTAGACTGCAGTCAGCATAGGACCTACACAGTGGGGATCCGACCGGACGTTCATCGTTTGCAGTTACATTCAGTTCCTTCCAGGAAGTAACACAAGCCCCACAGCTACATTAAACCAAAAGGACACACCAGGCTCAAAGCTTTGGGCTACAGGGAAGAGGACAGAAGGGGTATTTTCTACCGAGAACTAGAGTCGTTTTAGCAGCAGGCTGGGCTTCGGAATAGATTGTCAACAGGTGAGATACAAAACAGAATCCACTGTAAACATTTTCACTGAGTGGGGGTGCCGCAATGACGGAGATGAGTGCTTGTGTGAAGTCTTCGTGAAGCAGCAGGCACGGCTGCTACAAATTGATTTCTTAAGATCTTGGAGCAATATGTACAGTGGCAGTCCAACTCGTCGTTCCTCCCACAAAGAGGGCCTACGGAGGGCACTGACCTGTCGCCCAGGGTAACCGTCCCTTACCTACGAGCCCCTTGCAAACGCACCACACAAGCTGTCCCGCGACACACACGCGTGCAGACAAGTGTGCCAAAATAATAATTTTAAAAATTAGGGCTGCTAGATTTTATTTTGGATTGATGCACAAGCCTGCTTTATACCACAATCGGTGCCTTTCCTCCTGGGTGGGGGAAGTGGACCTGGGGGAGGCATTTCAGACAAACTTTCCAGACGCGGCAGCCTCGCAGTCTCCCACGTGAGGTAGGTGAGCCCCATTTCTCATACAGGGGACGCAGGCACAGTATGGTTGAATGACTTGGCCAAGATTTTCACAGCAAGTCAAGCTGCAGAGTCAGGGATTCCCTGCTTTGGCAAGTGGAAAATGTACTGCTACCTAGCAGAATTACATGCACCCAGGAGGGGAGGGGAGGGAGCAGTTTCCTAGCAGAAGAAAAGTACATGATATGTAGCTAGGTGACAGGAGCTGGCATAGCCAGTCTTTGGAGGACAACTTCAACCTTAGAGACGCTTTACATTATTTCTACTCTGTGGCTCAAAAATTAATCAAAAACCCTACTGTTCGCTTGCGCGTGCAAGTGGATCCTTTCCCATCTCGCCTCAATGGTACCATCCCCACTGAGCAGCTATTGAACTTCTTTAGTGTTCTGAAGGGACTACGAGAGACTGCTGCAAGGATGCCACAAGTTTACACAGATAGCATCTTGTGGGGGAATGTGATGAGGCATGTCAGAGGCATCCCTGCCCTGCGAAGGAGGGATTTCAGCCTCTAGGAAAGGAGAAAACCCACTTCTCTGATTAGAAATGCATGATGATCGTGGCTGGAAATGGTTTTATGCCCAGACGTAGTAGGGCTTAAGTCAGCTGGTTATCCAGTACAGCTATCTAAAGTCACTGTAGCTAAGGTACCAAAAGTCACTTGTCAATCACAGGTGTTCATTTGCTGGTTAAAAAAATCCAATTTCTATGGATACACAATAACAAAGTTACAGGTAACTGAGGCGCGTGTGACACCTTCCCGTTACCTGATCGCGCCCCACATCGGTCAGCACAAAGGGAGAAATTCAAGTGCATAGTAAGGTCTATTTGAGTGTATTCCCTCCGCTGGGAGGGAATATTCTGAGCCTTCTTGCATTAGTGCTCCTGCACTGCCAAATTCTCCAGTTTTCCTTTAATTTCTCCTAGGGCCTTGTCGCCGGAAGTCTTGTTGGGGTAATCGCGTTCGCCGAAGATTGTACTTCCAATTCTGACGTTGGTGGATCCAACTTCAATCTGCACAGAGGTAAAAGCAGGAAAAAGGACGCAGTGATGTTTGGCTTGTTGTTAGACAACACGGGATCGCTGTTCCCAGACAACACCAGTTTCAGGAGGGCACATGGGGCATTGTCCACAGGAACTGTTGTTCCAAGGCTGGTGGGTTGAGGCTCTTTGATCCTAAGACCTCAGTTCTCTCATCTGTAAAATGGAACAGCAACAGCCTCCTGCACAGGGAGGACTTGAAAGGTCTCTTTCTCTCTTTGCCTTTAGGTCTTAGCCATCTTTTGACAACCCTACAGGCCTTTAAAGGCAACAGATGTTCAGAGGCAGTTTGCCATTGCCTGCCTTTGCACAGCACCCCTGGACTTCATTCGTAGCCTCTCATCCAACTAACCAGGGCCAATCCTGCTTAGTTACTGAGATCTGATGAGATCAGGCTAACCCGGGCCATCCAGGTCAGGGCCTAATCTCTATACCTAATAGCAAATGGGCTGGTCCCTGTGCAGATGACAGAAACTATACAGGGTAGCTAATGACAGAGATGGCAGGGGGCTCCGCCTACTTGAGGGTGACCTATTTTTCTAGGGGGGAAAACATCTCTGTTAAGCAGAAAGAAACCTGGGGAAAGACACCTAATACTAGAAAGGTTTTAGAAGGGAGGGGGGAAAGATGTCAAGAGAACCCAAACTGTCAATTAAAGGAGTAAAAAAGAGGGGTTAGAGGAATTAATGTCTCAGGAGCTTGAGCTTGCTGAAGAATCTGGTATGTGTGCGTGTGTGCATGGATTTTGCTGGGATTCCAAACCTCCACCGTTCCTTGCAGCCCCCAAGCTTGGAAAAATCCTAATGCTAATTGAGTCAGAAGGTTATCACATTCAACCCACTACTATGACTACATCCTCCACTTATCAGCCCTTCCATAATTTCAGGCACAGAATCAAGGGTCACACTTTAGACTTGAGTTGGTTTGACTTATTGTACATGAAAAGAGAGAGTGGCAGTTTCTCCCCCCCCCCTTTTTTTTAAAGAAAGGCACCCTAAAAATACGAAGTGGCAGTACTACTGGTACCCACCTTGGTTCACAGATCCCAATCCAGCTGCTAAAGAACCAGTGATGTGGACAACTGATGCACCCACCAGAAGAAGAACACAATTCTCTTTCTATGCTTTTAGAAAAAATCCTGTTCTGATTCCCAAAGTACATGATACATGATCTGCTCTAGAGACATGGCCCCGGTTGCAATGGATACCATGCCAACCTCCAGGGACTCTCTAGCGTTTCAGAAAAGAGAGGGCTTTCTTGGCACCTGCCACTTAAGACCTCAAGTGGCAATTTCCAGGGATTCAATCAGTATGCAATGGGTAAGCTCTACCCCTGAGCCACAGCCTCTCCTGAAGGGGACCCTAAGGCAAGAAAGAAGCCAGTCTTACTGCATGCTGAAAGTCTGTCGACATCCCCATGCTCAGCTCAACCTTCTCAATTGGGATATGGAGCTTTTCACACACCTCCTGACGCAAGGAGATCAACATCTGCAGGGAAAGAGAAAGCACAACTAAAATTTTGCCTCCCAGTTCCTTAAAGCTGGGCTTGTGTGTGTATAAGATCAGACATACCTGGAAGTCAGGATTGGGTCCCTGACTGACATCATGGCCAAAGCTGCCAATTGTCATCAAGCCCACAAATTCCAGATTTGGACACTTCTGCATGATATGGGCTACGGTTGTCACTGTATCACCAGGTGGCAGGCCATGCTTACCTGGAAAGAGAAGTCTGGCATCACAGAGGGAAGACAAATGGGCACTCTTCACCCAAGAGATGAGCAGCCTCTACTTCCCCTGTCTATTAGACCCATCTCAAAATCCCTTCAGCTAAAAAGCTCAACAGCAAGCAAAATGGAGAAGGAAGTAGAAATGTGCCCGTTTTCCCCTTCTTGGTGAACTTTCCTGAGAATTTGAACAGTTCTGAAATCTGGACTCCAACTGGAAAGTATACTTTGCCCCCTCCCCCATATGACAACTTCTGCGGGATCAAACCCAAAGGCTGATCTAGTCCAGAATCTAGTTCCAATCAGTGGCCAGATGCCTCCAGGGAATCCGTAAGCAGAGGCATGAAGGCAAGGTGGTACTCAGAAGTGCATGTTCTTTCTGAACACAGATGCTTCCTTTGACCATCACACTTAAGAACCATAAGAGCCATCGACAAACCCATCCATGAATTTGTCTCACTCCTTTTTAAAGTCCCCTAAGACAGCATTAATGACTGAAACTTGCAGCAAATGACTTCGTGGAATAATTATGTGTGGAAAAAGAGACAAATATCTCTCTTTGATTGAACAGCCCCATATTTTAGATACAAATTACTAAATTGTTCAGCCTTAACAGCTCTGCCGGTTCAATACTTGCAAACCAGAATCGTTTGGCATAATTTGAAGCACTGGCCTTTGTGATAACCAATGCTCGCCAATAGAGAAAATGATACCAGGGGTGTGTTGTGTATGTGACAAAGGCTTCCGTTGGTGGGATTTCTCCTTCTAAGCAAGTTTAAGAGATTACATCTAGGCCAGATGTTATTCCTCATATATGTATCCAGAACAAACAGAACCTTGGATCCAAATGACAGAGTGATAATGTGGTTCATGAGCTCTTGGGCACTTGAACATGATCAAAATGCCGGTGAACCAGTAAGCATTCAGGCTACTTACTGTCCTCCCCACTGGTGTTCACTTGCACCATGATCTTCAGCCTCTCTAAAGAGCCTTTCTTCTGCCAAGAACTGTTCACTCTGTCCGCCAGTTTCACAGAATCCACCGTTTCCAGCATAAACAGGTTGGGTACAGCTAGACAAATAAAAGAAACATCATAGCAACACCCGCCACACCTGAAAGAAGCACATGCTTTGGACAAAGCTGTTAGGAAGGTGACCGTTTGAAAGATGGCCACAAAAAGATCTTTTCATACCGCTCTCATCACTGCTCGCCTGTGTGTTGCAGGAGAAAGGTTTTGCAAAACACAAAGCTCAACAGAAAGAACGCTATTGCCCATAGTATGATCGCCCAAGAAGATTTTTTTTGTCTTTTCACCTTTCTCTAATTATTGGTTGATCATCAAAGGATAAAGTCATTTGCTGTCTGATAAAGATAAAACTATATCTCAGTGGGTTGCATTGTCTGTGATTGCATTAAAACCCCCCTGAAAAAATAATGTGAGAAAACAGATCTAAATATGCTATTTTCTTTTCATGCAAGTGATGCCCTGACTAATGTGTACATGATTTCTCTATTGTACTCATGTGTTTGTCTGTATGTGGTGCTCTTGATTTTCACCGATGTTATGCAATGGCCTTTGGCCATAGCAGCAAAGCAGTCATTGCCATGTGTAGTTTGACCATTAAACACCGCGGACAATACAAACCCATAAGCTGAAAATTGCTGGCACTAATAACAGTTATACAGTACGTAGGAAAGGGACAGATGGATGAAAATTTTACTTTGGTGATACACACACACAGAGGAAAGAATTATACAGACCGACCACACCCCAAATGACCTTTTGGGAGATCAGTCAACTGCAGTTGTACCGAGACAACGACATGAAACTGCTGAAGCAACCGAGACAAAGACATGAAACTGCTGTCTTGGAGAGTTAAAAGCTCTTAACTCACTAAGCCAAAAACATGGGTTATCTTGTCAAACTCAGCTACCTTTCCCATTTCAAGAGTATGTTTTGAATCCCCTCTCTCCCCAACAAGGGGGTGCCACCACTGCTCTAAAGAGACACCTTACGTGTTTATTTTTTTCATACTGGAGAGGTTAGCTTTGCTTTCGAATAAGAGATTTGCCTTGAAAGCCATTTTCCTTCTTTCCAATTCCAAGCTGGCTAAATGGCAACTAATCTTTTAAAAGCCATAAACAATTAGAAAGCAGCAAGGAAATCACCCTTGTTTCAACGAAGGGTCAGTCTCTCACGAGCCTAAACTAGCAATTCTTATTGAGGCCCACACAGTTCCCCAGGCATGATGTACAAAGCTAGCGAACAGTTTCAGGTGGGTAGCCACCTTACTAAGTAGCAGGAGAACAAAATTTGACTTTAGTAGCACCTTAAAGCCCAATACCATTTCCCAGGGTATAAGCTTTCAAGAATCATAGCTGTCTTGTCAGATGCTTTGCTGAACGTTTATACCCCGGAAGTCTCGTTGGCCTTTAAGATGGTACTGGAGTTGAACATTGTTCTATAAACCGCAGGCGATATTCAGAACTTCTGGGGGGATATGGGAAGCATGCAGGGGTTAGAATAATGCCTCTCTTCACTTGCAGTGGCTTACACAACCAGTGAAAGAACTCTTTAATGCTTTTTTGCCCCTTTCTGAGTATAGAACCCCAGACTACTCCCTGTATCCCCCTCCTTTTTGAAGTGGAACATGGCAAACAGGAATGAAACCGAACATTACAGTGTTGGCTGATGGCCATCAGGCACAAAGGTCTCATTGAATGCCCACCTGAAATCTATGAACCATATACATATCTCATAAATATACATATATAAATAAAGTGGACTTGTCCGAAGAGCTGCTTTTATGTCCTAATTTTTCCATTTGTGGTTTGGGAAACTTTTGATACTTGGTGGGTGGTGGTGGATTAAGGGTTAAGAATCGCCGGTTTAACAATCAGCGTGCCCAAGCCAGGAAGAATCGGAGAAAGGTGTCTGCAGGGGTATGGTTTCCAGATGGCTCAGAGAAGCATGTCAAACATGAACACAATAACACAGGGTTTCTATTCAGTCAGACCCATGGGAAAACTTCCTTCTCATCTCAAAAAGATTTCCACTGGCCAGACATTAAGCATGAACAAAGCTCGTTGCCAAGACCTCCTATGAGAAACGTTATGAGTGTCCAACACCATACCAGCTCTGCTAACATCTTGCATTGTGCAATTCCACTGCATTCCAAAATTAGTATTAATCTGGCTGAGTCAGAGTTAGTACTGCTGGTGTGTCCCGGTAAGCCTATTACAGAAGTCCCCTTCCTTCCCCCTCCCCACCCACCGCCTCTGCAAATGAAGATCAGTACATTCCCTTGACAATCGTATAGAAATAAATTAAGATTACCAATCAGCTTGTTGACATTGCCTTTCTGAAGGTGGCCTATGAAATGCCATTTGATCTCTGGACACGATGACAAGATCTAAAGAGAGAGAGAGACCATGAGCTGGTTTGAAGTGTAGTGATGGTGAAAAGTGCCGTCAAGCCATAGCTGTCTTATGGCGATCCTGTAAACTTCTCAAGGCAAGAGACGTCGAGAGGTGGTTTGTCACTGCCTGCCTCTGTGTGGGCTAAAAGAGTTCTGAGAGAGCTGTGACTGGCCCACGATCACCCAGCAGGCTTCATGTGGAGGAGTGGGAATAGAACCTGGTTCGCCAGATTAGGGTCTGCTGTTCTTAGCCACTAGACCTCTCTTTTGAAGCGTACTCCTGCGCAAACCCATTGGGGGCCTCAGTCGCACGACCAGTTTTGAAAGTAGTTAACTCAATGCTGCAAAGGGACAGATTTTGTGACTTGGCCCCAGCCAAGGACTGGAAATCTGCTTGTGACAGATTGTGACAAATCTGTGACAAATCTGCTGGGACAGATTTTGTGACTTGGCCCCAGCCAGAACTGGAAAACAATCAAGCTTCTAGCCCTGCCTCTCGAGTCAAATATTTTGCAGCTAAGATCAGTTCTGTAAATGAGCCAGCAATGGACAGAATGGACAGTTGCAAATTCCTAGACATCAGC
This sequence comes from Sphaerodactylus townsendi, assembly GCF_021028975.2. Lineage (NCBI taxonomy): Eukaryota > Metazoa > Chordata > Lepidosauria > Squamata > Sphaerodactylidae > Sphaerodactylus > Sphaerodactylus townsendi. Next base: position 6,026,635 of record NC_059436.1, read on the forward strand.
AGCTAATTGTTAAGTACATGCATGATCCAAAACCTGGCATTTTTCCCACGAAGACCAGAGAATTAATCATTACTTCATGACTGAATCTCTGATCAAGTTATATCTACAACAAGATGGGCTGCTGTTACATCTAGTGCAGTGGTCCACCTAGTCCAGTATCCTGTGCCCAACCGTGAACAGTCACATGCTTCCAGGAAGGCTGCATGTGCAGCAAAATGGCAACAATTCTCTGCATGTCATTTGTCTGCAACAACTGGTGTTCAATAAGAAACAGTTTATGAACAGAGATGTTCTATTTAAATATCATGGTTTTGAGACACTGGCCAGTGCCCCACCATCCACACGTGGAGATTCCTGCAGCTGGCTTTTGTGGCTTTTCCCAGGCTGTGTGGCCGTGTTCTGGTAGTTTTTGCTCCTGATGTTTCGTCCACACCTATGACTGGCTTCCTCAGCAGTATGTCACAGTAAAATGTGTTTCTCGTATCTCACCATGAATGCCTCTGAAGATGCAGGCTAAACGTTAGGAGAAAAACTACCAGACCACGGCCATCCAGCCCAGAAAATCCACACCAGCTAGGTGATTCTGGCCATGAAAGCCTTTGACAATACAATTCCTGGCGCCCCTTTCAGCTCTCAGAAAGATTATTCCTAGGGTCACAGAGGAATAGCCCCTGAGTCAGGAGGTTGGAGTGAGAAGATACCAGGAGGTGTGGGAATCATTCCTCCTCCCTTCTCTACAAGTGGAAAGGGGATGTTTCATTCCCTTCTCTCCATATTTTTGGGAGGGAGTTTTGCAATTGTTTGGAGTCATGAAAGGATTGCTATTTAAACCAAGTCTGTGACTTGGGGGGATTTAGATAGTATTTTAATTGTTTTCCTCTGTTGTTCATTTATTTTCATTGACTGATATCTGCCTTTCTCACAGAGACCCAAGGTGATTTATACAGTGTGAGTTAATGCACATAAACTGTTGACTCTCCAGGGAAAGGCAGAAAATATTAAACAACAGTTGCTTGGTCTTTTCTGATTGTCCAATAGACAGCAACAGAGAAATGCAGCAATGTAACAAGAAGGTTCTGTTGAACTTTCTGTTCTAGACCAAGATTGTCTATCATTTATACATTAAAAGATAAGTGCTTGTTGAAACACATGCAGTTAACTTACAGCTTTATTACATGGTCAACAGACCTCTTGACAATATACCCATTAAAACATAACATAAAAATTGGGAATGTTTGATTAACATAGTTTTGTCAACTTCTAGGATCTAAGCTTGGCAGTAGCATTCAGAAAGATAGCTGCTTTTCCAGTGCAGTTAAGAGGAAGAAGAAAAATTTGGATTTATACCCTGCTTTTCTCTTCTATAAGGAGTCTCAAAGTGGCTTACAAACTCCTTCCCTGCCTCTCCCCACAACAGAGATTTAGTGAGGTAGGTGGGGCTGAGAGAACTGTTTCTGGCTAAGGTCACTCAACAGCTTCATGTGGAAGAGTAGGGAAACAAATCCAGTTCACCAGATAAGAGTCAGCCACTTGTGTGGAGGAGTGGGGAATCAAACTTGGTTCTCTAGATTAAAGTCCACCTGCGCTACGCCACTACACCACGCTGGCATACTGGAGAACTTGTCTGCAAATGCAGACTTCTGCAGGCAAAAAAAAAGCTTTTAAAATGCAGTATACTTACTTTAGAGTCTGATGCTTTTTCTAGCAATTCTTGAACCTAGAGAACAGAGATCAGGTTAAGATTTGGAAGGCTTTCCCTTCTGCACAGAATCTCATGCATTTTGATCTGTACGCACACTGAACTGCAGAGTGAACTTAAAGTATTCAAAGCAACATAGGGGAACTAACTTATGAGAAGCCTCAGTAGAACAGTCCAAAATAGGATACATCCTCTCAGTCATAACCTCTTCAACGCTAACTAACCTCTTCAATGCTGCTAACCCATACTGTATTTACGCACAAAGACACAAATTGAACTGCAAACTACACCGAATGTCACTTTGCACAAGAAGTTGCTTACTGCCAAATTTGTGCATATAATTATTCACTTATAAATATTTATACCCCGGAAGGTAAGGGCTCATCCATTAAATCTAATAAACTGAATTATCATACCGTGGGATACCCAAACTCCCAGCCACTATTAGATCCAAAGCACGCAAAATTGATTCATAAGGCAGACAAAAGCCTATTCAAAAGATAAGAACAGTGAGAGATGTCCCAGAATATATTGAGCAAATGTGGGTTGTTCCCTGAAATACCAGCTGTTAGCTCCATGGGTTGGGAGGAAACCTAGAAACCTCATGAAAACGGAGCAGCAGTCACAGAGAGATGCCACAAGGATGCCAGAGCTCTGTATTAGGCACAGAAGAATTTGAACAACGGTGTGGCAATCATTCAGCAATGGAAAGAACTGAGGTCAAAATGGGATGGGACGAGCCAAAACACCTTTTCTTTCCCACAGAAAACGCAAGCTGTACTCACGTAGTTTTCCCCAAAGCTACGCTGTCCATGGTTGTAGGCCTCTATCACCATTTCAGCAGGTTTTGTTTTACTAACAGCTACAAGTCGAGGCTGAAGTGCAGGCAAGCTCTGTTGGCAACAGCAAAAAGTGATCAGCAAGCAAACAGGACAAAGAACCCAAGATCAGCTCTGTGGACTAGTTCACACAGCCCAGCTCATCCCCTATTGATTGCCAATGTCAGGGGATGACTGATATGTTTTCAGATTACCTCATTCCATCTTGTTCTTCTCTATGAAGGCAAGTTCACAGGTTCACACACTATTTTGAGTCATTCACTGATGAATTATCAAGCAATGAATGTACTCATGTAGCTGCATTAAATATGTTGCAGCCAATTAAAAAAAAGTCTTGTGACACCTTAACAGCCAACAAATTTACTGTAGCAGAAGCTTTGGTGAGTATCAGGTAACATAGGCTTATAAAAGCTTGTGCTACAATAAACGTTCTGGACTTTTAAGGTGGCATGAAACTTTGTTGTTTTAGCCTGAAGCTGGACCTTAACTCCAAGGAATTACAAGCTGCACATAAACCAGCATTCTTCCAGAGAAGCTTTATTGAACCTGTAGATATGGACATAATATAACAGCCCAGGAGTTTAGACCAAATATATTTAACTGCTGGCTATATAGCGACTACAAGACAAGCCTTCATTCTGTAGGGCAGCACTCCCAAGTAGAAGCAAAGAAAAAAAATCCATTCAACACAGTGTGAGACGAAAAGAGTTTGCTATCCCCAAATCAGCTGGTAGCCTTCAGTGGCCTACAATTTAAATGCTTAGCATTTTTTAAAAAAGAATCAGCTTTTATTGATCTTCCTTTACATGCGCATGGGGGGAAGCAGCCATGTTTCTACTCAGTGACTAAACTTCAAGACCCTGCAGAAAACCCTGAGAAGAAGCAACTTCCAACAATTCACACAAAATGAACACATAAATTCTAGCCTGAACTTTTGAGGATTAGAGCCTATTTATTAGTTTGAAACATTTCTATCTCGCCTACAGTCAGACTCAAGGCAAGCAGGACTGAGGCATGCATTTGCACAAAACCTTATTTGCCTTTGATGCACCAGAATCCCCAAGAGCCAGGACCTAAAAGGGAGAGGAAGGTACAAGAAGACAGAACATGGGGATTGGCCTTGCTCAGGAAGAAAAGGACGATGTCGCTCAAAACCACTATCCTGGACTCCCAATCCCACCTGAAAAGCCCAAATTCCTCATCCCGAAAACCTGCTGCCTGAGAGACCCCCACCCACTCACGCCACATTCAATGCAATGGCTCCCAGCAAGGGAGGCCTGGGCTCTTGCCCTCACCTGGGGCCTGCGGGCCGCTGCCTGCTGCACCTGCTCCTTCACGGTCCTGAGTGCCAGTCCCAGGCCTTCCCCAGCAGCCATCCCTCCTCTCCACATTCCCAGACAGGCCGATTAATTTGGGAGGGGGCTCGCCACTCTCCCCCTGAGGCGGCTTCCGCCACACATCTACGCTTTCAGTAGCGTCCAATCATCATTCCGACTTGAGTTCTACTGGCCAATGAGAATGGGAGGTGGAACCTAGAGGGGGCGGGCCTAGGCCTACGGAATTGAATGGAGCGGGCGGCCATTTTGGAGAGGTCGGGAGAGGCTAAGGAAAAGTGGGGGAGACGGGCGCATGCGCGTGAGCTGCGGAAAGCAAAAATAACACTGAAGAATCAGTGAGGATGAATTGCAAGCGTCGCGGTGCCCGGTGGCGTTGTGATAGGTTTAGCAGATCCCAAATTTCGGAGTGTGTTGCCAAGATCAATTAAAAATTTTCAAAAAGCAAAAGAACAACAAAAGTGGGACTCCTCCACATATGTACTCTACGCGCTTACGTAGGAGTAAGCCCATGGAATGCTGTAGGAATACTCCTGCTAAAGAAAGAAACAATGTGCAAAGCCGCAGTGCAGAATTCATGGAAAATAAATCCTTTCGAACGGAGAAGGATTATTTTGATGTGGAATCATGCACACTTATCTACCATAAAAGGGAAACTACATTTATAGTTCCAGTGCTTTTATTACAGACAATCCTCACATGTCACTATGGGGGGTTGTTTGGTGCAATGGTGTAGCTACAGAAAATGGCACCTGGGGCAAGAATTAAAATTATACCTCCCCCATAAACCTCAGATGCCCATTTTTAGATAACAGTTTCAAAGCTACACCCTGTGTGCCCTGAAATACCTCCAAACACCCACTTCTACAGAGGAAATGTGTTGTAATAGAATGGTTAAAGAAGGTACATTTCTGGGATTGTGTTTTGTGTTCCACTGTTTAGTGTATGTTTCTTCTTACTAAATTGTCTACTTTTCTAATCTACCTTCTGCATTGTCATGTTGTATACTTCTTGTTTACATCAACTTTAATTAAGCACCACTGGTTCTTTCTGCACAGTTTATAGGTTGTTTTATGCTGTCTGACTGCATGATTTTTATGTTTTATAATCTGCCTTTTGTCTCAACAAGAAAGGCAACTGATGAAGTAAATAGCTAAGTTTCCTGCATCATTTCCCATTTCCACAGGACTACACAATAATGTTGGTACTAAAAAGTGTAGAACGTTTTATTCGGTCATTACAATAAATAATCAAAACTGATAGGGTGGTTTAATCAGATACTACAGTTTAACAAAAAAGGAACAATCCAAAGATCAGTACATAGCAGCGTATTTGCTGGATCGATTCTCACTGACATTCATTCAATTTTTCTTAGAAAAACTCGCATACAAAAAAAGGGGGGCAGGGAATTCAGTGTTTTGTTCAAACATAATTAATGGATATACACAAAGAATTATAAAGAACTACCCAGAACCCCACTGTTAGCTCTAAGTAGAAGGATTCCTCTTCTTAATAAAGCAGTGGTCATGCTAGAATGCTCGGCTTTATAAAAATTCTGCATTCTCAGTACCTAACAGGTCGGACAATATTTAGTTTTCTCCAGAACCCACATAGGCCAATATTTTTTCACATTATTATTCGCTGCCTCTCATTGAACAGTGGTTTAAGTTCAGTTTAACAAACTTTAATTAAAAAACCCATTTTGGCTTGCTGGAATTTAGTTTCGGCTAGTAGAAAAAAGCTTTAAGTAAGAAATACCCACTATTAAGCAACATCCCACAATCTCCAAGTTTAAATGTTTTCCCAGGACATTTCACGTTTTTTGTACATGCATAATCTTGGTGTGAAAAGTGGCTTCTTCTATTGCAGTATTAGACATCAATCTACAGTATGGAAGTCAGAGTAAAAAGTTCAGAAAGAAGACACAATCGATAGCTATAGAGCAATTTTTAGTGCTTAAATTATGCCAGACTTTTCATTCCAGGCCAAGAACGTTTCGTACCAATGAAGTGCAGTCAGACAACTACTGATGTGTTTTGATAGATATGAATGAAACATCTAGAGAAAAAAAAACTACGCAGGAAGGGGAGAGGAAGGTCACAAGAGAAATATGAATGTTCTGATAAGATCCCAAAGGCCTACTTAGCATTTGATGCCTTGTTCCCAGATGACCAAATGTGTGGCTATGCTAACACCCTCTTGCATTTTGCTGCTAGGCAATGGGTCTTGCCTAGCAGATGAAGACTAGGTAGGGAAGCAAAGCAAAATAGATCCAAGTCTCTTCTTGCATACCAACCCCTCCCACATATACATTAATTCAGCACACAAGTACATCCTCTGTCTATACAAAGATATAAGAGATATATGGTTACTGTCGCCTTTTCAAACCCATCTCTATGCCTTTGGGGTTGTTTCACAGAAGAAATTAATGTGTACCCACTTCATATCAGATTAGATTTAAGAAGGAAATGTTCACTGAAGATTCACATACACAGGCATAAAGGCTAGGCGACATCCTGACAACTGGATCAAACTCCAATTCAGTCAAAAATGGCATTCTCTTATGTTATTGGGAGTGCCTTCTTATTTTTGTAAGGAATGAAGATCTGAAATCATATGGAGTTATTAAAAGTATTCCTGTGCCAACTTATACCAGAAAAATCATACCATTCCAATCCTCAAGCCACTGACCCTGCAAAATTTTCAATGAGATTTCTCTGAAGAGGTGCGTGCTGTTTACCATGCACTCCGCAATGCCTCGTGGCAGCTCTTAATACACACACCTCAAGGGACGTGAAGCTAATTGTCCACAGCAATATTATTACTCAACAAGGTTCATACTTCTCAATAGCAAAGGAAAACAATCTTCTATTTGCTTAGAAATGGCTGTGCTATACCAATATGGTTTTCCTTCTCATTCACTCTGTTGTGTATGAACTTCATTTGAACTTCATACATAACTGGGTCATTATGGCAAACTTGTATCTAGGCTATATCCCTTTATGGTGCAGGTGGGAACTTGACTGAATATTTCTCCATTCTAGACTGGTATTTCCTCTGACTTGCTAGTTTTCTAGGAGCAAGGATTTTTTTTTTAAAAATTAAGCATTCAGTCAAACAGTGTGGTCCAAGTTCTAATACTAAAGGATAAAGAACTGTACCTCAGCTGCAAAACGAGGGATTCTTGGACTTAGTCACGTATGATTTGTTCATGGCATACTGACAGACATCTACATTCATTCTTAAAGTGGCAAGCATCGTCAATCCATGATTTGATTTAACTTTGGAGGAATTTGGCATGTCCCACTTGAATTGTGAATACCAAACCAAAAAAAAAAGTTATTGAAGAGATGCAGCTTTGTAATAAATTGATTTCTACATCTGGAAAAGTTTCTGGGACATTTTCAAGCAGGTCTCCCCCCGCTCCCCCCCGCAAAGTTCCATGTTACAAAGATGCATCCTGCCTGTGGCCATTTTCTGCCAAACTTGGGCCTTTACAAAATGGCAAGATGGAAAACTTTGGCAAAGGTAGCACAACCAGTGCCCTCACACTCCGCAAAGCACTGTAGGGGGGAGTGCATGTTACCGTCACCTCCTATCAGATTGGCTGAATGACTGAAGAGCCAGCCACCTGTGAGAATTCCTTTGCCCAGAAGATGTGGCAACCACGCTAGAAAAGAGTTCAGATCTTCAAACCAAAGGGTCCTGCAAACCAATATAACCCTTCACTTGAGCAAAAATTAAGGGGAAAAATGTCACTTACTTTGCATGAATTTAAAGCAGCTACAGAATGTGGTTTAAACCAACAACAATGTAGAAAACTGATGCTGAAGTCCCACCAATCAGCAAAAGAGAAAGCAACAGACTCAAGTCAGGTGATGCCTGTCTTTTGTAGCTCTTTCCAGATGGCAGACCAATTAGGCCACAGTTTGAAATGACAGAAACTTAAAACCTTAAACTGTTTATGGCTCCTTGGCATTTCAGCACTGTTTAAGCAGTAAGAGACGATGACCATTGTCATTAATGCCAAAAGCTGCATCATACAATTAATATGTCCATAATTTAAAAGCTTGCACTCAGGTTGCTGACAGGGAAAACTGCGAACCACCACCACTACCCACCCCAATTCCAACACTGTCAGCCACTTGAGGAATGCCACAAGAATGAAGCACTTGGCTAAAGCCAAGCCAACTGTGTAACTCTTTAGTAAGGATGACCAAGGCTATGTCTGTTTGCTTCAACGGGTCTTCACCTGAAAGTACCTGTGTTCAAATGTTCTGAGGATTGGAGATGAAGTCTACCAAATGCATGCATTTAACATGGGAGAGCTATATCGACTGTATGACACAGAATTTGCTCAAATCACAGGTTGACATAAGGTAGTTGGAGATACAGAGAAGGCTTCTAAATCTCCAGGTCCACCAATTTAAAAATAACTAATTGAAAAGCAGACTCTACCAATGACGGTAATCCCAGAGTATGCAGCTTAGAACTGCCAGTCCAACAAGGGTGTCACACGAGATGTTTTTACTACTGATGAAATAGACATGAAAATGACGCCGTGATTTGAATCCTGTTGACAGGACTGCTCCCAGAAAAGCATCCTGATCAGTCCAAAAGGTTTCCTTTCAAAGACACTGCTCAAGGACCGCTTCAAAAAGTCACCCCATAGAAATCAAAACTATCTCAGAATGGGTGGAAAGCACTGCAACTTTTGTAAAAAAGCAGAATCTGAGACCCCAACACTGCAATAAGCTAGCTTTCGTTGACCTTCGTGGGATGGAAGAAACACAGGATTTGATTGCTGGTTGATTACCTAGAGGATGCAAGGACAACTTATGGCATGCCAGCTATGTATGTGGCTAACAATGGTCCTAACTGGGTCTCCAAGATTTTGCTAGCTGATTGCTTTTTTCAAAAGGAGCATGTTGTTGTCAAGTTACCAGCCAAACCACTGTGAACAACTAATGCGATGAATTTTGCTTGGGAGGGTAAAAATCAGGCAGCCTCCATCTTGAAAGAAAAGCAACCCAGGACAACCCAGGATACATGCAATGCGTGGTGAGCCTCAAAGGGCACATCCAGCTTCCTAGGTATGCAGATTTATGTGTCCCAATGCAGAATTTCTATTCTTGGAAAAAAATGGCAGCCCCCCCACCTTTAGAGACGAAAATCATTATGTTAGAGGCAATGGTCTCTGCCCTTGAAGCTGATTTTTGCAATTGTCCCTCATTGGTTGTGCGTGCTAGGAGAAGGAGGTGGAAATTGGAAGCGGACAGAAAGCCTTTGGACTTCAGACACACTACATGGATGCATCTGAAAATAAGCACCATTTGGACGAGCTCTTAGTGTGTGGCAATTTAATGCTAGGAGCTTCTGTGCCAAGTCTGGACTTTGTAGTGTAGCTGTGTTTTAAATTCGACACATAGCACCTTCCGGGAGATGGGTGTGTACGTCGGCAACATACACTACAGGCGAAATTCAAGTGTTCAATCATTCAGATCATTCAAAGAATAGCACCTGACTGTTAAGCTTACAGTCTGGTGCATAAATGGTACAAAATGAGCTGCAAAGCCCTCTCAGCCCAGTCAAGCAGAGATAGAAAATGCCTGAACTTACCAGAAACATAATTACCTGCCTATTGGGACCACGTCTGTGGCATGCAAAGGGACACCATAGCTGGCGACTAGGGATGGTTTCTCCAGCTCCAAAACCCTAACCCTCCCCCTGAAACACCCCCCCCCCCAAATGAAACCGAAGGTGCTCATTTGATTGAAGCAGACTGCAGAGACAACCAAAGAAGAGGAACACTGAAGACCCTCAAGTGGCCTACGGGGTCACCTTCTCAGCCTGCATGAGGAGAAACACAACAGTGAATCTGACTGCTGAGAAAGAAGAATTTTGGAAATCCCAGGGGAAGTCAAACCCTTTTGTGCACTACCAGCCAGCCTCCGGAGGACAAAGAAGGTTTTGCCTGCTTGTTCTCTCCAGCATCCCCAAAAGACCGAGAAATCACACCAAGGAGACTGTCAAAGAGTCTGCGACGTCCAGTCAAACTGAGGCCAAGCTTTTCCTTTTGGCCGGCTTTGGACTCACAGATTGTCTCCCGCTCCGAGCCAGTTTTCGTCCCTCAGTTCTTCGGACTGCTTTTCAGAAGGTTTGGAGGGGGTCCCGGAGTGGTCCATGAACATGTTGGGAATGTCTTTGCCGAAATAGATCTTGCTGTTGGAGGCGACAGCCTTGTATTTCATCAGCTGCAGGTATTCTGGGGTCAGTTTCAGCTGCAGGGAGAGGAGAGGAAGGAAAGAGCATGTCAGGAGCCCATGGTATTGTGACAGCAACGGACATTCTCAACCAGAGAAGTGTAGTAGGAATTCCTTCACCTGGATTGCTTTTCTCATCACTTCAAGAGGTCAAGTCGGGTCACAACATGTGGCATAGATAACTAACAGGCAAGGTGCAAGAAAAATGAGATATACTGGAAGGTAGTGGCAGCTGGTGCCCTCAGAAGACTGCAAGGTTCTCAGAGTTGCCCACCAGTTCTGCCCTCTTGCCCACTGCCTCAATCACTAGTAGAGGACACTGTAGTGTAATCCACAGCAGAAAATCTTTCCAGCTCCACTTTCGTTAAGCTTGGGTGCCCTATAACAAGGTGCAACTAGTAACATGAATGGGAAAATTCAATTACAACTATGATAAAGCTGCAAGTGTTGACTGAGCCAGGAAACAGAATATGGGCTTTACTTTCCTCTGCTACACCCCACACAGCATTCAAAATATACTGCTGAATCAGATCATTAATCCTTCTAGCCTAGAATAGTCTTCACTGTCTGGCACTAGATCTCCACTGCTGTGGCCTCAGGTGTCCTTCTCAGTGTCTGTTACCAGAGAACTTTTTAACTCCATACAGGAAGAAAAAACCCCGCACATTGAAATTTAGTTATCAGAAGAACATCTCTAGCTCGGCTATCTTCATGCCATGGAAGTTTTCTATCAACAGGAAATTTACTTATTTGGAGGTGCAATTCAATTATGCAAATTAGCCCAGACACAGGTTCACCACCTCAGTGAGAACTAGACTCGCTTGTGGGTCACCTGGCACTCCAAGACAACTGGGTTTCTTACCCTGTTGGCCTCTGCTACCTTCATGGCAGTGTAACATTCAGCATCAGCTCTTGCCCTCTCTCTGGCAAGAAAAGCAGCATCTGTCAGGAGAGAATACATTTTTTAAACATAGGGAGGTCAAAGCGAGACCAGGAATCTCGCTTCTAAAATCTGCCTGCACTTTCAAAAATTAGTATTTTCATGATTGGCAACTCCTGACTGTAAACTCCAGCCCTCCGCCCTCTCTGGAATAATTCTGATTCACCAAAAGAGGAAAAGATGGGAATAGTAGGATATTGATGGGCAATAGTTGGCAGAGAAGGTGAAAGAGGAAAGGAAGCAAAATGCCAGGATAGCCTGCTTGGTGCTAGTCACCCGACCGTGGCCACAAAGCCTGGAAAACCCAGAACCACCATTTGTGAAGGACTACAACATGGAATCAGAACATTCAAAAGAATCAACTTGACTTCTGCAAGGGGAAATGCATCCGGCTATGCCATTAGTGATTATATGATCGAGAAGACCCAAGTCTCTGTTTAGGCCAGGGGCAGAGACTCATCCGTTGCAGGATTTTTCCTTTGAATTGTTTTTATAGAACAAAGTCAATTTCTTCTACAGTTAAAAAAGTAACTGTTCTCAAATGTCTCGGGGGATCAATCACCAATGGACAGCATGAAGGGGCATCATGCCGACTCTCCCTCTAAAACATAACATCTCTATCATGCTGCGCCAGTTGGTGCTTTTCAGGAACAGATTAATTCCAACTCGATTCACAAAATTGTAAAGCTCCTGCCATGAAATGCTGCTGTCACTCAGTGATGCTGCAAACTACTGCGTTGAGAACTCTGAGCTGAGAAAGCCCAATCGTTAAAGCAATCCTTACAATAACTGCCTTTCTAAAAATATCCAGCCTGATATTGTCCTTTGGTGTCTGGCTGTTTCAAAACACATCAGTCCATTAGGATGGTCATTTCTGTTCATGCATCCTGGGAGGGCAGCTGCAACCAACCCCGACAGCTGAGCAAGTCGCAGCCAGCTCGTTAAGGCAGCTGGAATGGTTTGGGACAGAGCCAATGTTCCTCGTCTAGCGGGTATGGCTGGGCCTCCAGCTCCTATGGAGCTGCATCAAGGACCTGGTACCTGGCAACGTGCCTTTACGAGAAAGAAAACCAGCAGAGCTCTACTGGGGACTGCCTAATGAGAGAGCACTGATCTGTAAACCACTAATTGGCCCGCCAGCAGAGCCACCGCAAAGCTTGACAAGACTCTTAATGAACCTAATTGGATCTAGAGACACGCAGCTTGGAGGCTGCCCGGCAGGGCCTTACCCATGTCTGGGAACTTGCATGACAACAAGAATAACAAAAACAAGAAAGGAAACTCTCTAAGTCACAGTCACAAAGTTCTTGGTGATCTTAATGGCAGAGAAGGAAAGTCCATGTGATGCAGATGGATGCAAAGTTCCAGTTTCCACACTCTGGGCTGTTCTGGATGCTTGCAAGAGGTAAAGGTAGCAGAGCTACCTAAGAGGGAGACAGAGTGGAGGATTTCTCCAAGAATTTGGACACACAGAACAAACTGCTGAATGCTGTTTTTCCTTGCAAGTGGACAGTGACAGGAAGCTGACATAACTAGCCATTCCCAAACACCACTGCAGTTGCTGTATTTGTGCACGAGACCAAATCTGCCTAACATCTCCCCTGTCAGAGGTTCCCTCTTTTTGGGAGGTACAACTGCCTTCCACCAGACTGACACCCTTCCTGATTGTAGCCCCCAATACCAGAATGTGAGGAGGGAGAAAGAACCAATTCGCATAAATGCAGCTGCTGCTTTCAAAAAGACGCTAATTGCAGAGATCACTTGAGTCACCAAAGGTGCAACCTGGCATCACCTGCACAGACCTACACTTTGCCTGTTTTATATCAGCCATCCCATGTCTGGAAGCAAGCCGGACTAATCTCCTTCCCTCAGGTCCAGACTACTTCCCTGTAAACACAGAGAGCCTCTTCCAGACACAAACTTAGATCACAGCAGGATGACATTCTTCAATGCTTCCCTATGCCGCCACCCCCACCCCCACCCCCCCAAGACAAACCAGCACAGCAAAGAGAAAGATGGTCCTGATGCTCTTGATTTTTTTTAAAACTTACAGGAAATTTCCTAGACAAGGAAACATTAAAAAATACGATTCTCCCACCAGCAGTCTGAAGTGGCCCAGTGAATCCTTCCACTTTGTTCTTCCCAATGTGCAGCCAAGAACTGATTTGTGTTTTGCAATCCCCAGCTGGGCAGCTGCTCACCTTCAATCTCAGAGATGCGCTTCTCGGTTTCTTTTTCCATCACCTTTTGCCCATATGTGATCTCAGCCACCTGTGCAATTTTTTCAGCCTCTGCAAAGGAAGAGAACAGCTCCGTGTAAAGAGGTGGCAGATCTTCCAGTCTTTGTAAAGATCTCTTGCTACTATAAGACACCCGACAAAACTAAAGCAACTGCTGCACACATGCATGTTTCTAATGGAAGACCGCTGAAAAGCTTTTACGAACCTGCCCAGCTTCCCAGTAGAAAGAAACAGATTGCAAACTGCCTGCCCGTCTTCCGTGTCTAAGTCACTTCTCTCTTTATAAGGGTGAATCCATATTTCTAACTACGTTCAATCTCTATACCCAGTCGTTTCCACAGCTCTCCGATGAAAAGATTACTTTTTGTTCTTTGAAACATTTTTACTGCTTCTCAAAATCCCAAAGCAGCTCAAAATTCAAATATGAATTGACAAAAATGAAGCAGGATAAGCCAGTTCGAAACAGATCAGCAACCAAAAGGCAGAACGAACAAGTTGAGATGAAGGCCCACCTCAACTTCTGCAAAGGAAGGCAGTCCAAAGCTCTGGGACTGAGAAAGAGAAAGTCCTGCTTCATGTGGAGGTTGATCTAGCCTTGCCATAAGACTGAAGCTTTAGTACAGAGTTGACGGCACTTCTCAACTGCCTATGGGAGAGCTCTTGAGCTCCCAACCATTTGCCTTATATTAACAACTATAATCCCAAAACATAGCAATTCTCTTAAGGAGGAATTGTGGCCCGGTGTTAGAATTTTGGATACAGAAGGTCCTGGGTTCAGTGCAGGGAAAAAGCTCTTCTCTACCAAATAACCAGGAAAGTATGGAGCTAGGTGGCCAGAGTCAGTAGAAGTCAGTTTTATGTATTCTATATCAATCACGTTTCTTTCCTGGTGGGATGAACTGAGCTTGATGGATTGCAAGTGACAGGATCCTGGCCTCAGGCTACAATCCATGGGAGAAAATCATCAATGGATACCCATACCTTTTAACTGGAATCCTTCATAAAGCCTTTTGTGACCCAGCCTTCCTATCACCTCTTCCTAACCATTCGACTCCAGTGGGCCTGACTTCAGACCTCCTGAAGTTATGCCCTACCTGTCACACGTGGCTGGCTGTAAATAAGGAGCTTTTATATATATATATATATATATACACAGACCAATGATAGCCTTCTTGCGCTCCGTTTCTGCCTCCTTCTCCACCACCTTCTGCTTCTGAGCTGAGATCAACAGCTTTGTTTTCTCGCTTTCCCTAGAGGGATCAAAGTGGGTCCAAAGGTAAATTGCTGACGCAGGATTAGATGCGAAGGATGCTCAAGTCTAAGTGGGATGCTGGAGAATCTTAAGGGCCAAAGAGATCAGCAGCCCAGCCCATGCCTCCTAAGGCTCCATACAGCGTTACCTGTTGTTTGGGTATCACATTAATACAGCAGCATTAAAACTAAAGCAGGGGGCTATAAAGTTCTAAGCACTCACTGGGATTGATTAATATATGGGGCTGACATTCAGGTGGAAATTGACAAATAAATCTAGCCCAAGATCTTAAGAACAATCTTACTGGATCAAAACAATGGGACATCTAAGCACATTTCTCATCTCAGGTGGAAGCCAATGCCACATGTTCAAAAAAGGATTAGTAATGTACTTTGGTCCATGTGGGTCACAGATTGTGACTGATAGCTTAAGGCTCAAGGATACTTCAACTATGACTATGCAATCTACAGCTATCTTAGTTAAGAGAGAAAACAGCATTCCCCTCTCCTTCAGGAACAATTCTTAATATTTGCTAACAAACCAAAATTCAAATGTTGCACACAAAATAATTAAGCAAATAGCATTTATGCAAATAGCTATGCATCTGAACATTTTATTGTGAACACCAACATGAACCTCTGGAATTTCAGGGAGACACAGGGAAGACACGACTGGAAACATCAATGTAGAAATAAGCCAGCTGAATTCTAGAACACGAACAACAACCCACATTGTTGACTTCATTAAAAAATAAACTGAGGCTCTCAGGAGACCAACTTGGATGTCATACTTGGAACTGAAAAGGAGATTTCTTGCAAGTTTGCATACACAACGTAATTCATTTCAACTCAGTTACACTACTGTAGCAGCTATCACCATTCTAGCAGCCAAAGAGAATTCTTAATACTTACATAAGTTCATAATTTTTCCGAATCGATTCAGGGATATTTGGCTTAGTGACTCGCACTGCCTGAATAGATAAAAGCAGAGGATGAGCAATTGCAGGAAGGATCCCTGTGCCTTCAAGATCCAACTTTCTAACCCACATCTACCACTGTATCAGGGCTACAATCCCTCTTCCAAGTGGCAGCTGATAAGGCTGATCAGGTTTTAAGCACCAAAAAACATTAATTCTTTTAGACACCTGCTCTTGAAAGTCGAAGGCCACACAGATTTCCCTTCAATGGGCTAGCTATTTGGGTAGACACTGCAGGGCACAATTCTTGGAAACAACCACCAAGATTTCCCCAGCTTATCAAAGAGAGTAACCAAGGAACTGAGAATGCTATTGATGAAAGGTAAGGCACAAGGGCACCCACAGCCCACCCAAAATATGCACTGCCAGGATGGGCAAAGAGGAACCCAAGTTTGCAAACAGTACAAAACAAAACATTAAAATTCCCTCCTCTGGGTCAGACCTTAACACCAAGCAAACAGAAAGCTGTACTATGAAAGAAGCAAGGAGGCCAACAGGAAGTCTAACTTGCAGCTTTCTGATCTTCTGCCCAGTTTTAGACAAGAGTCTCTTCCCATGACTTTGACTTACTTGAATGATGAGGCCAGGTGCCATGGTTGTCAGATCCTGCTGGAGAGCCAACTTCAGATTTTCATCAATCTGATCTGGATGAAGTAGTGAACAAAGAGTTACATGATTTAACAAGGATTATGTGAAGCTAGCAACACAGGCTGAGATTTCACATGCCTCTAAATCAGGCTTTTTTCACCAACATGAACATCCTCAATGTACTGTTAATAGCAATTGACTCTCATCTGAAGCACCAGGTTTGATTCCCCACTTCTCCACATGAGCAGCAGACTCTAGTATGGAGCATGTTCCCTTCCATATTGTTTGATAAAGAGAGTATAAAGGTGCCAAATGGGTTTGAACAGATTAGCAAGAAACACAGGGTCAGATAATGAGTTGCTTACAACATGCCACTGGTAAGCAAACCTCCTCTGCAACAAGTCACTCACCGAATAACTCGATATAGACCTCCTGGAGAGTGTGAACGCTGCAGAACTGATTGAGTTCGTGGTGAATCTTGTTGAAGATGAGGGCTTTGTCATAGTCTGCAGTGTAGTTCTTCACTATATCATATACTATAGGGGGGAAAGGGGACAGTGAGTTAGGGGGTTCATATCACCTGCCACAGATTTGCCAATGTCAGATGTTGCAGGGATGGTGGTTCCTTGCATTCTATTCTCTGTGCCACTAGGTGGCAGATGACAAAAATGTGAATATATTTGGGGCCAGGTAACAGAGAACACAGCATCAAATCCTTCTCACCCCAAGAGGCAGGTTGTCTCCTGCTTGACCCTTTTAACAGCTGATGCCTGGGTTTGAACCTGGGAATTTCTGCATGCAGAGAGATGCTTTGCTAAAGAGCCAGAGCCCCTCCCCAATAAATCACAAGCATCTCCAGTGGGTAGCAAGTGAGGCCAGACCTCTGTATGAGACCCTGGGACCTGCTGCGTCAAAGCTTGATAGACCAGGGGTTTGACTTGGTATAAACACCACTTTATGTTTGTTCAGCAATACACTGGGATGTGTCACAAATCAAGAAGTTTGTAATCATGGCACAATGCAAAAAGAGGAGAAGATGGGAGCCCACGACTTCTTGGCTCATTCTCGTTACAAAATATGGCTCATCTAAGATGGCTGAATACAGCCTTCATGCATTCCAATGTGCTGATTAAAGGGCAAGCGAAGAAGTGGGAGTCACAACAAGGGTACTGGAATATCAGCGGGAACATCAGTCACTACCCACTAATGTGGTAACTCAAACCCCAAATAATTCATTCGCATGTCTTTGTGCCACAGGCTAGGAAGGAGGGGAAGCACAATCTGGCATCATTAACTCACCAGCACTTTGGATCAGGAAATTCACCACTTCAATTCTGTCAAAATAGATCATTACTCCCCCACTGCAAAAAAAGGAGAAAAGGGATGAGCACTAAATCAGACACTTTGATTGGAACAGAGCAAGAGCCAGGTTTGGAAATTAATGGGCCCTGCATGGATGGGCTCTCAAAAGATGCAACAGGCCTTATGACTCCCATTGGTCTTATGACACCCATTTCAGTCATTTCAATCTGCGGAACTGTTATAAGACCCGAGTGATCAGAACACCTCTAAAAATCAACCTGTTGTCTATCTCCAGCATTTCAAAGCTTGTTCCACTGAAAACAAAGAAAACTGTTTACACACAAATTCCACATGAAAATTTGGTGTCTCTTATTAGCAATAAGATGACATGCTGCTAGATTCTGAAAATGTTGCAAATAGAAAAACAATGGGAATAAATCAATTACTTCAGTCACAAGCCGCTTCAAACATTTCCTGCAGACCACGTAGAAAGGCTTTGAAGTGGCCTATGGCCAAAATAACAGATCATTTCATCTTACGCTTATATGAATTTGCAGTTAGATATTTGACCCATCAATCTATAATTTAGAAAAAATTACAACACAGCAACTTCAGAAGTCATTTAGATTCTTCAGTCATTCTTAAAAGCAAGTTACCTTTGTCAGCTACTCAGCAGGCTAAAGTCTGCGCAAGAACAATTAGTACCTCCTGGATGGGTGCCTAAGTAAAGGAGAGGATGCCACCTAGTGGCAGATATGGGGATCTTCAGTTTCCTTTGTAAAAAGCAGGAACTTTTGGAACCATGAGATGATATACCAGTGTATTGTTCCAAAGAAGCCTAGAGGCATTATGCCATTTCTCTTCTTGGATTTTTTTTTCAACCAGGGGATGCTTTGTGACCTTGCTTGTGGGCATCTGGCAAGCTGCTATGGGAAACAGGAAGCTAGCCTAGATGGCTTAATGGCCTAATTTCGCTCTTCTCCTTTTCACGTTCTTATAAGTGGGAACATGCAGGGGGGAAATCCCTCCAAACCCTGCTGGTTTCCTAACCACAGGCTTTGCGGAGCTGAGCCAGATCCTGAAAGTGAGGAGAAATAGACCAAGATTTTGAATGCAAAGCCAGCCTTTGTTTGTGAGAGGACAAAGGTAGGTTGTGGACAGACTGCCAAGTCTTGGCTCACCTAGTACCACATGGAACATTCTTCACTTCATCTGTTTGCAATGTTGTCTGGAAGAGAAAGCAAAAGGATTAGAAAGGAACTGGCGAGTTTTGCTTCTACTCAGCTAAGCAGCATTTCTTCTGTGCTTAGACTGGAGTCCGGTAGAGGCCAAATAGAGTTTCAGGGTATAAGCTTCCAAAAGTCAAAGCTCCCTTCATCAGACATGGAATAGAAATGGGGATGAGAGTCCTTTTGTCCCAGTCAGAAGGTAGAAAGGGTGTTGAAAGCTACAAAGGGAGCATTGATTCCAAAGGTTTACATCCAGAAACTCTTAGGTCCCTTTCGCACATGCAGAATAATGCACTTTCAAAATTGTTTGCAAGCGGATTTTGTTATTTTGCACAGTAAAATTCAGCTGCAAAGTGAATTATTCTGCATATGCAGAAGGGGCCATACTTATTTATTTAGGGCTCAGGGCAGCTTACAATGTCATAAAGGCTAAAATTATAGGCTTGTTGGTCTCTAAAGTGCTACTGGACTTGAATCTAACTGCTCTACTGCAGACCAGCATGGCTGCCTTCTGATACTTTCTTGTGTTTTGTGCAAGAAGGATACATCAAATATCCGGGCCAGCCAGCTCTCCCTCCTCTTGATCATTCTTGCTCAGCCACAAACTAACTAACTCTGCTGCTACCCCCTCCTTTGGCCCTTATCTGGCCCTTGGCAGAGCCAAGAGAGCAGCCTGAAGCCTCCATCCAAAGACTGCTCAACAACAACAAAAAACCACGGGCCAAACCCGTTCAGCAGGCTCAACAGATGCTGAATCTAGAAGATAAACTGCCTTGGGAAAATGCACAAAGCTTTGTTTGGAAAGGTTTGGCTCCTATTCAGATGTGAAAAGACAGTATGGGTGCCAGATACATTTTGGGCAGGCATAGTCTTCCTAGTTCTTGCCATGATGTGACATCACCCAATGGGTCAGTAATGACCCAGAGCTTGCACAAGGGACAGCCTTTACCTTTATATTAAACAACATTCCCTCTCTGCCCTAAGACAGTGTGAACACCTTGTTTCCTGGAACAGAAATAAAGGATGCACATCTCTAGTAACTGATCACCCAGTTGACAGCAGTCAGGCGAGTTAGATGGGACAGAAGGGGATGGGAACCACAATGACTTATTGAGAACCAGTGTGGGTGTGCTGCGCTCCTCCAGGAAGATCACTGAGAAAGGTACCTGCACTGATTTATAAGAGGTGATGAAGGGGAGCATGAGGTGGAAGCCAGGCCCACTGGTGGACGTCAAGAGAGCTCCTCCTCTGTAGGGAAAAAAAAGAGAGAGAAGAGAGAGATGTGCATATTTTAAATGAGAGAATGTTACAATGCTTGGCCCGGTGTCACACACCAGGAATTCAATGCAATTGCTTTAACAGCTCACTCATGTATGTTTTTGTGACGAATGCATTTATCCTGCATTCAGGTTACAGGGTGGAGCCGCCCCTGAAAGAGTTAAGCCCTGGCCAGCCCTGATTGGCCAGAGAGAAAAAGGCAGGTACTATAAATACAGTCAGCAACAGTGCTGAGGGGTACGTTCTTGGAGTCTTTTTGACTTTGTGGCTCTGTGTGAGCTTGTGTGCCCTCGGGTGCTTTTTGTGAACAGAGTGAGGAGAATCCGCTCAGATCTCTCACTGCTGTTATTTAGTAATAGCTGAGGAAGCTATTTGAAACATCTGAAACCCTGAGTTGGAGGAGAGAGACCGCCCTCAGGGAAACCTCTTAAAAGTCTAACAGTCTGTCCTCCACAGATAGCACCAGTCTTGGGAGGCCCAGTCCTGAGGCAGAGAGGCCAAATTTTAGGATTGTGGGAGAGGGAGGCTGTTATGCCTGAATCCCACAGGGCGTAGACTTGGTGTTTTATTTCTGTGGTGAGGTACAGTGGACTGAAGTCTTCTTATTTTAAGAGGGAGAGTAAAACCTCCAAAGCAACATCATTCCTGAAACATCTTTTAGGAAGTGAAATCTTAAGCAAAGTGACACCTGCGAGTGTTCATGTTTATTGTGAAACTTAAGTGAAGTGCCTGCAACCGTTAAGCCAGTAACATATCTGCAACCTTCAAGCTAAAGCAATGTTTCTCTGAAACCATCACGCTAATAACCTCTCAAAG
Source organism: Sphaerodactylus townsendi (assembly GCF_021028975.2). Taxonomy (NCBI): domain Eukaryota; kingdom Metazoa; phylum Chordata; class Lepidosauria; order Squamata; family Sphaerodactylidae; genus Sphaerodactylus; species Sphaerodactylus townsendi. The sequence continues at coordinate 6,047,391 of NC_059436.1, forward strand.
TTACCTGAGAAGCCTCTGTTAAGCCAGCAATAAAAGTTTTAAGTTTTGTTCATCTTTAAAAACTGCTCCAGTCTATTATTGTTTTGTTTGTGTCTGTGTTCCCCCAAACGAAAGGGAGGTGGTGGCCGTGAAAATCAGTTTTTGTGGGCTATAAGGAAAAAAATTATATTTTGGTGGCAGCGCCGTATAATAGTCCCTCTCGTCACAGTTTTCCATCAGTAATAATGTATGTGATACAACATCCATCTGCCCTTTTCAGATTATTTGCAGTATCATAAAGATTGCCCCATTCTCAGTCTTCAGAATCTCCAATCTGTTTGTGCTCTGTATTAAGTTTGAAGTAAATTATTTCATTAATTATAATCCTTACTACATTTTTCATTAATTACATTTGAACTGAATTATTTAATTATGACTTACTACTCACCATCATGATATATACTTTGTGTCCTGATGGGATTTCTGCAAACTTGGATTGGATCTGAACTTACCAACTATTGTTAATGCAGCTATAAAGTCAAAGCTGGACTACCACAATGTATCCACTATGGGGCTGCCCTTACCATCATCTCCTCAGTCCTCATGAATCCTCTGCCTGTGTATTAAACAGGTGTAACACTTTCATCTTGCCCTTCCTCCAAGTTCAGGGTTGCAGCACTCATCTTCACAAACCTGACAGGTAACTGGCATGAGGCCACCCAGTGATTCACAAGGGCAAGCAAACTTTGGACCCAGGACCTGGGCTGACAAGGTAGCTGCTACCATGCACTGGCTCACCACACCCGTATGGCAGCGCTTCTACCCAGCCTGTGCACGTACCGGTAGTAAACGCCAATGTGCCCTTCTTCGATCTTGTGTATTGCAGAAAAGAGAGAAGCAGCCACCAAGCTGGCAGCTAGAGCTGCTATGGCACCCAGTTGACTCATCCCTGAGAACACCTCCTAGGAAACAAAAAAAAATGGGAGAGGGAACACTGGTTAGTTCTGGAGTGCTCTGGCATGCTGTGACAACACCAAACCTGTTGTTCTTGTGGGGGTTGGCTTGGGTGCAGGGGTTCGATAAAGGAGGAAGAAATTATATGCAAGAATGCCCCTTAATTCCCAGATTAGACTCATATAATCTAGGCTGGCACTGTGCATCCAGTGAACGCCAACCCAAACTTTCTGGAAGTTTGTACAGCATGAAAGACACTTTCCTTGCCTTCAGCAACTCGTCTTCTGGAGACGTGGCCATCAGACCTTATGCTGCTGCCCTCGGGTAGATCTTGCATCCCTACCTCCTAGGTTGCAAGCCCCCATATAGTTGCTGTCCCCCCCCCCTTTTTTTTTAAAGGACCTGCTAATGATCACATGCAGAGAATAAGGGTGTCATGTACTTCTTGCCTTCACACTGAGAGGTACAGCAGAACGATAAAGCAAGAGTACTTAAATCAATGGAGAGCATGTCTTGGAAGCACAGGAAGGTTTAGAGACTGTGGCTTTATGACTGTAAATTCAAGTGACTTCCCACTGAAAACTCAAAAAAGGCTACAAACATCTGCTTGGGGTCAAAAGGGAATTCCATGTCCCCAAAGGGTGAAAACCACTCTTCTCCTGTCGCCAATTCACACAACCCACAGAAAAATCAGTTACCTTTGCTGGCACATACAGTGATCTCAAAAGAGCTTTACTCACAGTGCCAGCAGTTTCAGACAGCTGACCTAATACATATCTGCTACAGTTATTGCCTAACAGCTCACATCCATTTCAGCAAGTTGTAGCAGCTTTGGAAACAGCAAGTGTCTGGTGCTTCACAACTGAGAGGCAGTGACAGCAGTGAGTTGAATGTTGGTCCAGGATCTGCGAGACCAAAGTTCAAATCCCCACTTTGCCAGCAAAGCTTGCGGGGATATTGTCAGACAGTCCCTCTCTTTCAGCCTAACCTCCTCCACAAGGAGGGATAAAATGGAGGGAGGGAGAACAACATTGTAAGGTACTTTGGATTTCCCACTGGGGAGAATCACAGGGTGTAACTAATCCACTAAATAAGACTGTGGTCTCGAGTCTGAAGAGAACTAAGAGCTGGCTGTTTTGCAACAGCCATTTCAGAAAACAGACTCTTAACGCACAAGGAGTCAATAACCTACCGGGCTTTCTATGGCTTGTAAATATGTTGATCCAATAAAAAAAGCAACACTGCTCTTAGACCAAGCCACAGAAATTAAAAAAAACCCCAGCTTTATCATCAATAAAAAAGCCTGCAGCATTTCCCTCAAGAATTGTTTGAAAATGAAGATTATTTTGTTTAGTATTGATTAGAAACAGTTAATTATGGAAAGATACCGAAATGCCAAAGGCCAAGTCTGGGCTGTTTAAATGACACGGTTTGGCTGAAACTGAGAAATAAGCATTTATGTTAAATGTTTTGTTATATACGTTACATCAATTTTGTTCAATGGAAGCCTCCATGGTATAGAGGTCAGAGTGTTGGACCAGGATCTGGGAGGCTCAGTTTCAAATTGCCACTGAGCTATGATGCTTGCAGGATGACCTCAGTCCAGATTCTCTCCCTAAATATGACCTGCCTCACAGGGTTGCTGCAGTGATTAAATAGAGGACACAGGATGCTGTGGGTTTCCGTCGGCAGTAAAGCAGTATTTGTGTGTATGATTGAAGTGAAATGTTTTAATAACATAGCACACCTTGCTATCAAGCTTTGTTACTCTGTCCTCACCTACAACTGCTTCAGATTTGGAAACATCTTGTAGCTTTGGGTTGAAAGTCAAGCCACGAGCAGCCAAGTGGTTCCCTAATATGCAATATATTAATGGCTGACTTAGAACAGCACTTCCTCAGTTCCTAGCCACTAACACCTCAACTCTACTTAAGACCTATCAGAGATGTTTTCATCACCTGGATACATGGGTGTGGGGGAAGCTTTTAAAAGATTCCACTCAAGATTTTAGCAACTTTCTCCTCAACACCAAACAAACCACAGACTGGCCTACACATTTCTGAACAGCACAGAGCAACTACGGGGGACAGGTGAGAACTACTTTATATTGAACATCACAGGACAGAGGACAGCAATTTAATTTACACTAAAGCTAATACACATTATAATATATGCACTCAGGTACACAGGAGCCAGTATAGTGATTAAGACCAGCGGACTTTGATCTGGAGAACTGGGTTTGATTCCTCACTCCGCCACATGGACCCTGTTGGGTGACTTTGGGCTAGTCACAGTTCTCTTAGAACTCTCTCAGCCCCACCTACCTCACAAGTTGTCTGTTATGGGAAAGGTGATTGTAAGCCGCTTTGAGACTCCTTTTGGTAGAGAACAACTGGGTACAAAAAACCAATTCTTGTTCTTAAACCCAAGTACAATAGTTTCCTTTTATTCCCCACACATAACCACCTCTCCGGATAGTAAGCAATTAAAAGTGAGTTCTTCAGATAGTATTTAATTAGATTTCTATGCCACCCCTCCCCTTGGATGCAACTGCAAGTGCCTGACTGCAGCTGTTTTATAATAGAAACAATGAGATCCTTGGAAGAGATAAAGAGCTAAATGAAATTGTTTATAATCCATTTAAGGCCACACCCTGTTTCAGAAGCTACCAAAGGACAGACTTTTGCTGAAGGAATGAATACAGTATACAGCAAGCAGAGAACTGCTTAGAACAATATATTTTAGGGGGTGAGAGGCCTTATCTTTAGTTTCAAAACTGGTTTTACAAGCACATCCACATCCCTATTTTCATTTAAGAAACACTGGAGAATATAAAAAGAGAATACCAGGAAACAGGGCATTAAAGTACACAAAATAAAAACAAAATAGGCTTGACAGTTCCACAAACAAACTGAGAAAGGAAAGCACACAGGGCAGAAGGACATGCAAAATAAAATGGGTTTTGCTACAGCACACCTGCAGTCCATCACAGCTTTGTAACATCTTTCCAACATGCTCAGATATGTGCTCCTACAAAAAACTGCCTTGCTATCATTATCATACATTGAAGCATATTTGAAGCTTCTAAATGTTTAATTGAGGGGACTGCCATTTAAGAACCTTGAAAATGGCTTCATTCTGCTGCTGATCTTGGGCCAGCACCCTGCTCTCAGACTCACCTGCTTTACAGGGTTGTTGTGAGGACTGAGACAGAACAAGATACACCACCATGAACTCCTGAACACTTGGGAGGAAAATACAGCAGGCAGACAGCTAAGCTATGCACAAAAAGCCTAATTTAGGGCTATGCACCTTGATGAACAAAAGGGGCTTGGGACAAGGAAGGAAGACCTTTTTTATTTTTAAAGCAGGCTTGACAACAGCCAGTATAATATTGTACAGTGGTTAGGCTGCTGGGCAAGGACAGGGTATAAGTTCGAATCTCCAACCTGCCATTAAGCTCGCTAAATGTCCTTGAGTCTCCAAGCCTCATCTGTTGTATGGGTAAAACAGATAAGACCGATGTACATCTTCCATGTAGGGTTCCATGTACGGTTCACCTCCTTTCAGGAACAGAAGGCGACTAGCAAAAGGCACAAGGAAGCATGAAAATAAGCCTGCCTGGCTACGCCATAAACGAGGCACGTGGTTTTGAGTCTCAAAGAGGCACGAAGTGAATAAGATAATTAAACAGGCTTAGCGCCTAAGACTGCACGGGAAGGCATGGCTCCACACGAGAAGCATCACAAGGCACACATTTGACAGAGGCGGGGTGGGGGAATAACAGGAGGAATACAAACGGGAGAAAAACGCGAACTTCGCCTGGGGAGTCTAACAGCCACGAGTGAGGCAGGAAGGAAGCGCCTCCGCCTCTCGCACTCACCACCACCTCCTTCTCCTACTGCTCCCGCCACTTCCGGGTGTCGCTCTATCAACGTCATCACGACTCGCCGCCTTCAAGCTAAATGGTCCCGCCCTCCCCGCCCTCCGCTTTTTCGCCTTGCAGTTCCTGCGTTGCCTCCAGCAGAGGTCGCTAAGGAGCTGGCCCTGGTGGTACGGTTTTAGCCTCGCGCACCAGCCGCCATCCCGACGCGAAAGTTGTTAATTTCCTTTCTGTGTGCGCGGTAACGTGTGAACTGAGGACACACACTGTAGAAAAGAATTTAGGAAATACTTTTGGGGCTATTTTGCTGAGCTTGGGAGGGTGGAAGGCTGAGTCAACCTGGAGTTAGCTACCTGAGCCATTGGGATCAAATTCAGGTCGCGGGCAGAGCTTTGACTGCAGTACTGCAGCTTACCATTCTATGTTGTGCGTTTATTAAAAACCTTTTATCTTACCCAGTGGTTCCCAATACAATATACAATTAATACAATAACAAACAAAAGTCCGTGTCTCTCTCTCCCTCCCCCCCCCCCCCCATTAAATGTCTTCAGCAACCCTTCATTAAAAGTTATGGTGAATAAAGCAGCTTACTTTGCCTCCAAAAAGTTTCAAGGGATGGTACTTTCTCATCCCTATCAGGGAGTCTGTTCCATAGAGCAAGAGCAGCAGCTGGTTATCCATTACGGCTTCCTGGGACAGTTCTGGTGGGTCCCCAGCATGGAGGAGCGCACCCCAACTGGGGCCACCTGAACCTAGGGATCATCCCCCACGCACGCCAACCAGGGTCACCAAACCAGTCCAAAGAGAGTAGGAAGCCCTGGGAAGTAGGGATCACCATGGCTTAGAACATGACACACTTCCAGACCACCTTCACACTACAGCAACCCTGACATCTCCATTTAAAGAGATCACGTAGCAGGCGATGTGACCCACTTTTACCTTGAGTTCCTGCAGACCACTGCCAGTCAAAGTAAACAGTACTGACCTTGATAAGTCTGGCTTATTATACAGCAGTTCCATTCCCATGTGTGATCAGGTGACCTGCTTACAAATCTCCTATGGCATTTATGGTTTGGCAGAAGAAGACCACGGAATGAGGGAATGTTTTGGCAAAAGGAATTGCAACGACATCGCGATGGCACAACACAAATGGACCTGAGATCCATTTGCAAGAGGAAAAGATCCAATCTGAGCTAATGTGATCCAATCCCAACTGCTGAAGTACTGTCAGAGCAGGATGAATCAAGTATATCACATCACATCAGTAGCTTCCATGGAAATATTGGCAGGGAGTCCAGGGACACATTAATTTGTTTGGCAGATGTTGGTCCAGTCAGCTGAAAGATCTTGATTCTTAAACAGGAACAAACAGTCAGCTATAAAGGCCATAATGAGCTATCCTATATTGTCAACCAAAGCTTCTTCAGGATTCAACTCACAACTCTCATAGGCCGGCTGGGTTTTGTTCTTGCCATGCTAGTTTAGAAATTAAGTTCCTGGAGTGTCCCTAGCTCCTGAGCTATCAAAAGATGCAGCAAATTCAGACTGAGATCCTGAGCTAGGGACCCGGATAAAGATCAGTAGATTTCAAATTTCTTCCAAATTTTAGCTTAACTGTAAGAGGGGGGTGCATTTGTAAGCAGCCAGATCCAAGCAGTGATACTGATTTGATATCAGAATGGAGATGCCACCATGCCACAGGAAGATCTTGGCACAAAGATCTTTTTTTTGCTAACAAATCTGTAGGCTTTTTTGCTAACAAATATGTAGGCAATTTTTTTAAAAAAAGATCTTTCTATTAAGCTGCATGCTTGACTAAATGAAGGAGCAAAATCAGCAACTGACTATAGAAATATATTAGTGAGTTGGTCCATGTATGTAATGTTTGAATGCATTATAACAAAAAGATGTTTAAAATGGCAATAAAGAGAATAATTTGATCCTCATACAATATACATATCCTTGTAGAGATAGACAGACAGCTAGATAGACAGACAGATAGCTATTACTCACACACTCCAAACCTGTCAGAAGAATTCTGTTCTAATCTATAACAGTAAGCAATGAAATATCAGCAATATTTGTCAATGCAAATTTTACAGCTTTTAAATAAGTATTTAAAAAGATGCCGGGGATGAAATACACCCTGCATTAAGTTTTTAAACCCTCGCCCAGATTTAAAGCCTTGATAAAAATGTATTAAATCTTTTAAGGTTTTTAATGAATCTAGCACGTGTTTCATAAATCACAGTGCTTGGCTCGGCCTCTCCGCGTTTTAATAAGGGTAAACTAGGAAATTGCTCTGAGCTCAGGCAAAATGCATTCCTATAATCGTGAGAGCAAAGAGAGGTTTTGAAAAAAAATTTGGCTCACAGCTGGGGCTGGCCTCGGCTACTTTCATTACTGTAAATCTGTCTCCATCTGTGGATCTATGGTTAATCATATCAAGATGTGACCTGGTCCAAAGGTAAATATCATTAGTAATAATTCAAGGGGAGAAATTAAATTGACAAGGCGCCGTTAGAAGTGTGGGGCCATCCCTTGAACACTGGGGACATTTATCTGGAAGTCAACCCAGGGTAGCTGTTGCTAGCCTTGCCAGATCTTAAGATTTGATCCCAAGTTTTAGAGTTGTATGTGGTTTTTCAAAATATTGATTTTATTTGATAGATTTATGCACCGCTGTCAACCATCAGGCTCCTGGGTACTGCAATCAACAGATATTAAATTTGAAAATAAAATGCAATCCCTTTGGAGAAAGAGGAGTGGAGGAAAAAATAACAAATAAAATGAAGCAAATCAAGCAGTCAAGTGCCTGAGCGAAGAAGAAAAATTTGACCCAGCACCTAAAACTGAAAATATCTGATGCCAATTAGGCAGTTGGAAGGGCTTTCATATATAAGCTGCCACCATTGGTAGACATTCACCCTACAAATGAAGATGGGGATACACAGAGGGTTAGATCCAGCAAGCTTTTCCACTCGATGTCATTCGGTTCCCCTCCATACCATAGCTCTTATGCCACATGGCTTTGGAACATGCGGTGACCACAATTTTCATCATAGCCTTTTTGAGTAGTCAAAGAAGGCTTGTCCTCCCCTTTTTACCAGTAGAAATGCTGCATGGGTCCAACCCCATAGGGCTTTGATATATGACCAGAGCTGTTGGGCTAACTCATATGGGAACAAGCATTCCCTTTAGGTACTGTAGAGAGTTAGCCTCCTTCTTAGTGTGTCAAAACCTGGGACAGGAAAGCTATTTTTTTTCACCTGACACATTCATACCCCTCTCCCCCCAATCTCTATTTTAAACCTGATGACTGTTAACCACATATCCTCCAACTTTCCCTATTTACCATTAAGGACAGTTCCTTTTTCCTGATTCCTGCCCCTGTTAATTGTGGGCTGGATCTAGCCCATCCTGCCACTCCCATGAGCAAAGTTGCACAAGCCTAAGGACACATCCTCCAATTTAAGTGGCACTTCCTCCCACAGGAGAACCACTGAAGTTGGAGGAAGGCTCCTTAGAGTGGAGGAAGCCACCTTAGAGGAAGGATGGATCTTCACCGCTGTCCTCATCTGAACATGTGTGTGTGTGGGGGGGGGGGGAGTCATTATTCCCAGGTTTGCTAACTCCTGGGCTGGGGTGGAAAGTTGCCTCTCCCAGTTCCTGCTACCCACTGGCACATGGCTGTTGAGCAGAGGCATGATGTCACTTCCAAGAAAAACCCAGAAGTGACATCACATGGGAATTGCTGTAAATTCAGTGGTAAAACCATAGAGTTCCCTGCAATTGCTAGAGAAGCATGATGTCAGTTTAGTGTTTTCCCTGATGGTACCCGTGTCCCAACCTTCTGGACATCCACCAGCTGCTAGCTTGCAACCATATTTGTTCCAGCAGTGTGGCTGATATGCTAGCACTGTCATTCTTCAGGGATCAGATGCCCCTTTCAGTACTCTAGAAGTTCAGTCTCTGAATGACTGATGAGTGCGTCTTGTCAGTATTGCACATGGATCTAACTACAGGTTCATAAATACTAAGGCACCTTGCAATGTATTGGCTGCCATTTTCCATGAATGGCAGTTGCTGGGGTGTGTTTTGAATTCTTCATAACATATAGTAGGACAATTGTATTTTTGTGACCAAAATGCGGAGGGAAGGTTGCGTGGTATTGCCCAATCCTGTCAGATTTTGGAAGCTAAGTAGTGACAGAACTTGGAAAGGAGACCACCAAGAAAGACTCTGCAGAGGAAGGCAATGGCAAACTACCTCTGCCTCTCACGTGCCTTGAAAGCTCCTGACTGAGGTCACCTTAAGTTGGCTACAATTTGGTGAAACTTTACACACACACAACCAAAGGGACCTGACCTTTAAGAGTGAAAGGCAGGCCTTTGATGAGTCAGTAATAGATAGTGAAGAGCTTTTGTTTTAATATGCAATAGTACAGAGAGTACAGCTTGCAAAAGAACTCTTGATTTGCAGATAGGAATATTATAGGCACATCTTGTTTCCCAATGGCACGTTTCCAACTAAGTGAGAATCTGGTCTAAAGGCTAAACCTGATGAGACACTGGAAGATTCATGAATAGGTCTACTCAAATACATTGTAGCTGCAAAGTGAAGGTAAGGATTCTTCCCAGTGTGGTGTTTGCCAGTGGTAATTGACTGCCCTCCAAGGGTTCGTATTGGCCCTAAAGGGGTCAACAGGACAGGCACCCTCTCTTTCCTCGCAAAAACAGGAGGAGTGTCAGTTTTGGCTCACAAAACCACACAGGGAAAAAGTTAACCCCTTCTTCATCTTGCTGTGGCCCCAGTCCCAAACTGGGTTCCTCACAATCTGAGGCACTGTCTGAAGGACAGTAGGGCTGCCAGGTCTCCAACATTCCAAATTCTGAAGCACACGTTATGGGTCCTGACAACACAAAGGGATCATGGCCTGGTGATGTCTCAGTGTTAAGGGCAGAATTTCCACAAGCTGCTAGAAATTGTAGCACATGGCATCTGCGAATGTGCATTGTCACCACTGTGTGGTCTTGAAGTGATGTACTGCTCACCACACACACCCAAACAGCAGAAATTATATGACATGATCTATGTAAAATGTAGGTGAGCTGCTAGTGCCAGATTATTGCCTCAGGATGCTTTCACAGGCTGCTGGGAATTGTAGCACATCATGGCATCTGCGAATGTGCATTGTCACAATCGTGTGGTTTTGAAGTGATGGACTGTTCACCACACACACCCCAAACAGCAGAAACTATATGATACGATCCATGTAAAATATTGGTGAGCTGCTGGTGCTGGATAATTGCCTCCCATCTCCGATTGCTGATCGCCACAAGCAGATATGCACAGAAGTCATCAAAGAAGCATCAAGGGTGTGGGCCAGCTGATGGCTCTGAGACTTCAACCTGTCGCCCATCAGCCTCCAAACCTGAGTCTCAGCCCTGGCAACTTGAAGGGAGGGGGTGGCTTCCACAACATCTGCAGATCTGTAAAACTTTCAACAGCCTGGATTAAACCCCATGAATCATGGTTTTACTGCTGTGGCTTCAAAACCCAGTGTTACCCCACCCCCCGGCATCAACACTCCCACATACCCAACCCGTACACGCACATGCACACCTTGTTCTATTGGAGCCAGTGAGAAACTACCAGGCCCTTTTTACTAGCGACTGAACCCAGCCAGGTTAGAAAGTCTTTGAAATATTCTTGTTAACACCATTGTCTCCAGCCTGTCTGAAGAGGGAGGGCCTGTAAACAATTGCCCTCCCTACTTTCAATAGAGATGCAATATTTTATTTCATTACCTTTCTGGAGCCTTTTATGAGCACATGAAAAAGGTGTGACGGATAATAGATTCTAACAGGTGGACAAACATCACCTTAGGCAGTGAGTTGGTTTCTTTGTCTATTGTCTTAAGGGGGAAATCAAACATTCTTTGCCCTTTGTGTAGGAAATCGGGTGGCAGTGTTAAACTCGGCAGGAGACAACTCTCCCCCCACCCCCACCCCGCATAAAGTGCTGTTTAAAAATCTGTCCAACCTCATTAACTGTCACAAGCAACAATACGGAGCTGGCATTAAAGGCAATTTTCAGCCTGTTGGTCATTAATCACTGCTTGACAGTCATAAATAGGGGTGGAAAAACCATTCCTCCCACCCGTTGCTTTGGAGTTTAAGGTTACCTCTGTGAGGATCGGTATGTGCTCATGAAGGCCGTGCTAGTGAGGTGGGTTGGAAAAGGAGAATTAGTAGCTGTTACTAACAACATACACCTCATGCAAAAGAAAAGAATAAGATATCACAACTAGACCTGTGATTCTTCAGCTGAGGTTTGGGGACCAACATTGGTTTCTGGGGAATTTTCAGATGAATTTTAGGACCCCAATGAAGAGAATAAGGGGAGAAATACCATTGAAGAACCAAAGGTTGTCTTAAGATTTTAATTACATGCTGAAAAGGCAAGCCACTTTTCAGCTTTGGGTTTTAAAACTGAAAAGCCAGCTTGCTTCTTCAGTCGTGCCACTGACATGTCATAGAACAGTTTCCATAGCCGTTCCTCCCTACATGGATTTGCTGTTTTCTTAGAGCAGGGGCACAGAGGTCAAACAGCAGTGTTTAATTTGGAACTGTGAATGAGCCCTTATGTCATAGAGGTCCCTTTAGGACATTTACATGGTGCCATCATTTGTTCCTTAAAACATGGGCCTGTTATGCATTTTTGGTCTGCCTTGCAGTGAACGTACATTCCCTTGGGAGCAGAGGCTTGGTTGCAGACATGTCCCCCCGCCTTCCAAACTCAGGCCCCTTCCACACATGCAGAATAATACACTTTCAATCTACTTTCACAATTATTTGAAAGTGGATTTTGCACAGCTGCAAAGTGCATTGAAAGTGGATTGAAAGTTCATTATTCTGCATGTGCAGAAGGGGCCTCAGAGAGTCTGGCCTGGCAGGGAGGCAGAGAGTCGGGGCTGGAGGGGCACCAACACTGGAAACAGTGGTAGGGGCCAGGGAGCCAACACTCTTTGTTTGCCTGTTATTTAACCCACCGTGTCTGTTCTCTTCCTGGATCGGCATCTTCTCAGGGTGGAGTCGAGTTCTTCTGGGCAGGCCTCCCTGCTTTTATCTGGCCATGACGTGGCTGCCTAGAGCCCAGTAGCAGTTGCCTCACCATTGGGAGCTGAATATACTGTGGTGAAGATGGGAGAGGCTGGCTGGTGCCTGGTGAAGGCTGCTTCATTGTCTTGCAATCTGTCTGTAGCAGCTGGGGGTGGGGGAGCTCCAGGGACCATTTTTCAGTGCCTGTCCTCTCATAATCATCCTGCTTAGAGGTATGTTGAATGGCCCTTCTTTAGCCAGTTACCAAAAGTTGGAGAAACAAACGTTCTAACATATGGAGAAGGGATGAGATCCGGAAGACCATGTCCCAGTAGAGAGCTCAGATACCGGGAATGGATGCAGAGGGTGGAGAGAAGAGGTTAACATTGTATGTTGAGATATTGTCACCTGCTTTGAAGACCTAATAATAAGAGAACTGGCATGATGATGGCATCAGTACCTCCCTAAGTCTCCATGTCCTACAGTGACAAATATGTACCTTCAAAAGCCAGTATTCCATTTGCACATATGAAGGTGGAATTGGAAAACATCTATGTTTCCCTGTGCATCTCACACACCCTGCCCTGTTGTCATCTTTGTTCTTCCATCTGCTTTCCCACTCTATTAAAAGTGAGGAGATAAACATATTTCCCTTCCACACGAGGGGCTGCTGATGGACAGAAATCCATCTCCTCTGCTGAAAGGCTGTTCCCACATAATATTACTTATTTATTGACTTATTATTTATTTATTGACTCAATTTACAGTCCCGCAGGCTCATTTGGCTGAATTCCCCAGGCAACTAATGACAGAAGATAACCATAAAAATGCAACAATAAATTTTAAAAAATAAAACAAATGAGTACATCTTAATAGCAGTGAAAAAAAGCCTACAGATAATAGCAAGTTCGCTGAATATTTTTAAAACCCAGCTGGCAGCATCACCGAAAGACCTTGGCCTGCCCCCTCTGTCTTCCTCCTGAACCCCAAATGTTTGGCCTCTCTTGCAGATTTACTGATGCCAGCCTCCAGGTGGGACCTGGAGACCTCCTGAAATTACAGCTCATCTCCAGACTACAGAGATCAGTTCTCTTGAAGAAAATGGCTTCGGAGGGCGGATAATGTAAGATCACATCTCTGCTAAGACTTAGCAAGCTTCAAGTCTGCATGGAGATATGAGACCCGTTCTCCTAAACTCGAAGAAGAAGAAGAAGAAGAAGAAGAAGAAGAAGAAGAAGAAGAAGAAGAAGAAGAAGAAGAAGAAGAAGAAGAAGAGTAGCAGCAGTAGCAGTAGCAGTAGTTTGGATTTATATCCCACCTTTCTCTCCTGTAAGAAGACTCAAGGTGGCTTACAAGCTCCTTTCCCTTCCTCTCCTCATAACATACACCTTGTGAGGTCGGTGGGGCTGAGAGAGTTCTGAAGAACTGTGACTAGCCCAAGGTCACCCAGCAGGAATGTAGGAATGCGGAAACACATCTGGCTCACCAGAGAAGCCTCCGCCACTCAGGTGGAGGAGTGGGGAATCAAACTCGGTTCTCCAGATTAGAATCCACCTGCTCTTAACCACTACACCATGCTAACAGAGCTCTGCAACCACTATATTGGCTCCCATATCACTCTCGCATCTAGCTTCCCACCTTCCCCAGTTCTCTAAGGGGCTCATTCTGTTCCTAACCCCCCCCCCCTTCATTTTGGATGATGAACCCTCTTGATTTTCCCTCCTGCTGTATTTCCAGTATCCCTCCCTTGCATATTGCTTCACGGATCCTGTATCAGAGCCCACAGCTGCAGAAGTGGTAGGAATAATCCTCCCTCCTCCTCCTCCTCCTCCTCCTCCTCCTCCTCATTGCCCCATTTTTCTGGAAAGGCCCTTCACTTCCTGTCTCCTGCCAGGTTTCAATTCCAATGGGTTTGGGCCAATTACTGGAATCAGGAGACGACGCGCTTCTAATCTTCCCTAATCACTGTGCCTAATCATTATTTAATATGTTGTTTGTAAAACGCCCTGAAGATGAAACGTGTTGTGGAAACAGTCATTATTTACAGGTGGCTTCGCTGTGCGCTGCACCCTGATCAAATGGAGTTGAAAAGGGGCTCTTTTGACAGGTGCAGGGGGGAAGGAGGGCTCCTTTTATCTCCCTTATCTTCTGAAAATATTTTAAGAACATTTTAGGGGGATTTTTTAAAAAGAAAATTTATGAGGGAAGGGTAAGTTTTCTGCAATTCAAAGGGAAAGGCAGCCCTGAGCCTTAGGCTGACTGAAAAACATGACTGACAGGATGATCCTACCTGTATCATGGGCTGAAAATAGACAAAACACCCTAATTTGAAAACAAAGGGCCACAACCCAAAGCCTATTACCATTAAGATTCTATTCCCACTTGGCTATTTTCATCTACCCTATATTATTTACATCCTGCTCTTTCTCCAAAGAACTCCTGGGTGTCGTAAATAGTCCTCTATTTTATGTTTGCAACAGCCCTATTCAGCAAGTTAGGTTGAGAGTGCATGACTGGCCAGAATCTCCCAGGAAGGACCACGGTCGAGTGTGGATTTCAACCTGTGTCTTCCTAGTCCTAATCTGAGACCTTAACCGCTTATCAGACTGCCTTTCAGGCTGTAGCAAGATGTGAAAAAAGGAAGCATGTGTATGAGACAGATGCTTTAGTGCTTATGCATTTGCATTTTTATGCACATGAACTACAGATAAGTTGTTGCATCCTATCAGGATTTCCACTCACTGTGTCCTGATTCTCTGTCCTACATGGCTTTTGTTCATGTGGATCCAATGATTGTCAGCATAGCCTTTTCACTGGCCACTGAAAAAGCCTCCTCTGGCACTGGAAAAGCTGATAGGATTCAACCTTTTACAATCTAAGGCCCCTTCCACACACGCAAAATAATGCGTTTTCAAACCACTTTCACAACTGCTTGCAAGTGGATTTTGCCATTCCGCACAGCTTCAAAGAGCACTGAAAGCAGTTTGAAAGTGCATTATTCTGCATGTGCGGAATGAGCCATAATCTTTCTCCATTGAGCAGCATACACGTTTTCCTCCCTCCATTTTATCCTCAACAACCCTGTGATGTAACTTTGAATGAAAGATGGTGTCTAGTCTAAAGTCACTAAGGCCCCTTCCGCACACGCAAAATAATGCGTTTTCAAACCACTTTCACAACTGTTTGCAAGTGGATTTTGCCATTCCGCACAGCTTCAAAGAGCATTGAAAGCAGTTTGAAAGTGCATTATTCTGCATGTGCGGAATGAGCCTCAGTGAGCATCAAAAGTGAGCAACAATTTGAATCTGGGTCTTCCTAATCCTTCTGACTCTGTTCATATCACACAGGTTCTGTTCACCACTTAGCAGTATAATGTCTAGAGATTCGAGAGAGAGAGATAAACCCCAGAGAATTTGAGTATTTAACAGTAACAAACACTTTAAACAGGCAACAGTGACATACTAGGAAGGGGACCGTGCTGGTAAGTAGGGATAGCTGGAGAAATACAATTTATTCAGTTCAGAAATACCACTGAATTCCATTGGACTTTACTACTACTACTACTACTACTACTACTACTACTACTGTATGGGAAGGAAACTGTCACATCTATCATATTGAAATAGATGTTATTAATCTTTAAGGTGCCAGCATGGACTTTTGTTTTACTTTATTATACGGAACTAACACAGCTATCCCTTTGTAATCAAAATAGAAATGTGTCTGGGGAGTATAGAAAGGTGGTAATCATCTTGTGTATGCACGGATATGCATCGGCTTGCCAAATTTCCATCAGAGGAAAAGGTTATGAATACCTATCTAGGCTGCTCTTTGTATCTTGAAATATTCACACTCCTTTTATAGCTTCTCTTTTGAATCTTGTTATAACCATCCTACCACACAGTTAATGTTCTTAGTCATATAATGATGTGCACTGGGTCCCACAGAAAAAAGCAGGGCAGAACTGTGCCATATTATTTTTTGGAATTACCTGACATAGAAGAAGAAGAGTTTGGATTTATATCCCCCCTTTCTCTCCTGCAGGAGACTCAAAGGGGCTTACAATCTCCTTGCCCTTCCCCCCCCCCCCCACAACAAACACCCTGTGAGGTAGGTGGGGCTGAGAGAGCTCCGAGAAGCTGTGACTAGCCCAAGGTCACCCAGCTGGCGTGTGTGGGAGAGTACAGGCTAATCTGAATTCCCCAGATAAGCCTCCACTGCTCAGGCGGCAGAGCTGGGAATCAAACCCGGTTCCTCCAGATTAGATACACGAGCTGTTAACCTCCTACGCCACTGCTGCTCCACATATCCTGCTCTTCTTCCAAGGAGCTTGAGCCAGCATCGATCATATAGCTTATTAAACGTATCATCCTAAAGATTGCTTTTCCTTGTATAATCCGCTCTGTGTCTGAAAAAGGTGGACTATAAATAATGCAAACAAACAAACAAACGAACGAATGAATAAATAAATAAATGTATTGGTGCTCTTTTAATTTTTCAGATTTTAACCAGCCCCCTGCTTCTCTTTCTTCATGCTTTATCTGCATGCTAATTAGTTCATTGTTAACTAGAAAACTTCAAACAATTGCTTGTGTTTTTCTATCTCACACAGAATTTAACATTACACTGGATTAAAGAACATCCTTCTCTCTGTCTATATTCATGGCAAGAGACTAGTAGAAATCTGAAAAGTGGAAAATACAGAGCCTAAAAAGAATTCTGCCTGTTGCGGCTTTTACTGTCACTACAACACTGAGTAATTCTGGCCCTTTCCGCACATGCAAAATAATGCGTTTTCAAACCACTTTCGCAACTGTTTGCAAGTGGATTTTGCTGTTCCGCACAGCTTCAAAGAGCACTGAAAGCAGTTTGAAAGTGCATTATTCTGCATGTGCGGAAAGATGATTGTTCTAAACCAGCAACAAAGGCCAAGAAACAGATTGTGGGGGTCTGAACTTCACATATGCAATGTTCAGTCATTATAATGTGGGTGCTCAAAGCACATGCAAGAAGAGATGAACCTTTAAGCGATCTTCTTAATATGTGTGATTGCCACTTTGTTGTGTATATTTATGTAAGTTATTTATTCTGCTTCATTTACACTTTGCCTTTCTTCCCCATAAGGTAAAGGTAGTTCCTTGTGCAAGCACCGGGTCGTTACTACTATTCTAGGGAGTCACATTGTAATGATTACTAGGCAGACTATGTTTATGGGGTGGTTTGCCATTGTCTTCCCCAGCTGTCTACCCAGCAAGCTGGGTACACATTTTACCAACCTCAGAAGGATGGAAGGCTGAATCAACCCGAAGCCAACTACTACTTCATGCCAACTTCACCTTTAATGTCTCCCATGGAAGCCTATTATGATATGAATACCCGAAAGAACAATGATTTCATATTATACAAAGATATGATAACAACTATGGAAAAATCAAACCATGGCAAGAAGTTAAAGAAGGGAAAAGTATTCAATGGATGATATACTTCCAAATCGCCTCAAAATTAAGGAGAAATTTAAAGATAGCAGAAGGTGTCATAAGAAAAGTGTCAAAATTTGAAAGATAAATTTATCAACAAAAACAACATTTAATAGGGAGAATCTATAAGTTATTACTTAAATATGACTCAAAAAACTGAACAGATTAAGAACTGCATGATAAAATGGACGCAAAATCTTCACGAGGAGATTGACTTTCAGCAGTGGGAATCATCATGGACAAAAAAATATTAAATTTCCTACTAGTCAACAGCTGAGAGAAAATTGGTAAAAGATATTTTACATATGGTATATAACCCCAGAAGATATTTTTGAAAGGGCAAAAAAATATAAGGCTACTTGCTAGAAATGCCTCAAAAATCTGGTTCTTTTTTCATATGCGGAGGACTTGCAATAAGACCAAAAAAAGTTCTGGATACTAATCCACACAGAAATGCAAAAAATCTTAAGGATTAAATTTCATGTTGTCGGGTATTTTACTCAAAAATCTACCAAAAAAGCATCGAACTATTCTTTTACTTAATAACCACAGCAAGAACTACTTGTTTCTCCTTGGAAAATGGAAAACATTTTGGGAGGACAAAACAAGGTAGTATTACTGCATGGTGAAACTAACCAATTTTGTAAACAGAAGACTTATATATGAATTTAAAGAGAAATGGGAATCTTGTTTTAAGTATAATAACATGTAAAGTGTTATTTAACTTCAAATACAGCTGGCATGATTTCAATATATATAAATGAATAAACACAGGCATATTTTTAAGTTTACAGATACTAATATCGATAAGCAAATTTTAAATCAACTTATAATAAGATTATAGAAAAGAGCTGCCAACTCTTACATCAAAATATTATTATTTCTTGCCCTAAATTGTTTTTTAAAATTCCTTCAGTATTATTGATATTTCATGAAGATTCATCTTATGTGCTTGTATACTGTAATTCTCTTTCTTGTGTTCTCTCCCCCCTCCCATTCTTTGTTGCTCATTGAAAAAAAACCCCTGCTAAAAACATTAAAAAACTACCTTGAGCCTGCTACTTGAAATTGACTTCTGTCAGGATTGAATTCAGGTCATGAGCAGAGCTTTTGACTGCAGTTTACCCCTTGGGAAACCAACGTGGCTTACATTGTTCCCTAATTCTCTGTTTTAGGACAATGGGCATATTTCAGCTTCAGTGCGTACTTTCAAAAACCCAAACTTTTGAGGGGGTGAGTCCAGTGTCCCGAAGGTGAAACATGCCTAAAATGGTGATGGTATGTATCAGGAGGATTGTGGATAGTGCATTCTGCCATTGTGTGGAGTGACAAAACTGTAATGATTGATAAAGGTTTACAATCTCAACTGAACAGCTTGCGTTTGGTTTGCAGGAGTCCAATTATTGTTGCCTTTTTATTGACACAAAGGCTCATTCCGCACATGCAGAATAATGCACTTTCAAACTGCTTTCAGTGCTCTTTGAAGCTGTGTGGAATGGCAAAATCCACTTGCAAACAGTTGTGAAAGTGGTTTGAAAATGCATTATTTTGCGTGTGCGGAAGGGGCCAGAGTGAGTTCAGTGGAATGATTGTTAAATCAATGCTTCTAAGAACATACGCCCTAACAAGGGTAGCCCGATCTCATCTGATCTTGGGAGCTGCGCAAGGTTGGCCCTGGTCCATATTTGGATGGGAGATCTCCAGGGAATACCAGAGTCAGGACACAGAAACAGGCAATGTTAAACCATCTCTTCATTGGGGTCCTGCTTCTTCTTGGAAGTTAGTAGCAGAGACTGTTCTAGCTAGCAAGACAGCAGCATGCTATCTTTCACTATTTGTCCTCAATGTAGTTCCTAATAAACATTTACCTTTTACCTTTTTGATCAGTGTGTTAGCCACTTCTGTGTGCAGTAATCTCCAACATCAATGTCACAAGATATGCTGATAGCCATAAATGGCGGGGAATAGGACAATTCATGGTCTGGAGGGCTGATCTGTTTAAATGACTATTAGCATTGATAGTGAAATGTTCTGAAGCTGCATGGACCCACTTTGTCTACACCATGCATCATTTCACAGACCTGCATTATGTTTCTTTGGATAACTTTTTTCCAATCAAAAAAGTTTAAAATGCAGAGAAGCCTCTAGAATTATGACAACCGGGAAGGGATTCTACCTCAGAAGTTTCCAAATTCCAGTGGAAAAGTTCTTGTTAGTTTGCTGCAGCCAAAAAAGAAGAAGTTATAGCGTCTTGATGTCTTTAAGGTTATCCAAGACTTTTCCTTGGGTTATTTTTAACATCAGAGAGAATAGCTCCTAGGCAATTTTCAGCCTTCTGTCTCAGCTTGCAATATACCATGTTCTGAATTTGATGGTCGACCTTTTACTTTGGTCCTTCTTTCTCTTGATGTCTTCTAACTCTGCCACGTGGCTTCCTCTTTTTAAACCTGATTGCCAGAAGAGGCAAGTTTATCAGACTGAGGACCAGGCTAGACCTTTATAAGGCCTGGATGGTTCACAGGGACTGGTTCTTGAAATTGGCTGATGCTCTGTCAAGTGGCTGGACTGGTACTGAAAGCCAAGGTGGTGCTCTTGAAGCAGGATTAAGTCTACAGGCTCGGGGCAGCAACAGTATAATGGTGGTGAAGGAGATAAGACACCTGAACTTACCTCTTGGGAGTCCCAGTTCATTCCATGTGGTGGCTACCAAGAAAGTGCTACCAAGTCACAGCCACCTAGCAGGGTTTTCAAGGCAAGATATGATCAGAATTGGCTTTCCATTCCCTGCCTCTGTGCAGCAACCCTGGATTTACTTGGTGGTCTGCCATCCGAGTACTAACCAGGGCCAGTTCTGCATAGCTTCAGAGATCTGACAGAATCAGTCGAGCCTGGGCCATTCAGCTCAGGGCCCAACTCTCAAATTGCTTACAACTTATTACCATCTAGGATCCCTTTGAATGAAAACGACTTGTACTCAAATTTCACTCCAACAGTGTTGGTTTTGACCAGCAGTGCTCTCTAAGGATCCACCTTCCCCTTGGTTTTCGGCCTATTATGGGGCTTAACCTTTAGCCCCAGTGATGATTGGCTGCCAACTAAGAAGACCACAGGTGAGCAGTAACTCAGTGTGGATGTTTATAAAATGAGCCCATCCTTAAAGAGAGAATGTTGCAAAGAGAGCTTGCAGCCCCGCAGGTGTCCTGGGCGGGGAAGAAGCCTGAAGCCAGAACACCCTGATCAAAGGGGTGCTGCTGACAGAAGGGATTATGATCCAGAAGAGAAGCTCCAGGCAAAAACCTGACGAAATGACAGTAGGGATTAGAGTTAGAGAATAACCTAATAAAGAGGAGTGGCGTGAAGGAGTATTGTTTGACTACAAGAAGCAGGATGTATGATCCAATCACAACGGAGGGAGGGGAAGAACGAAGGCTCCGGAGCACAGCTCCCATGAATTTATCTGACTTCTGTATCAAAATAATTTACTACTACCTTCTCAAACCTTTTGATTGGCCTGTTGGCTAGCTGTACTTATCAGTGGCATCATCACCATGCAAGAAATGGGTAGGGATCACACTCCTTTCAGAGCCTGTTTACTAGAGAAACAGGGATTATGCATTCTGGGGATATAGCTGTGCTGAGCGAATTGAGACATTTCTGCATATGCCATTTACGATGTTTTCAGGATGGAAATACTATATTTTCTCTGTAGAGTTCCGCATTGTTTTTTCCTCCCTTTGGTTTTGGAAACATTTCCCTGGGATCTGCTGTGATGATTTTGCTGCAAGCATTTGGGATAAAGTCACTCAGATCCACACAGGATTGGATTCCACCATTCAACAGCGTCCTGGTCATATTGAATCAGTTTCAGTTTTTGAGGTCCGAGAATGTAGACAAGTTGCTTGCAAGGATGCAGCCTAGTACTAATCCCCTGGATCCTTGTCCATCCTTGCTAATAAAAGCTGGCTGGGGAGGGGAGATGTTCCAGTGGATACCATAGTCTCTAGGCAGCTTACATAGGTCAAAACAATAAAAGATCACACTAAAACATCATAAATACATTATGACTATTAAAACAAAACAATACAAACTGCAAAAATTAACCCCACCCCCCACTCCCCCAGACCTCTGCCACCTCCCAAACCAGCAGCTGAAGAAGGGATTTCCAGGGAGGTTAGTCAAATGCCTGGGTGAAGAGAAAGGTCTTTGTCATGTGCCTAAACCAATAAAGAGTAGGTGAATGGTGGATCTCTGAGCAGAGACTATTCCAGAGCCTGGGGGCAATCACGGAGAAAGGCCACCTGCTGCCCAGAAACAGGAAATGCTGCCCTCTTTCCCTCCCTTTTTACCCACATGATGTGCCAAGGCCCACCAAGTTGAGGAATATATGATTCCTTTGCCAAATATGGAATTTCAGTTTGCATGCTTCAAGGATTCTGGATCACTTGGCTGAGCTGTATCAGCTTTGTTTAATTTGCTTTGACAAGTCAGGCTGAAAATCAAGCAGACCTAGTCTACTGCGGTGGGACACACATGACTTACAAGCAGCCAACTGCAAGTTACTGAAACACTTCCTGCATGGGAATCACACTGAACTGCAAACTGTCATTTCTTGAGCACAGACAAATTATATACATTTGTTTATATGATCATTTGAGATAGAAGTTGCTTCAGCCTTCAATTTATGGACCTATCCAAAAGACTAATAAGTTGCTGAACAAGCAGAATGCAAAGGGGAAAAGCCAGTCTCTTTTCCCAGGAGCCTTGGATTCATCTGGTGATAAGTGACTTTAGAAACAACAAAAGTCTAGTCCAATCTATGCAGAAGCAAACACATGTAACTATGTTGCTGCGCTTGAAAAGCCGTTAAGACAGAGGGTGATTAAGGGAAGAAGAAGAGTTTGGATTTATAGCTCCTTTCTCTCCTGGAAGGAGACTCAAAGGAGCTTACAAACTCCTTTCCTTCCTCTTCCTATAACAGACACCTTGTGAGGTAGGTGGGGCTGAGAGAGTTCTGAAGGACTGTGACTAGCCCAAGGTCACCCAACTGGAATGGGACTAGTATGGCTTAGGTACTTGCACTTTCTCTTTGGCTCCCGCACCCCCAGTTTGTGTCTTCAACACCTATTAAGTTTCTGTTTTTCAAATCACTGCCTACTTAGCTCCCATCTTTCATAACCAGCTTTCATAGTGTTCTCTGTTTCTCCCCTTCTTAGCAAAGAAATGCTCCCAAAACAGGGCAGAGGACTTCTGCAGGCAAGCAATGAACTCACAAAAGAGCTTCGTAAAGGGACAGCACAGAAATGAAGCCCTTTAAAAAACGTTTTCAGCTAAAAGGATCACTAGAAAAGAGGATGCATTTAAAACGTTTTGAGGCTGCAAATAAAACATTCAGGGATGATGACAATGCAGAACTCCTTATTTCCTGCCCCAGATTGTTTTAAAGTGTCTGGGTGGAAAAGGCCATCCCTGAACCCAATCAGGCTAAGCCCAATGTTGAACTGCAGGTTTGGCCTGCCCAGGTGCAGCATTGAATTGTAGTCTCCGTTTCTGAAGTCCATGTGGACTTTGAAAATGTCACGCAGTTCAACGTTGGACCCAGCCAGGTTGCAGGTAAGTCAAGATGGGAGAGGGGTTTTCTTCCTTTCTTTTTTTTAAGGTGGCAGGCCAAATGCCCTGAAAAAAAATGCCAACCCCACACCCAAATTGGCATTTTTCAAGATCCATTTTTTGACTCCCTTTAATTGTCACCTTTATTTTGGTTACTTCCTCCGCACCCCTCAAAAAATATCAACCAAATATTTTTGTGGGTTTTTTTTCTGGTTTGGGTTTACCAAATGCTGACCCCTACTGATAAATTCTCCTTCTCTTACCGACATTGGATTACAAATGATTCAGTTATTTTCATTCGAACATTTCCAGCTGCTAAGCCAGCTCAATGAATTCAAGACTTTTTCATCAGAAGTGCAATACAATCTATGTTGCCTCAAACCTTTTAGTCAGTAGTGGCTACTGGTACTTCATTCCAGTATAATGTGGAAACTGAGAGTACGTATGCTCAGCTGGGAATGTTGGGAAAAAAATGTGTGAACAATGCTGAAAGTGAATGATTCAGAGTTCAGCTATTGATGTCGGGATTGTTCCATATGATCCAGAGTTGTAATGATTGTCAATGCATTTAAAGCATTTGTAAGGCCTCCCTTCTCCCAGAAAACTGGTAGCCAAGTCAGGTAACAATAAATATACAATATGTAAATAGAGGGTTAAAGTATAGAATTATACAAAGTAGAGGAAAACTGTGACACTGGACTGAAAATATTATTTATATGCTCGATAACAAATGTACAGTATACATTGCAGCCCAAGAGCTTCAGCAGATCGGAGAATCTCAATAATGTAGTCCAACAGTTATAGCAGATTGGAGGGATTGTTTTATACTTTATATTTAGTTGTACAGGAGCAGAGAAGGTTATGCAAGGATTGCACAAGAAGTGATGACCGGAATGAAGACAGAGATCTCCATTAATAGCTTCCGATGAAGTGTTAAACATGAAACTAGCCTTTTCACACCAGTCCCTTGTAAAGTGTATTTGCAATGGAAGCATATCGGAAGCATATCAAACAGTTTTTGTAAATAGGTATTGATATTATTTCAAAGTGGGCAGTTTAATTGTATCTGTACATTGCAATTTCATGGAGCTTCTGCTCTGATTTGTATATGAGTTCTTGAAGGAATATAATATTCTGTTTTTGTTATTGTGTCACTTGTGGTTAATACACACAGAGTTGTAATGATTATGTGCACTTAAGCCTGGTTTTATTGAGTACATAAATAATATTTTTAGCCCAGTGTTTTCGTTTTCCCCTTTTATGGGTAAAAGCAGTAAAACGAATACAGCATCAAAGCTTCAAAGACTTACCAGCAATACTAAGCTTTAAAATAGCCAGCAATACATTCCAAACAGTTGCCATTCAAAGCCAGAATACTAAAAACACTCGAACTACAGAAGTGATGTGGAACTTCTAATGTCCTCTGAGACTGTTCATTGTATTGGAGATGCTACCAACCCCTCCCGCCCCCCTCCGGGCAAATGGGACATTCAGTGTTCATATCCTTATAGGGCAGTGATGGCGAACCTATGGCACGGGTGCCAGAGGTGGCACTCGGATCCCTCTCTGTGGGCACGCACACACAGAGTTCGTCATGTGTGGGACGGAAAATCACCCCCCCCACACACACACACACAACTAGGCTGGCCTGGGCCACTGAGCACGACGTGCGCACACCATGGTGAGCAGGGAGAACTCAGCTGGCGTGCCTGTGCTCTGGCTGGCTGCTGCCCGAGGGGGGGGGGGGGCGCAGAGGAGGCAGAGATGCTAGAGAGGCACAGAGTGGTGAATGCAGGACTTGCTGGAGGCTAGAGCAGGCTGGCCCCTGCTCGAGTGGGTGGGGCAGAGGAAGAAGGAGCCAACCGGTTTTTTCTAAACTAAAACCTCAGCATTCAGGTTAAATTGCCGGGTTGGCACTTTGCGATAAATAAGTGGGGTTTGGGTTGGAATTTGGGCACTCGGTCTCAAAAAGGTTCGCCATCATTGTTATAGGGGCTGGAACTGTGCTGGGCAGAACAGCCAGGCACTCCTGTGCTGGGCAGAACAGCCACATATAGCAGTGATGGCAACCCTTTTTGAGACCAAGTGCCCAAACTGCAACTCAAAACCCACTTATTTATCGCAAAGTGCCAACATGGCAATTTAACCTGAATTCTGAGGTTTCAGTTTTAAAAAAAATGGTTGGGTCCAAGGTGTGCGTTACTCGGGAGTAAGCTTGGTGGTAGTTATTGGCTTTGCTTTGAAGCAGCCATGCAACTCTTCCAATGGGTGAATCACGACCCTAGGAGGGTTTACTCAGAAGCAAGCCCCATTGCCAGCAACCAAGCTTACTCCCAGGTAAAGGATCGCACTTTAGTTCTTCGCATGAAAATCAGTGGGGTTTAACAGTGCTTAACAGAGTTACCTATACTGCTTCCCCAAAACTATGTCTTAGGTTTAATGCTAATAATCGAGCCCCCCCACATGACGAACTCTATTTGCGCGTGCACACAGAGAGGGCTCTGAGTGCCACCTCTGGCACCCGTGCCATAGGTTTGCAATCACTGACATTTAGGGATGTCAGCTTTCATGTGGGACCTGGGGATCCCACCAGGAATTACACCACATCTCCAGACTACAGAGATCAGCTCCTCTGGAGAAAATGGTTGCTTTGGAGGGTGGACTAGATGGCATTGTACCCCACTGAGGTCCATGTCCTACCCAGGCTCTATCCCCAGATCTCTAGGAGTTTCCCAGCTCAGATCTGGCAACTCTACCTCCCCACCCCATTGTCTGCCAGTAGCCAGGGGGGATCTGACAATCCTAGCCACTCGGAATCTCCTCCTTAGAGATACAATCGTTGAGAACCATCAAAACAAGTCCCAATTCTATCTTTTAGCAGGACTCCCCCTTCTAAGAATCTGATACTCTATTTTCATGTGGCATACATTTAAAAATAAATAAATAAAATTGAGCACAACTGCAGGTTAGTTACTGTTTTACAGGCAAAAGAGGAAAGTCAAACTTGACTAAAAAGCTTATTCCTGAATGGAATCCATGAGGCTAGCCTGACTTCTTGGCTTTGGGAGCTGGCACAGAAAGGGAACACCTGGCGAACCAAGAAAATCAAAGCACTATAGAACAGAAGAACTCAGGGTGGGGCAAAAGGCTGGAAAAGATAAATTGTGTTTCTGCATTCACATCCCACCTTCATATTAACTGCCAGGCCTGATCCTGCCTTCCCAAGAGCATTCGTCAAACCCAACAACAGCTGCATCTACACATTTTTCGGCTCTAAAACAGCAACAGGAGTTTGCCTCCATGCTTCCTTGGCAGCCCAATTGCTTGTAGAATTACACAAAGCATAAATGCACATGCTGTGGGCAGGAAGGGTTTCAGGCTTTGGGACAGGCTGGGCTGAATTCTTGGGGGGCCCCCCGCCCTTCTGCCAACCGTTAGGTTCCCACTTGTGCCGGTAAGACAGAATTTCAAGAGTTTTAGCAAGGGTCTTGAATTCTTGGACGTCCTTATACTAATTTGGAGGTGACGCAGTAAGTGAGGATGTACGCACATGGATAATGATCTTTTTATTTTATAAAAAGGGGTCACAACTATCAATTAGAAATAAGGAGGAAACATGCTGTTTTTATGACACTCTATGTTGCCTCAAGCCTTAGTTTCAGTGAGACAGATGATAATGCTTTGAATGATGATACTCAAATTTAGACTGCTGTTGGGAAGTGCTATCAAGTCACAGCTGGCTCATGGAGACCCCATAGGACAGTGGTAGCGAACCTATGGCACTCCAGATGTTCATGGACTACAATTCCCATCAGCCTCTACCAGAATGGCCAATTGACCATGCTGGTAGGGGCTGATGGGAATTGTAGTTCATGAACATCTGGAGTGCCATAGGTTCACCACCATGGCCATAGGACCTTCAAGGCAAGAGATGTTCAGAAGTTGTTTGCCATTGCCTGTCCTTTGGTATCCCTTGGAGGTCTCCCATCAAAGAACTAGTCAGGGCCCACCTTTCTTAGCTTCTGAGATCTGATGAGATCTGGCTAGCCGGGGGGTCTACCCAGGTCAGGGCCAACAACCATCTGCAAAACCGAAAAGAAATGAAAAATGATCTCTTCATACATTCCTAGCAAAAGCGTCACTGTCTTCCCTACTGGTCTCTGGTTATAGTGCCAAAAGCAATGGTTGCATCTAGTGCCCCCACATTGCTCGGATTCACACGAAACAGACACAAATACAGCTCTCCATTCCTGGAAAGGGACTTTTGCCATTTGCAAAGAAACATTCTGTGTTTCTGCAGAGGCCTCAGGAGAAAGCCACGAGCCCCAATTCACCGCAGTCCCTTCCACCGGACTGCTTGGACAGAAGGGCTATTATTCCTTCTGACAAGATGGTGAGTCTGAACCTTGGATACTTTCCCTGACACCATTTTGAGAAGGAAGTGGGAAAGGGGAGGGGGGGGGGAACCTTAACAAATTAAGCCTATCAAACATTATTTGTGGATGATGGTGCCGATTTGTGTTCAAGGATGTCCAGACTCATTAAATGTCAGCATTAACAATACAGCATTTGGCAATCAAGGCAGCTCTCTGGCTGTTAGTCATTAATCACCCTCTGACAGGCCTGAAGTGGAAACTAAGAAACTGCTCACATGTGTGCTGTGTACCTATTTACTTGCTGTTGCGGCAAGCATGGCACGAGCGGTTTGTGTTGACTTGCTCCTAACCAGGGTGATAGGGAGAAAGGGCCCTTACTTCATCCCACCGGAGCTATTTTCCGGGAGCTAAAGGTGGAGATGCAATATAAATGCACAGCTTGTAATTCAGATTTCTTGTGTACCACAGGTTCCATAGCATAGGGTAGTGGGGTTGCCAGCTTTGGGTTGGGAAATACCTGGGGATTTGGGGGTGGATCCTTGGGAGGGTAGGGTTTAGGAAGGGGAGGAACTTCAGCAGGCTACAATGCCACAGAGTCCACCCTCCAAAGCAGCCATTTTCTCTAAGGGAACTAATTTCTATAGCCTACTGAATATTGGTTGTAATAGCAGACGATCTCCAGGCCCCACCTAGTGATTGGCAACCTTTTGTGACAGGGTGGCCATCTCTGGCTCAGGAAATTCCTGGAAATGTAGGGCAGCACCTGAGGTGTTACAGGAAGGGAGGGCGCTCAGTGGGGATGAGATGCCATCCAGCCCTTATAAGATGGGCAGGAGGGGGTCAGGATACCTGGAGCAACTGAATATGCAGCAAATCATGGGGAGGGGGTCATGAGTGGTTAAGAGCAGGTGGATTCTAAACTGGAGAACCGAGTTTGATTCCCCACTCCCACCTGAGTGGCAGAGGCTTATCTGGTGAACCAGATGTGTTTCCACATGCCTACATTTCTGCTGGGTGACCTTGGGCTAATCACAGTTCTTTGGAACACTCTCAGCCCCGCCTACCTCACAAGGTGTCTGTTGTGGGGAGAGGAAGGGAAAGGAGCTTGTAAGCCACCTTAAGTCTCCTTAGAGGAGAGAAAGGTAGGTTATAAATCCAAATTCTTCTTCTCTTCCTCTTCTTCTTTGTGAGCCTGCAAGGATCTCTGGGATTCTGATATAGGCTGGTGGATTCAGGCACAAAATGGCTGCCGCAGGCAAAAATGGGTTGACGAACAGGCTAACAGTCCCTTTAACAACTGACTCTTGAATCGAGCCAGGTAGGTGTTCAAGAGTCCATAGCCCTGATTCTCTCTGACAAGGGTCTCAGATCTCTCCCCTCATTCAGTAATACCTAGGGGCAGAAGTATTCTGTCAGGGAATCACTGCTCTAGCTCACCACTGCTGATTTCTATATCTCCAGCACTCAACCTGCCTCCTGGATGAATAAATCTGCCAGAATTAGGTCGGCCTCCCATCCAAGAGATCTCTCCAGCAGTGTGCCTGGACTGAACATTGGCAGATTGGTGGAGCACTTCCAGCTCTTGGCTGGGGATTCAGCTGTACTCTGGGGCTTGCTGAGCCTTTGGGGTCTTGGCGGAAGCCCTCCCGGATGAGCCCAGTGCTTAGAAAGGGAAGGGTGGGGGGAGGATTTGGAAATTGCTGTGGGGAATTTGCCCTGAGGCTTTCCCTTCACTTAATCTTCCAGACGCCAGTCCAGTGGACAGCTGCCAGGATGCCAGGTCATCTTGTCAGTAAATAAAGGAGCAATGTTTCCAGCTCCAGATCCCATTTGTACAGGGAAAATGATTAATGGCACTGAGAAACCACAATTCATCCAGGGAACGAAAGTAGGTTTGCCCAAAAAACACATGAGAATTAGTGCTCCAACTTGCTCCTGGGGGCAGGCGAGGGAAGTTAATAGCAAACAGAACCCATCTGTGTAGAGACGGAGAGGGGAAGCATAAGAGAAACAAAAACTGCTTGGGAGATGTGGCCATAGAAAAGGGGGTTGGAGAAGACTCCAGAAGATAGTGTAATAAGTAGACTACTGCAGTAGGACAATGGTAGTTCTCGGTCTCAGTTTAGGCTGGGGAGATAAAATGGAGGGAGACAAATTGCAACAAGTTACTTGGAGGCAGGGCTGAGGTTGAAAATAAAATGGCCCATATTATAATGCCCCTGGATAGATCTATGGTGTGGCCTCATTTGGAAAACGATGAGCACGTCTAGTCAGTGTATCTCAAAAAGGGCACCCTGGAGCTGGAAAAGGGATAGAAGAGGGTTGGGGCACCTTCTCTATGGCTGAAGAATCTGGGACTTTTCTGTTTAGAAAAGACACAACTATGGGAAGACATGCAGAGGTTTGTAAAATTATGCACAGGAGTGAGTAAACAAAGAGAACTTTCTCTCTCTCCCAAAATACTGTACTAGAACTTGGGGACATCAAATAAAGCTCATGGCCTGTAGACTCAAGGCAGACAAGATGAAATATTTCTTTACACAGTGAATGATGAAAATGTGGAATTCACTGCTAGAGAATGTAGAAAAAGGCATAGATAGCTTTAAAAGAGAATTGAGATGCATGCAGCATATGTCGGTCAGTGACTAAAGGTAACACCACATTCAGAGGCAGTAAACCTCTGAATGCCAGATCAGCGGATGGCCTGGGCCTTTACGCCTGGTTGTTGGCCCTCCAAAGGAACTGGTTGGCCACTGTGTGAGACAGGATGCTGGACTAGATGGACCGCTGATCTGATCCAGCAGGACTCTTCTTAAGTTCTTAAAATAAAGGTAGTTTGCGTTATCATTGATCATTAACGATGATGGTTAATGGAATCTCCATGATCAGAGGCAATATATCTCAGAATATTAGTGGCAGTGAACTAAAAGAAAAGAAGGCCTATTCCTGAACTAAAAGAAAAGAAGGCCTATTCCAGAAATCCGTGCGAGAAACAAACGACACTGTTGAAGAGTCATCAAATAAATTCGGTGTTTTCTGGAAACAGTTGTATGAATTCTGGAAACACGGCAGCATTTTCTAGAGAGTTGAATTAGAACTCCACACCATAAGGAAAATGAACACAAAGGCTGGATCACACATTATCCCATAAAGGTCACAGATTTCTGAAGTTACAGGGAATGGAACACTATCTCAACATCATCTGCCTTGCCAACAGTTTTCCAGGTCAGCCTACAGAGTGGAATAATGTAGCCGGAAATGAATTTTAGCAAGGACTGGGTAAGAGTAGGGTTGCCAACTTCCAGATAGCACCTGGTGATCTCCTGTAATTGCAATTGATCTCCAGGTGATCAAGATCAGTTCCCCTGGAGAAGATGGCTGCTTTGAACGGTGGACTCTATGGCATCATATCCTGCTGAAGTCCCTCCTTTCCCCAAATCCCACCCTCCTTAGGCTCCACCCCCAAATCTCCTAGAATTTCCCAATCCAGAGCTGGCAACTCTAGGGTTCCTAACGCACATGCAGAATAATGCACTTTCAAACCACTTTCAATGCACTTTGTAGCTAGATTGGAAAAATCTAGCTACAAAAATCCAGCTACAAAAATTTGCTAGATAGCAAAACCCACTTGCAAACAATTGTGAAAGTGGATAGAAAGTGCATTCTTCCGCATGTGCGGAAGGGGCCTAGTAACAGTCAAGATGACTATCACCAGCATGCAGCTGGTTGAAGCCAAAATCAGCTCTCTTCTCGGTTCTGGTTTCGGAGCTTCCTAATCCTCCTTGTCAGATTGTTGAGCGGGAAGAGCTGAGAAAAAGCAGGAGTGGGCTAGGTTGGAAAAGCATAAAGAGAGTCCTCAAGCACGATCTCTGACTCTAATCCAAGCAGCTGTGTTCTCTCTGCTTTGGCATCTGGGGCCCTTGTGTAATTTCTGGGCTTGGAAAAGGCGAGTGGGGAGGATTCATCACAAGCGGAGAGATAAAAAATGAGGCTGTCTGCTCCTAATCAGGCCACTGAACCTTATAATGCATCTCAAGGCAAAAGCGGGCGCGCGCACACGCACGCGCACGCGCGCACACACACACACACACACACACACACACATACACAAAGAGCAGCCAGCAAAATGAGAAAGGAAGACTTGAGAATCAAGAACAAGCAGTGTCAACTGGGAAGGCAAACTGGGAAAGCTTGCAACCAGTTAAGCAAGGCAGGTTTCCTTTAAAATGTCCGGCACAGGGTCTAGGGCCCAGCCAGGGCCAAACAAACGCAGACAAAGCATCACTGCATTTCCTGGCAGAGAGTGTCTGCACCGTCCAAGCCAGAAACACAGAAAGCTGCATTTCCCCAGCTTCCTCCTTCAAATAAATCAGAACTGCTGATCTCTTTCAACTCTGCAATCGGATCTGTTCCAATAAGGAAGGGAATGAAAGGCCATGTCCCCCTGGAAGCCACCGGAGTAATAAATCTCCAATGTACAAACACATCCCAGATTTCCAAATGCATTTGTTTCATGGTATTGTTTTAACAGAGAAATCAAACTGCAATAAACTCAGCCCTTGCCAGAGGGTTGTTCCAACATACTGCTGGCAGATGCCACCAGAGCAAAGGGCTGCAGTGGAAACAGAAACATGTGAAAGGAACTGATCCGCCTCATGGACAGAACCACAGATCTCATTTGTGTGCTTTTTTGGGGCCATCTGAATTAATGGAATGGTGCTGGTGTTGACTTGGGTGCAGTCCAAAAAAGAGTTCGTTCTTTCTTTCTTTCTTTCTTTCTTTCTTTCTTTCTTTCTTTCTTTCTTTCTTTCTTTCTTTCTTTCTTTCTTTCTTTCTTTCTTTCTTTCTTTCTTTCTTTCTTTCTCTCTCACTCTCTTTCTCTCTCTCTCTCTCTCTCTCCCTCCCTCCCTTCTATTTTTTTTGAAATTCTGGAATTGAACTATTATAAAGGATGTTACTTTTGCCATATGCACTAAATTTACTCATCCGTTTATTTAAATCTGGATATTTCTCTGCTTTCCGTTTTGCTGTATACGTTACTCTTGCTGCCATCACCATGTACTTGAATAATTCACCATATATTTTTGGAATATGACTTGGCACAATATTTAGTAGCACACATAAACCTTTCAAAGCCCACTGACTTCAATGGATTGAGAAGAATGTAAGTTTGGTTAGGATTGCGCAATCATTCAGAGTGGATCCATGAAAGATGCCAGGTTCTGCAGGCCAGTAAAGAATGATCCTGAAAGGAACAAATACCATCCATTGATCTTGTTCTCAAAGAAGAGGAGGAGCACATTCATCACCACCTTTCAGATGCCCCGAGTCTTTTCCAAGGCTGGAAGAGGGAGGTACAGAGACACTTTACCATTGTGATACCCAGAATTCCTTTTATTGAATAGCCAGCCAAGAGAAGAGATTTTCTAATAGCTTTATTTGCAAAGAAAAGGGGAGCCGTCCCTGCTGGGGCAGACTCCACCTAGAAAGGCCTCAGAATAAGGCACACTCACTTATATGGATGCCATTACTTTGTCAATAGCAAACATATCACAATATGAATGAAAACAGCAGTTTTGGTTCCCAACATTTGATTTGCTATTATCCATATGTACCTCCCTACAGATCAGCTCTGTTATGGAAACAAAAACAAAAGTGCTTCAAAAGCAGAGAAGAAATTCAGATGAGGAAAATTCAGGAACCTCTCTAACAGATACCACCTGTTCAGTATCTGCATCTAGAGAAAGGGCCGGATGAGGTTCCTTGTGCAATGAGCCAGGATCAGATCCTAACAACTGGACAGGTGGATTGGTGTAATGGAGGCTGTATTATATACATCTTCTTCGTCTTCTCTGCCCCTCCTTTCCTCCTTTCCTCCCTCCCCCCTCTCCCTCCCCCCTCTCTCATGCTCTCTTTCTCAAACACACAACATGCACCACTCAATCAGCACATGAAGACATGAGAATAAACAGCTGCCTCAGTAAAGAGCTTTGCAAAAGTATGTCTGAACTCATTAAGCATCAGGCCAAACAATACCCAAAGTGTCAATGAGGACAATTTCAAGGTTGTTGGCCATTAATCACTCACTGACAATCCTGACAGGGCCAGTCACTCTGAAGAGTTCAGCTGTCTGGGGAAAAGTAAGTGAAGAGCCAATCTCCTTCAAGTGGCCTTCTATGTTCAGCATCAACCAACCTGGCCATGTCCTGCAAAGCATATGTACCCTTGTCCACTGTACTTGTCCCAGTATGATCCTTCTCCAGACGTAAGTGGATAGAATGAGGTACACAGGAACGGGGAAATCACAGCTAATGTGAAACTGGTGCAGGGGAACCTTCCTAGGCAATGAGTCCCCAGGCCCAACTTAGCTCCCCATAAATATCTACCATGAGTCAAATGGAAAACCGGAGCATATATGAAAAGCAATCAAATTATCCTCCCTTTCAGGCAAGGATGTAGGTAAGGGGGGGGGGGGTTCTCGGGTTCAAACCCCCACATTGCATGTCCAAAGCTCCGCCCCCGTTTGTGTGTTTTTTGTATTTTTAGTGGGGTTTTTTGGTTTTTGGCCTTCAGGGGGTACATTTTTAGACTAGCAACACCAAAATTTCAAGGGTTTGTTGGGAGACTCTCCTGATGATACTACCCAGGTTTGGTGAGGTTTGGGTCAGGGGGTCCAAAGTTATGGACTCCCAAAAGGGGTGTCCCATCTCCCATTGTTTCCAATGGGAGCTAATAGAAGATGGGCCTACTCCTTTGAGGGTCCATAACCTTGGACCCCATGAACCAAACTTCACCAAACCAGGGAGGTATCATCAGGATAGTCTCTTACTGGTACCACTCAGGCTTTGTGAAGTTTGGTCCAGGGGGTCCAAAGCTATGGACTCCCAAAGGGGGTGCCTTCATCCCCCGTTGTTTCCAATGGGAGCTAATAGAAGATGGGGGCTACACCTTCGAGGGTCCATAACTTTGGACCCCCTGAACCAAACTTCACCAAACCTGGGTGGTACATTAGGAGAGTCTCCTAAAGATACCCTGAAAGTTTGGTGCTGCTAGTTTAACAATTGCACCCCTGGCAGCAGGCACCCCCCAATTTTCCCCAGATTCTCCTTTTAAATCCACCCCCTTCAGCATGGATTTAAAGGGAGAATCTGAGGTCCCCAGCATAAACATTGAAAGTGATGCTGTTTTGGGGTGGGGGATAACCCACCCCAAAACAGCATCACTTTCAATGTTGTTTTAACTGTGGACCCCAGATTCTCCCTTTAAGGTGGATTTAAAAGGAGAATCTGGGGTCTCTTGTATAAAAACCATTGAAAGTGATGCTGTTTGGGGGTGGATTCCAGCATCAGGGGGGGGGGGGAGGGCGCAAAATTCAGATTTTGCACCAGGCTCAATTTTCCCTAGCTATGCCTCTGTCCAGAGGGGAGGGCAGAAGGAGCTGCTGGCTGGGAGCCCAGCTGGTGGGGGGGGCAGGGGAGGGGGGGCAGGGGAGTCTGCCATTCCTGGCCTCAAAGAGCTGCCTTTATAAGCAATGAGGCCAGGGGCGGGGATTGGGGAGGTGTGGCCACACCCCCAGGGGTGGGTGGGGGCCTGCCTCTGAACCCCCCCATAAAAAATCTATACCTACATTTCTGCTTTGGGGAATGAGCTCTTCCCATATCCTTTAAATTAAAGGCTGCAACTAGCCACAGCCTGAAAGCAATGTATGTATTTCTGCATCATTAAGGCTGAAAAGTGCTGTAAAGCTGCCATAAAGTGCATTGCTGAAAAATACAGTAAGACACAATGCAACCACGGTGCAGATTTGACAGAGCAACAAAATGAATTGTGCATTTTTACTTTTTATTCTCCAGCCAACAAAGAAGATGTCAATACACTGCAGAGGTCACTTCCAGTCTTTAGCAGCAGGGGATGTGACTGCCAGCACAATCCTATGCATGCCTACTCAGAAGTAAGTCTCAGTATGTTCAATGGAGTTTACTGTCAGATAAGTGCACACAGAACTGCAGCCTGAATAGCTCCTGGGCCCATGCTGCTGCCAACTTGCTCAAATTAGGGTTGCTAACTTCTGGGTGGACTTTATGGCATTATATTCTGCTGGGGTCCCTCCCCTTCCCAGGTTCTGCCTCCAAATCTCACAGAATATTCCAGTTCAAAGTTGGCAACACTACTCCAAGTCAGTTGTGGCATAGGTCCAGGAGGTGATGGGTGTATTTTGCTTGGGATGGCAGCCTTGAATCAGCCCTGTCAAAAAGTCCAGAGGAAACTGCATTGCCGTATACAGTCTAGATCCGTGGTGGCGAACCTATGGCACTCCAGATTCTCAGGGAATTGTAGCCACCACTGGTCTAGACCCTGAAGAGAATCCTGCTGGTTTGGGCTTCTGCTAGCTTTGCAGCAATGTGGCCAACCCTAAGAGGAAACATGGGTTTTCAGCTCTAGGTTGGGGAATTCCTGGAGATCTGAGGTGGAGTCTGTGCAAGGTGAAGTCTTGAAATGCTCAGCAGGGTTGTGATACCATAGAGCCGTGGTGGCGAACCTTTGGCACTCCAGATGTTATGGACTACAATTCCCATCAGCCCCTTCCAGCATGGCCAATTGGCCATGCTGGTAGGGGCTGATGGGAATTGTAGTCCATAACATCTGGAGTGCCAAAGGTTCGCCACCACTGCCATAGAGTCTAGCGCCTCTACAGGTGCCATTTTCTGCAGGGGGGTCTGCTCTCTCTAGTCTTGAGATTGGCTGTAATTCTGAGAAAACTTCAGGCCCCGCTTGGAGGTTGACAACTCAAAAGGTTCAGAGTGGGACTGAGTATCAGATACTGAGCCTAGCAGTCCTAGTGAATTCATTGAGAGAGTTTATTCAAAAAGCCTTCCATCTTCCTGATAGCATTCCTTATATAACACTTTTTGTAGACCTCTGAAAGAGAAGATAGTACAAACTTCTTCCATAGTTCAGCCAGGATGTTCTTCCTAACACACAAGCTAATGCATCCTCCCTGAAGTTTCTAACTACTGGTTCCTGACTGGTCTTTGATGGGAAGCATGGATAATAGTTGTCCTCCACCCGTCCTTCTGGTGTCCATTGAAAAATTAGAAGACTGTCAACATGTTTTCTCTTAATCTCCTCCCCTTCGGCTCACATATATCCATTCCCTTTAGCCTTTCATCATAGGATTTGCCTGAAATCCTTTATCATCTTTGCAGCTCTCCTCTGAATCCCTTCTTGGCTTGTCAACAACACCCCTTCTCAACCAAGATGCCCAACTGAGCACTGCTTTCCTAATGTGGTCATATCCAGAGCTGCCAAAAGTTGATAGGTCAACAGGGACTTGCAATGTCGACTTGGAGCACTTTCTATTTAAGGCTGCAATCCTAGGCACATTTACTTGGGAGTAAGTCCTTTTGAGTTCATCAGCACTTCCAGTTAAAATGATGATTGTGCTGCAAGGCATGGATCAGAGACAGAGTGGTAACAGGGCTACAAGTCACTCTTCTCGCTATTATTTCCTTCGTATGTTGATAAAATTTTCATTTCCACTGCTTCTTAAACTGTTGACTTGTGAATACATTCATTCATTCATTCATTCATTCATTCATTCATTCATTCATTCATTCATTCATTCATTCATTCATTCATTCATTCATTCATTCATTCATATTTACTTCATTTATACCTGCCTTTCTCCCCCATGGGGATTTAAAGCAGCTTTCATCATTCTCCTCTCAACAGCCCTGTGAGATACGCTAGGCTGAGCACGCAAGTCTGTGGCCAGGGTGTGGCCAGTCTGGTGGAAGGCAATTTAAGTTGAGTTCATCTCCAGGAACAACCCACCCCATTACACCACCAGAAATTGTGGAGCAAGCCTGTGTAGCCTATGGGGCTATTTGGGTGGCCGGACAGTTTGTGACTTTCCCTCCTTTCAGCACTGCCCAAAGTCCTTTTGGAGGTGGCATGCCGCTGCCTTTGCTGTGCAGTCCTCAGCTGCCACGGAGCTTCACCCCATCTGAATTGGGCTACCCCACTAACCACCACACAACATAGACTCTCATGAATGAAGGGAATGTTAAGGGTCCCGAAAACCTTATTTTCCCTAATGGAATTTTCCTGCAGTGCCAGTAACCAGCTCCTGAGGTAGGAGTCTCCAGTGAACATGAGCAAGAATTTTAAAAAAGATATGATTAGTATGCCACTCCTCATACTTGGTCATTACCTACAATTCAGTTTGTTTCTGTGTTTGAATTGGTTTCAAGTGTATGGGGCAAAGAATATGGGACAGGGGAGATTCGTGACCTCAAACATATAGTTTAGCTATAAGAAGAAGTACCGGTAATAATTTGAGTTAAAAGAGAAAGTTAAATCTTTACCCCCATGCAAATTACTGACTTGAACATACCCCCTGCAGCTGCCTTAAAATTTAATAAGGGAAATGTACAATTAATATAGTGCCTGTCACTATATTATTGTTTTTTATTGTTACTGTTGTTGTTGTTTATTTGCATGACTTGGACTTCTCATGGCTTGGACTTCTCATAAACAGATGCTTGACTTGGACTTCTCATAAACAGATGCTTAAAAACATTTATAAAATAAATCTTAAAACCAATTCCTAAAAATCACAACACAATATTACTTGGGCAGCTTCAAAAAAATAAATTTCAATAATTAAAAACATTACATAGACATCATTGCCAGGCCATGATCTACAAAATAAGACAGAGAAAGATAAGTTTCACTGTCTCACATCTAGATTAATTATCCACAATTTTGTTGGTATAATAATTCCCAAACTTAGCCCTTATAAGAACGAACAGGGCATTTTTTTATCATGGGACTCACATTCTAGGGACTGGTACACACGTGGAGCCTATTTATTGTAGTTATTTTCCTACTGATTCTTAAAGTACACGGAGGGAGGGGGGTTTGATCAGGGAAACAGACCAGGGCAAAGAATTGTATCAACCCTTTTTCCTAGCACTGCAACCTAAATTTAAATGGTGCTGCTGCTTTTGGGGGTGGGTGGGGTATACCCTCAGGCCCTATGCCTGAACAGACTTTGAACCCAGGTAGCCCAACTCAATCTATTATTCCTTATACTATGCTGGTACTTAATATGAACTGTGTTTAGAAATGCCACCATTGTTCCATCTGCTGAGCAGAAATCCCTACACAAAATTGTTTTCAAGATTGTCAGTGTGTGCCAGATCTCCCAGACCTGGCCTGTTCTATCAGATTCCTGCTAGAATTCTGTACCAAATAGCAGTTAGTTCCCTTTGGAGACAATCTTCCCCTGTGAGCCATAGATTAAGCTGGTAATGGCTGAGCAGACTCAAGTAGAAAGCCAGACATGAATGAATGAATAAGCCACTCTGCATGGAGGCAGCAGCGGGAAGAGCTTTCCTTCCCTGGGTGCTCCCTGCCGTTCTGAGGCACACTAGGCTAGAGATGTCCCGATGAAGATGACTAATGGGATCTGGATACGGATCAAAGGCAAGCCAGGCTTAGCTTGATCTCTACATGCCTGCACGTGTACGCACAGAGAAAACATTTCTTTGGATGTTTCCATTTCAGCAGGTCAGTGAAAAGCCTCTCTTCAGTGATAGATCTGTCAGGGCCATGTAAAGACCCAGGTGTTAGGAGATGCAGATGGCAGAACCCAAAACTGGAGCAAGCATTTTCTGGAATAATGAGTCCAATGTCTGTAAGTAAATCAAAGAACCCAAAGAAAATCCGTCTGAAGATAAGAAGGGAAGAAAGGAAAGGGCAGAGAACTCCTTTTCCAGCAGCATGAAAATAGCAGGATCAAATTGCTCCTGCGTGCATGAAAAAGTGGCTCACAGGACTTCCTACTGATGAAGAGCATGTTCCATCTAGGGGCATGGTTCAACAGTATAGGAATGGCAGAGCATTGTCTTTGCATGCAGAGAGTTCCAAACTCAATTCCCGGCATCTCAGGGGCTGAGGTTATCTTTGCCTAAGAACCTAAAGAGTCACTACCAGCTACAGCAGAACACTAAGCTAGAAAAATCAGTGGTCAGACCCAGTATATGGCTACTTCATATGTTTGACTGTAATTAGGCTTGGTAAATACCCTAAAACTTTGGTAAAATTCAGATTTGGATTTATTCGGGCATAAAATTATCTGTATGCCAGAATAAGACAAATAACATATTCGGATATACCCAAATATTCGGGTATATCTGAAAAATTTGGGTTCGTTTGATTTTTTTATTTTTAGCCCCCACCTCATGTTAGCTCCCATTGGAAACAATGGGGGATGGGGCACGCACTTTTAGGACAGTCTCCAGATGATACTCTGAAATTTTGGTGCTGATAGCTTTAAACATGCGCCCCCTGCAGGTCAAAACACAAAACACCAAAAATACCCCCCCCCCCCCAAAGCCTGAATACCTTGCATTTGATTCGTTCATTTGGGCAGGACATATTTGGCCGATTTTTGCCCAAATATTCCTGAATTCACCCAGATTCAGGCCGAATCTGGTATTTGTTTACCCAAATCTCCAAGCCTAACTGTAATGATAAGACACAGTTTGTGGCAAACAAGGTTGGATTAACCGCATGCCCACTCTCCTCTGGCCTGCAGTTCTGATTAAAGACTTCTGTTTGATTTATCTGAATAAACACACATCTGATTAAAACGTGGATTGGTGATTTGGTAAATCTGAATCACCAACCCCCCCTGAAAAAGCCCTTATTTTGTTAATAGTCTAATAGTCTAATTTGTGGACAAATTGCTTTCTACAGGTCTCCTGGATGAGGATACTTAAAGGTCTACCTGTTCCTATACACACTTCCTTTTTAATTGAGCTCATTCTCAGAAGTTCTGTATGCCCCTTTTTTTAAATAAGGCAGCCTAATCTGCAATAGTCTAATTTGTGGACAAATTGCTTTCTACAGGTCTCCTGGATGAGAATACTAAAAGATCTACCTGTTCCTATACACACTTTCTTTTTAATTGAGCTCATTCTCAGAAGTTCTGTATGCCTCTTTTTTTAAATAAGGCAGCCAAAAAAGTAGTGCCTTTTCTGCTATGGCACTACTGCTTTCAGACTGGAGCCACAGAAATGAATACAGGAATAAAACAATATACAAATTTTCTGGATGTGACCTGTTATCCAATCTTTTTGGCAACCCATTCTAAGTATTACTTATGCTCTCACAGGATACAGTTTTTCTCTAGAACTTTTAGTCATGCTGTTTCGTTTATTGCCCCTGACATTTTTATAGCTTTGTTATCTTAAAGAATGTATCTTAGTCATAGATAGGGAAGTAATCATTAGTTTATTCACATCAACACAGCAATGTATCACTTCCCAATGGAAATTAGAAGAAGCACATCCTGCATGACTGGATTTTGAGAATTTGGGACAAAGCATTTATGTCTAAGTTAACATACCAGCATAGAAATCTTGAAAACATTAGTGTACAATCAGATAGTGTTAATTTACAATCAGATACATTTATTGAGAAATAGGTAATATTTGTAATGGTATGGAAAAATAAAGATGGATTCCGCATGGGCAAAAAACAGCACCCCAGGAACGGTAAAAACACCATTCCAGGGGTGCTGTTTGCACAGCTGCCACCTCTGAATCGAGGCAGGGCTGTGCTTTTCCCGGGGTAACGCTGTCATTGAGCGAGGCATTTGGGAAATAGCATTTCCCTGCCAGCACTGTGCAAACAGCGCCGCCTTGGAGGCACCACTTTCAGCGCCTCAATTTTTCCCTACACTCATCTTCTCTCTTTGATGAGCTCTGCAAGGACAGGGAGGCATGTCCATGCTGCCCTTCGACCCCCGCGGGCAGCGGCACTCTGAGGCTGCTTGCACCTCAATGCGCGAACCGCCCTGGGGTTCAATGCCGGTGGAATGCCGCTGTCCCCGCCTGTGCGGAATCCGCCATAGTTTAGGATGGGATTAGACCTTATACATTCTTTATGACAGCAGTGGTTGCCATGCCCAAAGTCATGGGAGTCTAATGGCCCTGAAACTGCTAATTTCCTACCATTGTCCAATATTCCCTTAAAATCACGAGTGGCAACTTTTTTTTTTTAAAAAAAGTAAATTATACATTTTTACAATACTTTTTTTTGTGAAATTGGAGTACTCAAGGCTACCTAAAAAGTCATGGTACTTATATAACGGTTAGAACGAAGTACATAGCTCAGATTGTTTACAATCACCAGGCAATCTCTCCAGCAGAAAACTGAATTTTTACTCAGTGATGTAGTACTCCAAATGTCAAACACTCCGCAGGCCACAAGAACTAGCTGTTGGATAGCACTTAGCTTGGCAGTCCACAAGTTTGAAGCATGCCATCGTGGTCTTTAGGGTTGCCAACCTCTGGGTGGTGGCTGAATATATACCAGAATTACAACTGACCTCTAGGCAACAGATATCAGATCCCAGGAGAAAATGGATGCTTTGGAAGGCGAACACTATAGCATTATATCTTGCCAAGATTCTTCCCTCTCCAAATCTTCCCCTGCCCAAGTTCTACCCCCAAATCTCCCTGAATTTCTCAACGCAGACCTGACAATCCTATCAAAATGCTTCTTGCACATTGTTAAATAGTTCCTCAAATCTAGGAGAGCTGGATGCTTGTTTTGTTTGTGTTTATTTTTAAAAGAAGTAAACTGTGACTATTAGCAGCACTTCCTTTGTAAAATGGGAGTGTTGGTGGAACTCAAGGCCCCCTAAGAAGTAATTATGAAAGTATTTTTGTGACACTGTTTACTTAGGCCCAGATGCTGATTGTAATCAGCTGCCAGCAACTACAGAGGAAAATAGAATTTTGGGTTGCTAAATGGAACACTCAAATTGTCAAGCACTCAGGAGGGCTTAAAGACATGGCTGGTAAGCTACAATTGGATTTGTGGTGTACAGGTTGGTTGTACAAGTTTGAAATAAAGAGGCACCCTTGCAAATAAAGGAGTGGCCAAACAGAAAGACCTGTAATTGGTGGTGCGTAGATTGATGACCCTGGACTGGACAAGTGGTAACCATTCATAAGTCCTAAATATTTACTACTGACAATTCAGTGTGTCTAGTATTTTTCACTGGCAAGAGACAGCCTCTGCTTTGACCCAGTTTTATCTCCTGAAGATGCCTTACTGGAATGTTGACAGCCTGACTTCACGTCATCAGAGACTGCATAAGGAGGGGTTCATCTTGTCTTTAGTTTCTGTGCACGTAAAGGCTGCAATTCTAAGGAGACTTTACTGGGAGTAAGCTCCTCTGAAAAATGTGGGGCTTACTTCTGAGCAGACAGTTTAGGATTGCCTCTTAAGGCACCAGGTATCATGACCTGTGAATGCATGTAGATGAATAAGGTACAGTACTTTGTAGCACAACTTGTCATTGAAGGTAAACATATGCTGAATAGGATCCCCAATCTCCAGGTGGTGGCTGGAGATCTCCTGGGATTACAGCTGATCTCCCGGCGACAGATTTTGGGAAGCTAGTGAGTTTCTGCAGTCCATACTAGGCCTACCTCAAAGGGAGACCATAAAACCCAAGCTTTGACCAACTCATCTCCCAAAATGTACAGAGTTGTAGTTTTAGAGAATTTAAGCAAGGGAAGGGCTTTGGAATCTCCTGCCCGGGCCTAGAAAGGGGGAAAAAGATCTTGACTGACGGGAATCACATTCATCATCTTTAAATACATTCTACATATGCAGGCCCATGTTTCTGAATCCATAAACCTCTTTCACTGACTTCGCTTAGCAAGGCTTCTCTTTCAGCAATTATTTATATTTAACTTTTTCCATATGCGTTGCCTGTTGCCTTAGTGTCATTTCCGGGAAAACATGGAGGGGGTGTGCATAAAGGAGAGAGAGAGAGAGTTATTTGGAAGCGGGGCGGAGAGGGAGCTTCATGTTCTGGCCTGCTGGAACAGGCCCACTGTTGCTAGCATGGCCAAGAAAATCCACCCAGCAGAGCCAGCACTCATTAATCATTTGAACTACTAAACTGCCAGCTCCTTTCAAGATCTTTCAAGAAGTGTTTTCACCCAAAATAGAGTTGAAAACGTGCCGGGCCTTACTTTCAGAACCTCATCAATCTGGCTATTATGGGGAGTGTCAGGCAGCCCTGACAGACAAGGCTCGCTCTGTTCAAGGGGCCCCGACTCCCTCAACCTGTCATATCAAAGACCTGATCAAATTGGACAGCTTCATTTGTACCTACAGAATAGATAAAAGGGCTGTTCATTGAAACAAATGGAGTGGCGGAGGAGGGGGGGAAGCAAAACAGGAGCCTCCCTGCAGGAGGAAACAGGGCAAGGAACGGAGTCTGGTGTGGGGCAGGATTAAAGAGTGGTTGGAGTCTTGGGCTGATCAGTATTCTAGAACCCCACATGCCATACTTTCTGTTCCTCTGGCTCTCTCTCACAAATTCTCCAGTGATATTTAAGAAGCATAATAACCATCTGGGACGTAGAATAGTATAGTATAGCCCAATATCACTAGTTCTTATAAGCAGGATCAGTACTTGGAAGGGAGACCTTCAAGGAATACTCTGTAGAGGAAGGCAATGGCAAACGAGCTCTGCTTAATCACGTGCCTTGAAAATCCCACCAGGGGTCGCTATAAGTTGACTGCGACACATATGATAAGAACCCTCTCTTGCCCTGTGTGTACAAGACACAAACCCATAAACATTTTGAGCACTCATGTAAAACTGTACTTGTAAATAGTAACTTATAATGGCTGGCATGATGTGACTCTATCTCACTGAGGCACTAAATTTTGATGACTGTGTTTTGAAAATCAAGGTTTGATAGATGTAGAGACATTACCAACCAGTCACAGTTTATTCAGGACCGTGTAAAAAGGCCTTTCCTCCCAACAATTCTGTTGAGATTGCAACTGATCTCCAGGCAACAGAGATCAGTTCACCTGGAGAAAATGGTCGCTTTGGAAAGTGGACTCTACGGCATTATACCCCATTGAAGTTCCTCCCCTCTGCAAACCTTGCCCTCCTCAGACTCTACCACCAGATCTCCAGCTATTTCCCAACCCCAATGCTGGCAACCCTAGCAGTTTCC
Organism: Sphaerodactylus townsendi; assembly: GCF_021028975.2. Lineage (NCBI taxonomy): Eukaryota > Metazoa > Chordata > Lepidosauria > Squamata > Sphaerodactylidae > Sphaerodactylus > Sphaerodactylus townsendi. The sequence goes on from NC_059436.1 coordinate 6,091,836, forward strand.
ATACTACCTTGAGACAGTCACCAACTGTTTTCATCTGTAGATAACTGGAGAGACTCAATCAGATGGAATAAGATGTTTTGTATTTGATAGCAGTAGTTTCACCCTGGATTTTCTAGAAAATTTCTGAAAAGTGTTGGCAATTAAGCACAGAGGTGTCTGAGATTATGTATAATGCTCCTCAAATGAGCTTTTGCTTATGAGTAGGCCTTTATTTTCTTGAAAAAACAATAGTATGAACTTTGGTGCTGTGTGGTTTCCGGGCTGTATGGCCGTGTTCTAGCAGCATTCTCTCCTGACGTTTCGCCTGCATCTGTGGCTGGCATCTTCAGAGGATCATCTGAAGATGCCAGCCACAGATGCAGGCGAAACATCAGGAGAGAATGCTGCTAGAACACGGCCATACAGCCCGGAAACCACACAGCACCAAAGTGATTCCGGCCGTGAAAGCCTTCGACAATACAATAGTATGAACTGTTGCGCAGGCGGGGAGGATTGCTTTGATCCTGCTGCTGTAACCTCATAGTCTCCTCCTCCTGGATCAGCGCCTGCGAAGACACGGCTGCCCATGGCTATGTCTGCATTTTGTTTGAGTTGGTTGACCACCAACTTCATTTCCAAGATAGATCCTATTCCTATGCACTGTAGACTCAGTATATGATCCAACTGTCCCTATTTACCAGGAATAGTTCTTACTTTCTGGTACCAGTTTCTGCTCAGTCATGATTGTGATGAGGCTGTGGTTCAGCAGGAGACTATCTCCATTACATGAAGGCCAGGTTCAGCCCTCAGAATCTGCAGTTGAAAAGGTCACAAAGCAGGTGATATGAAAGACCTCTAGCTGACACTCTGGAGAGCTGCTGCAAGCTAGCAAAGCCAATACTGACTCTGATAGACCAATGAGGAGGAGCTGTGGTGCAGTGGTAGAAGATCTCCTTGGCATGCAGAAGGTCCCAGGTTCAATCCTCAGCATCTCCAGTTAAAGGATCTGACAGTAGGCTGATGTGAAAGATTTCTGCCTGAGTCTCTGGAAAGCTGCTGACAGTCCAGAGGTGTAGCAAGGGACAAAAGTGTCCAGTGCATTGATGCATCCTCCTCCCGCTCCTGCCCTGGAATGCCCCCGCCATGCCACACCCCCACCACGCCCCCACAGGGGCACTTGCCCAGTGCGTCGTGCACCCCCCCGCCAGAGCTATGCCTCTGTGGCAGTCTGAATAGACAGTACTGACTTTGATGGACCAGTGGTCTGATTCAGTATAAAACAGCTTCATGCATTCAGTGGTATGACTTGGTATAATACAGCTTTATATGCAGGTGGAGGAGATCCTTTGGCAATATGTAACATGGAAGAGCTCAGAGAGTGAGGGGTATTGCAAACATCTCCCGGTTTCATGTGTGACATCTTGTAGGTACATGCCTTATGGATCTGACTTGCTTGCCTTGGGTTATTTTTATTTTCTTTGCAGCTGTAAACTGCTATGAGGCCTCTCTTATTATGAATTAGGGATCCGCAGGCATTATCCCAGCGGGAGAAAATATGACTGCCAATCTGGATGAGCAGGAGGAGAAAAATACAGTCTGTACTTGAGACGATTTCAGGGGCTGGGACAGGATGGAAGGACAGAGAACAATGGAAGGATTGTCTTTGGCATAGAACTACCTCTGCATGGGGAAGCATCCCAAGGAGAACGCATGATTCACATGTCAGAATTTATGGAGTCATAATCTGCAACTCATCATAGATCCTAGGAGATGTGATACAGATAGGAGTGTTAACAACAATTCTTGCATTTTATGTAAAGCAGACAGATGCTGGGGCCTGTGAGAAATTTCAGAGGAGGGGGAACAATTTCAAAATCCTAATTCTACCCTTCCGGGATTCTCTAAGCTCTCATTAGCCCGAACAGGCTAGTTTTCCTTTCCAGTTGCTCTTCTTTAACTAACTCTCAGCTGCTCTCTGCATTCTGTGCCTCCTGAAGCATAACCAGTCTTCATCAGACGGTTTGTTCAAAATGCCTTTCACAGCTTTTGATTAATTACAAATTGATTAATTTACAAATTATGTTTACCCGGAGTGTTCACGTACCATGTACCTCAACTGTGATGTCATCATTTGCATTGGGGTTGGGTCAACCAATTTCCTACTAGCTGTAGTTATGTGATTTGATTGCTGGAAAATACTGCATTGCACTTACCTGTGCAACTGTACTTCATCAAGTGGGTTTCTGTGCAGCCCCACATTGGGATTGTGCTTGCACAGGCCTGCCACGGAAAGATTTACAAGCTTTCACTCTGCTCTGAAGAGCATTCATTCCTCCACCCCTTGGTGGGGAAGGTTCCCACCCAAATAGTCACATGATGGAAGGGGGAGGAGTGCTATTCTCTTCATTCTTCTACCACCACCATAGCTAGACAAGGAGGACCTGAAAAAACAGGTAAAAAGTAGCAGTACATAGCAAGGTAGGAGGTAGAGATGCGTGTCTGCACAGAAACCCACTCAATGAACTAGTTACACATGTAAATGCGACACTGTATTTTATATTTGTGGTTATTCTGTGCAGCCCCACATTGGGAGACTAGCAAATGGGCATTGCCTAATGTCTGCAGAAGTGCTTAGCCCACTGCAGCCTCCTTGCAGGAGCCCATTGCAACACTGAAATAGTGTTGAAAGGAGGATTCCAGTGAGCACTGTGTGGTTGCCCTGCAAATGTCCCCTGGCATTGTGAAGTCACTTCCAATATGAACTGGAAACTATACTAATTTATTGAGGCAACACTCTAGCGTGTTTCGTAACTATGGTTTTACCATAGAATTTTTGTTGCATGACAGACTATTGCCCTATGTACTGATGGCATTTCCAGTTTATGAAGCCAGGGGAATGTTGGCATTTCCTCCCACTGCCTACAAAAGCAGGGGAGGGCTGTTGGCAAAAAGTGCCCCACCTAAGTGGAAGACCTGGCCAGCCTACTTCCAACAGCCTTTACCACTGCCAACCACTGGAAACCTTTGGTACCCCCATGGATTGTTTCAGGTCAGAAAAATGGTGTGGAGGGGAAGGCTGAAGCCACATGTGCTGCAGTTGTGGATTGAGTCAGATATTAAATGTGGGGGAATTGAGCAGAACCCACAAGCCACATGTTATTTGGACCCAACCTGTGTTCTCTGTAATGTTTGGGTCTCCAGAAGCTCTCTCAATGGGTAAATTTAAGCAGGAGAAAATGAGTGAAGAAAGGTAATGACACAGCACAAAATAAGAAAGCAGGTTTTGTTGGGGAGCGGAGCTAAAAGACTCCTGCTAAGCAAACAATTCCGAAGGAGCCCATTCCAATCTGCAGCTCAGTCAGCATCCAGGAGAAGATTTAAAGCTTACCAGCAATTGGTACTCTTTCTAGGGCACTTTTTGAAACGCTGCAGTAATAAATACTTCCCTTTGCTCCTCCTCTGGGCTCAGCCATTCCAGCAGAAGAATGCTTTTCAATTCCTTTCTGCTGTGCCAGTGACACTTCTGCTGCGAGTTCAGCTTGTGCCTGGGACAAATTAGCATGTGGCCAGGAAATGTGGAACTTACTTGGTTCATGCTGAAGATGCTCTTTCTGCTCCCCCCCCCCAATTAAAAAACAGGATCATTTTTCTTCTACAGGTTCACACATCCCTCCTTGAAACTCTGCAGAAATCCAGAATGAAGAGCTTGGGAGGCAAGCATTAGCAGGAATAATTAAGAACCAAACAGTTCTAGCTAGGATATCCAGATGAGTTTTTTAGGTGCTACTAATAAAAACCACCCAGAAGCAGGGGATGAGAGGACCTACATTAAAAAAGCTACCAAAAAGCAGGGGATGAATCAGCACCAAGAAGCAGGTGACGAGAAAGTTAACCCTTCCTCTCCTGCATCTTCCCTGATAGGACCTGCCCTGCCCTGCTCTGCCCTCCCCTCCCCCCCATTTAAGCCTCAACAGGGACAAGAACAGGAAGCCATGTTATGGCTGCTTTTTCCTCATCAGAGAAAAGCTGACTGGTGGGATTGTAGGAGTGCACTTTTAGTACAGAAACTGAATCTGGGGCTCATTCCGCACATGCAGAATAAGGCACTTTCAAACTGCTTTCAGTGCTCTTTGAAGCTGTGCGGAATAGCAAAATTCCCTTGCAAACAGTTGTGAAAGTGGTTTGAAAACGCATTATTTTGCGTGTGCGGAAGGGGCCTATGTTTCTGAGAACAATTCAAAACGCTGGCTCTTAACTTCAAGGCCCTAATAGCTTGTGGCCAGGGTACTTTAAGGACTACCTCCCCACAAACTGTCTAGCTCAGGGGTAGGGAACTTGCGGCTCTCCAGATGTTCAGGAACTACAATTCCCATCAGCCCCTACCAGCATGGCCAATTGGCCATGCTGATAGAGGCTGATGGGAATTGTAGTTCCTGAACATCTGGAGAGCCGCAGGTTCCCTACCCCTAGTCTAGCTTATCAGTGAAGATCCTCCTCACTATCCCTGTTCTGTGTGACTCCACTTGCAGGGAGGAAGCAGGGGGTGACTAGAAACAGGGCCTTTTCAGTGGTAGCATCTTGCTTTTGAAATGCCTTCTCTCTTTAGGCTTTCCTGGTACCTACCTCACTATAGATGCAAGACCACAATGGTCTCTATTAATTGAGAGGTTCCATCTTGTGCGGTTTGCTCCTTGCCTTGAATGTTGTTTGCTCCTTGAATATTGTTTTCCTTTTTGAATGTTGTTTGCTCCTTGAATATTGTTTTCCTTTTTGTTTACCAGGCCATGAGAGTGCTGTCATTATATTGATTTTGAATCCACCACCCAACTTTCCAATAGAGATCTATGCAGCCACTGTTCTGCTGTGTTACAGTTGGATGGGGGGAAGCGTTGGAACAAAAGTGGATTTTCATTAGAGACTGGAAATACAGCGGGAATAGGGTTAGAACCTATGGAATATTAGCATGAAACAGTAATGCAAAAAAATGCAAAATGGGGTCATCCAGGGATGACTGGAGATATAAAAGCACAATACACAGAACCTTGAAGTGGTATTATTAGCGACAGTATGCTTCGGCCACTGTATCTGCCTGTGCACAGGTAGGAAAGGGAAAGGAGAAATCCTGTTTCTACAGGCTGATCCAGAGACCACTTGTAAGTGGCCATTTTGGTAAGAGGTTGTCATTGTTTGAAATTCAAAATTCTAGAACATGGTCTGGAGCAATCTGGGTAACAGGGTGGAGCTCTCTGGGTAACAGGGTAGGACTGAAAGCATCTCAATGATTGCAATAACAGTGCTTCTTGGGGACAAATGACACACAAAGAGGGTGTGGCCCATTTGCAGAGCATCTCCTTTGCATGCAGAGGTACCAGGTTCAGTGCTTGGCATTGCTGGTAAAAAGGATCAGATAGTAGACCTATTAGGTAAAAAATATCTACTTGAGACCTGCAACCAATCAGAGCAGACAGTACTCACCTTGATGGACCAATGGCTTGATAGTGCAAGGCAGTTTCATATGTGCTGGAGTTCACTGATTGGAACTCCAAATGGGGTGTCGCCATAACCCCCCCCCCCCATCCTTCCTCCCACGTCTGGATCAGTCACAGGGTCAGAGGTTAACTCTCCTGCCCCTGTGTCATTTCCATGATTGAAAATCCCCCCCCCCCGAAAAATAAATACGTATATCTAATTGCAGAACTGCAATGGCATTTAGCTTAGCCACAATGTTTCCCTAGATTAGAAAAGAGTATCTGACTGACACAGGTAGGCAGAACCGGAGCTTTACATTTGGCAGGGATACGGATAAGAATGTGGCCCCTACTGGTCCCTGTTTAATCCTCCCTTTGAGAAATGGCTTAACTGCATTCAGCAAATGTCACGCATGCATAGAAACCCCCTTGTATTTAACGATTATCAATTCTGCAGATCCCAGTAAACAAGTAAATGGGCATCTTAAGGACGGTAATTCTCTGTAGATCAAAGATATGTTCCTTTTGCGGTGTGCAAGCTCCGACACATCTAGCTGTTTGAAAGACAGAGGCTGACCTATGATTGTCTACACACCAATCACTTTTAAACACTACCTGTTTGGGGGTCCTCTTCTCTTTGTTTTGGGGAAGGTTCAGCTCAGGTAGTAAAGCATTTAAGAATGAATGTCCTTTGTCCTTTGTGTGCGTGCGTTTGTGAGTGTTTATCGAAAAGATCTGCAGTTGCACGGCTAGAAATATCTGCAGTTCTGCTGAGGCTCACATCTGGATGAATGCACCCCCATGTGGCGAAAAAGATGTCACCATCAGCTCAGTTCTTTCAGTTCTTTGGTGGCTGCAAAGATGCAAACTTTTTTTTTTCATTTTCACTGTACACTTACAAATGTCAGCTGTATTCATTGACATTTTAAAATCCCCGATCAATGTTATTAGCTGGGTTTAAGGATGGGGGAATTAACAGCCCGATCCTGGGAAAGGGGAAACGACTTGTGGAAGCGATGCGGGTCCATACCAGCAGATTTGCCCTCCCTGGCGGAGGAGCAAACCTCCAGGGCACTTTCCCTGGTGGAGGAGCAAACAAGCCTGTGGGAAGATGCCACTGGCCCCGTTGATGCAGTGGGGGCATGCTAGAGGCGCGCTGGGGGAAGGGGGCTTGCAGAACTCCTGGCTTTGTGGGCAGTTACGTCGTGGCCCAGGGCTTGGATTTACACCTCCCAAAGTTCTATGGATGGGTGTGTGTGTGTGTGTGGATTTTCTGCCTCCCCACTGGAAAGTCCTCTGGAGGTGGTGGGGTGCTGCAGCCATGGCCCTGTCCCTGTCTGCCTGGGACTGTGGATTGGGTTGTTAAGGTTGAAATCCTAACAACAATTCCCTGGGAGAAAGCCCAAATAAACCTGCTTAGGATGGTGTCTTGAGACTGTAAGAATATAGGCTTGGCATGGGCTGGGATTCTCATGCTGGGAAGGAATTCTATATTACAAGGATCGAACAGCCAGCAATTCTGCAATATGAGTACGTTGAATGTGAATTTGGGAAGGAAAATCTAAATATAGGTACATTCTTCAGAGGGAGGGCAAGAAGTAGCCAGTCCCTCTCCACCATCCCAGGATCCAGCTGAGACTCTTCTTCCTCCAGCTTCCAATTGCTGCTGACAAAACATAGCAGCCAGACACTTTGGGGTCTGAATCCAGCTCAGCTGAGAATTTTTAGATTGAACTTTAATGATTACATAGTATTAGATTTTGTCTATTTCTTGTCTATTGCTTTGGGAGAAAACATGGGCTGAAAACCGGGATGAAAATATAATAGATACGCTTAAAGCAACTTTATGTAATTTGAAATTCATTTGATTTAAAATGTCAGGTTTTCACACGCTCATCTGGGCTCTGGGTTCTAATCGATGCTTCAATTATGCTTCACAGCCTCATGCCGCATTCTCCGTTCCTTGCATACTCGATGCTTTGAAGACCGGCCCTCTGGAAATAGAAGAACAAATAGCTAAATGCTGCAAATAAACAGGCGAAGGGGAACCGAGTGAACTCAGAAGATGGTGCTGAGGAGAAAGTTCAGGAAAGGAAAGAAGCGTGGGAAACGTAGTCAATAGGTTGTACAGCAACTGAAGACGTTTTCAAAACATTTCAGGGCCTTTCCCCACTTCAAAAGTGAAACTGGAGGGGCCCCCTGCTCCATGTTCGGTGTGCGGTTTCAAAAAGGTGTACTTCCGACCAGGATCCGAAATGACACGTGCTGAGGGGTGGGAGGAGCGGCAGAATCGGGGTGACTGCGTTGTTGCTGTGTTGTCACTGCTGGTGCAGTGGGGAGTGCTGCAGGACCCCGGGGTATTTGCCCTGAGGAGCGCTCATCAAATGATGGGTGGGGAATCGACCTCAGTTCATTCTGCAGTTCCCTGAGTCCTCTGTAGTCATTGCTGTGAAGATTAAGCCCCCCAAAATATCAAAAATGCTCTTGAGATGCTCCAAAAACAAGGCAAGGAGCTTCTGCAGGCTAAGAGTGATCTAACAAAACGGCATCTTAAGAGACAGCACACAAATGAAGCCTTTTAAAAAAGGTTTCAGCCCAAAGACTCGCTAGAAAGGGGGATTCATTTAAAACATTTTGAGGCTGAAAATAAAACGTTTTGGGGGAGAACTGTGTGGAATTCCACCTCAAAACTTTTTTTCTCCATTCTGAAAATGTTTTATTTGAACTGTGCAGGAAAGGCTGCTTTAAAAGGGGATTCGTTGAAACGTTTTGAGGCCAAAAAGAAAACTTTGGGGATGAAAACAATGTGAAACTCCATGGAGGAAATATTTCATTTCTTGCCTCAAGACGTACTGAATGGATTGTGTCAAAAAGCCCCTGGAGCCACTCCCTGAGCTTTGAGCCTGAATGGAGATTTGAACCCAGAGCTCCCCAGTCCCAGTTCAATGCACTAACCACTGCACCACTTGCACTCTGTCAGCTTTCAGTATGAGAAGTCACAGTTCAGCTTCTCTTTCCAGCTTTTGGCAGTGACCTCTTACAGAAAGCATTACAAGCTATGGAAGGCTGTTATTGTGAATCAAGTTAAAGAAATATCCTTTCTAAGTGAAGTGGCCTGCTAAATGTTTCGTTGAGAAGTTCTCTAGTAAGCAGAGAATTACGTCTCCTCAGTTATTCACCATGATAATAAACAGAGAGCAAATAGCTGCCCCATACATCATCATGATTGTAAATAACATCTCTTCCAAACACTAATGCCTGGATATCTGTCTGAAAAGCTCACGTCACTCTGCCTGCACAGAATCACTGTAACTCAGTGCTGCTCTGTGCATTGTCTTAGACTAACAGTTTGAAAAAAAAGAGAGATTTTCTTCAATCCTGCAAAGGGGAAGGCAACGCATCTGGAGCTTATAAATGGGACATCAAATAGGGAAGGACTGCCCAAAGGGTTCAGTCTTAGACACATCTGCAGACTCAGGTTAGAAGTGGGAAGAGAGTCATAGCAAGTCTTCCTCACTTGGCGGGTTGCCACACTTCCAGATGTTCCTCAGCCAATTTGTAATATATACCCATCCAATGTACCTATCTACACCAACGATGATGCAAACAGGAGTCTTGCTCGATCATCAGACTAATGGCACATCTGGTTGTCCTCGGTAGCCAACAACATGCCTCTAGAAAACCCTCAAGGAGGGTACTGTTGCCAGTGTCTTCCCCTGATGTTGCAACTGTTATTTAGAGGTACAGTGCTCCTGCATATGGAAGTTTCATATTCAGGACTAATAGCCATCATTGGGCCTCTCTTCCATGGATTTGTCTTACCCCCTTTTAAAGCAATCAAAGCTAGTGGCCATCAGTGAAGAAAAAGAAGGGTTTGGATTCATATCCTGTTTTTCTCAACTGTAAGGAATTTCAAAGCAACTTGTAAACTCCCTTATCTTCTCCTCACAGCAGACAGCTTGTGAGGCAGGTGGGGCTGAGAGAGTCCCGAAGAAGAACTGTGACTAGCCCAAGTCATCCAGCAGGTTTCCATCCAACAGCCTTCATGTGGAGGAGTGGGGAATCAAACCCAGTTCTCCAGATTAGAGTCCACTGTTCTTTACCACGACATCATGCATCCCGTGGCAGTGAATTCCCTAAGTTAATGATGTAGCCTAGGAAGAAGTATTTGATCTGTTTTGAGTTTACTGACCACAAACTTTATGGGGTGCTGTTTAAGTTCTAGTACTTTGGGAAAAGCAGAAAAAAATATCTGGCTGTTGTGACTTTTCTGGGCCCAAATACCCACAACAGCTAGTTGATTACAGCTGTGGAAGCCTCCAACTAAATATTGACAAAAGCGTATCTTTCATATTTTTCCATCTATAATTTTGCAAACCTATGTAGTATCCACTTATTCCACTTTTTCCCTAATTGACCAGGTCCCAAACTCCTGTCACTCCTCATCCATTCCAACACCTTGACCTTGGTCAACTCTGCTCTAAATTACTGCTGCAGCCTTCTATCCCAGAGGTGGCCAACCGGTGGCACTCCAGATGTTCATGGACTGCAATTCCCATCAGCCCCTGCCAGCATGACCATCACAGTTGCTCATGGCAACTATGAAACAGGAATGCTTCTCTTTCAAAAACAAACTCTCATTGTTTAACTAATAACTGAAATGTCACAAATTAGAACTATTTTCAGAGAGACTCCTTTGATGAGATAAAAGAGCTCTCATGGGGCAGTATAACTATAAATAGGGAAAAATAATTTGCATTTATTTTTTATCTATGTGTATGCATGTGTGGGTGTGTTTTATGTTGCTTTAATGTTTTTGACTGCTTGCTGCCTTAAATATATAATATAATACAATAAAGGGGGGCAAGAAATGATGAGTTCTAAGGATGTGCTTGCCTGTTAAGTAGCACATGAGGCAGACAGGTGGTGCCTAGCAACCAGTGGGAGCTGGGGGGGGGGGGGGCAGAGACATGGGGTGGCGCCTGTACTTTAAAGTCACTTTCAGGAAAAACAGGAAGTGATGTCATAACATTGCTCTAGGAATAGACAGAAACTGTGGCAAAACTATAGAGTCTTCATTGATTCCCAGAGTAACATGGCAGAACTTCTAGTAACCTCCAGAAAAGATGTCACAGCATTCATGAAACCGTTTCAGTTTTCTTCTCCCATCACCGCTGGGAGTGGCAGCACACAGTAAGAGTTGCTGGCAGAAGACCTGGCAGGTTTAGCTAAACTTCACTGCTTCTAGTATGGCCCTTTAAAATTTTTGCAACAGTCAGCCTGATTAAGAGTTTTGTTGAGCTCCAAAGCTTGCAGAGTGTTATATGCCAAGTTGCTTGGTCCTCATAAAAGGTATTCACATATTTTGTTCTCATTTTTAGATGTTGCTTGTACCTGTACAGCTGAACAACTTTTTCTCCTCACACAATCAATTTTGAATGAAGTCTTGACCTTGAGCGTCAGTCTTATAGCATGACTCCCAGAGATGCTTGACTTCAACTTCGGCAGTCTTCACTGGTGTCCTTTCAGGTTTCACTGGCCCGTTCCTGGCCGCAGTTTGGTGTCCTCATTTCTCCCCCCCCCCCCCCCCGCCTGCTTTTCTCCTCTGAGAAAAAGGCAACTGTTCTTAGTCAGAGTCAAGGGCTGTTGCAAGACAGTCTTTCAGAAACTCCATTACAATAAAAATTAGCAGTTGAGATGCAGTTTTGAGAGTTTTTTTTCCACCCTTTTCACTTGTGCTGCTCTGTACTGTTATTTGGGCTTTGAAATTTATGTTTAGTGTCATTTAGAACTGAAATGCTTTAGGGGTTGTATTAGAGTTGCAAACCTCCAGGTGGAGCCTAGAGATCTTCCATTATTACAGCTGATCTCCAGAGATCAGTTGCCTTGGGGGGAAAATGGCAGCTTTGGCGTGTGGACTGTATAGCATTGTACCTTGTTGAGGTCTCTCCCTTCCCAAACCTTGCCTTCTTCAGGTTCCAGGTATATCTCAAGCCAGACTCAGCCACCTTAATTTCCATTGTTATTTATTAATTAAAATCTTTATGCTACACCCCCACCTACCTGTGGTTCAAGGCAACATACAAGTCGAAATTTAAAACATATAAAATATAATGAAGCCCCAAATAATCCCATCTAAAAATGCCAGTAGCCTACAACTCATTAAACACCCTCATGAATAAAATGGCCTTGGAGTGCCTCCCAAAACTTCTAGACAGGTGTGATGAAAAAATGTAGTCTCTGTTCAATGCCTACTGTTGTTCACTGTGTTAAAACATGTTTCTCACCCATGAGGGCTAGCAACTTGCTTACTCTTGTCAAGCATGACTGTCAAAAGCCTCCACAGTCAACCAGTTGTTCCCCGCAGATTTCTAGAGGCCAGCTGCTATGGTCTATTAAAGTTCTTGCTCGCATATGGCGATAGTCCAACCCCCTTAGCTGGAACCTCTTTTCCTTGGTCTTCTTTCACTATTTGTTTCCACAGGAATCCATCTCTTTTAAATAAAAGTAACAAAGACCAGAGCAGTATTCATCATTAGCAGACAATAGACTTTTGATGCTCTCATTCATGAGTTTGGTGGCAGACACCTCCTCTGCAGCCAGACTCCCTTCATGATGAATTAACTGAGATATTTAGCAAGGATCTTGCACCTTGAGGGAACAGCTTGCAGGCTACAGCATCCAACTCATTCTTTTCTCTAACCCAAAAGGATAACATGGCCTTTGTTAAGTTTCGGCTGCAAGGAAGCCAAAAAGGAAAAAAAAAAAGAGAGGCCTCCTGTCTTTTAAAGCAATCCCTGCAAACCAAACAAACAAAAAAATCTTTGCATGATTTCTGTTTAAGCAGCAAACAGTTGCAAACTGTCCTGACTCTTCCCTCCCCCCCCCCACGAAACACACACATACACACAACTGCTGCAATAAATCAATAGAAAAATAGAGGCTGCCAGTTAGACTAAACAAGTGCATTTGTGAAGCTCGCTAACCCTCATTAATCACTCTGACAGCCCTAAAAACACATTTCCCCTTTAATGACTGTATTTGGATAATCAGTGCTTTTTCCTCCTCAGTTAGAGTTTGAGTAATGGACAGCTGGTGTTATTGCAAGCATTCATGGGGGAGTGTGGGGATCGGGGTCAGCCGGGAGTCAACCGCTAAAGGTCTTTCAGAGTCCTGGGCTAGAGCTAGGAAACTTCTTGTTATGCAATAAGGGGAACAGCAGTTTACTGTCAATAGGAATTGGAACACGTCCTTTGCTGTGGCCCAGCTCCCACCCTGTGTCATTTGAACAACTGCCCCCACTGGGCAAAGGGACCACTTGCAGCTGGCTCAGAAAACACACACACACACACACTTATACATATATATATGTATATATATAAACCCCTTGCCTTTAGCCAAGTCTTTGCTTTCAGGCAAACACAAAACCCCAGAGATTTCCCTCCCTAAATGCTGCGAGCGCATTACACGCCCGTCACATTTGTGAAAATGGTAATTCAAAAGCACAGAACTCCTAAATTAAGCCATATATTACCCAGTGCGCCTGGCTGTATATATATTTTTTTCTTTTCAGAAAGACAGGGAGAAATCAAATCATGTTGAAAACTCTCAAGTGTGGGCTGTTAGACAGGATGATTAATAAAGTACATCCCGGAGCTCTTATTAGAAGATGAATTCAGCAGTAATCAAGGCACATTTCTGACAGGGACTTCTTGAATGCATTGGCGGCCCGATCGCTTGGCAGCAGATCAAATTGCAGGTTTCCAAATAATGCTTGGCGGCAGCGGGAGCACATTCTTTGCTTTGTGATGCTGGAAAAGGAATTGCAACCTGGGATTTGTCTGGGTGAAACAAGGACTTAAGGAGTGAAGCTGTTGTCTGCGGTGGCTGAGACTTTAAATGTTATTCAGGCTAAACAGATGCTTTTGCTCATGGTTACGTTTTACACAAGTGCCCAGGAAGCACCAGACTCAAGGGGAAGACAAGAAAAGGGGTAATGTTTGATCAGATAAATGGTGCTCCCCCAGATATGTCTCATTGAGAGCCACAAAATGGCCACCCTACAGCCATTGCATTTAGACACACTGTGTGGCAACTGCCTCCATGCAAGTGGTTGCCTCCACCCACGAGAAAACTGATTTTTGGCAAGTCCGCAGCTGCGAGGAGATAGATTGCCCAATATGCATGCTGTGGCCGCCTCTATGAAGCATCATTTACATTATCACATTTGTATCTCACCTTTCTTTCAAGGTGACATGGTTTGTCCCTCCCCCTGTTATCCTCACAACAACCCTGTGAGGTAGGTTTAGAATATCAGAGGGTGACTCATCCAGGATCATCCATTGAGCTTCGCAGCTGAGAGGGGATTTGAAACCAGGACTCCTCGTATTCCAAGTACTTACACCACACTGGCCCAACTTGTTAACTTTGTTATCAGACAAGAGAACATTTATAGAATATTTTATAATAAAATTTCTGCATATCTAATGTATGAAATGATCATGTTATCTTGGATGACTAAGAAGTAGCACTGGTTTAGCCCAAGAGTAACTAGGTTTTGTTCTAAAAACATCTACTTGATTAATACCAGGAAGACTGGAAGATCCATCTCTGAGGTGGACCAATGTACTACCAATGCACAGGCCTCAAATAAAGCAAACTAAACTAGATATTTGTATCCTACAGCTTATGTTCTGTAACAGAAAGCGACATATATTGGGCTCTGCATGATGTTACACCTACAACAACTTTGCACAGAAGGCTGGAAGACAGTGATTTGAACTGAGACCTCCCTGTACCAACTCACCTCCAGGCACAGCTCTCTGGAGGTTGACAGTAAACCCAAGTTTTCCTCTGGGTAACATATAAAGCAGCTTGAACTCTCTAACATCATGCTCGGCTATAGCAGTTACTGCTTATTTTTGCTTGCAATCTCAACTTTGCACGATAGCTCTATAGACTTGGCTCCTGAAGCGTCATTTCATAAATTATTTTAGATTCCCCCCGCCCCCAAAGTAGATACTTACCACAAGAACCACCTGGATAATCAAAGACTATGGCTGGCAATTAACAGGATTTGCAAATGTCTTCAGTATAAAATAACTGAACCACATTCTCTCTGCATTCCACACTTTTTCTGCATGTGCACTAATAGTAAATATGTTTGATGCATTTCCTTTCTCTAGGTTTGTCAACATGCTTGGAGAAAAATGTGTGGAAACGGAGTTGAAGCTTTTCATGGCATGGCAGAAATATTGCCTAGAACACTATACCACATTAACCCTCTGTGAAAGGGACACAGCATTTCCCTCCAGACTTATTGCCAGCCCTACTTCTACCCACCACTTGAGAATGGGTTGGTGGATCAGGACGTGTTTCAGATCTGAAATGTAGGATTGTATCCTGTGCCTGCATACCGAGTTTCACTTGGCTAGCTCCCTGTTCAAGAAAGTGTGGATGATATACAGTGTAGCAAAAGCTACTTAGACCACATAAAAGCATTTGGAAGTAAAAACAAATTCAGCGCACGGGGTTAAACCTGTCCTTGAGACTTTTGGCACGAAGTCTCCCTGAAAACAAGACAACCTAGAAGAGCACCGAATAATTAGCACTTGAGACAAATGTCATTGATCTCAGCCTCTGCACAGACTACTTTGTGGCTGAAACATATAGGTGTGTAGTGTGGAAGAACATATCTGTTTTGCCATGGGTAGCCATATCAGGAAACCAAGATGCAAGAGAACATCTGTCAGGAAGCTAAGCGGCAAGTGTAGGAATTTTGTAGTGCAGCATGCGTGATAAAATAAGACACGTGTTCTTCACTTGGCCAGTGTATGTATTTTGAAGAGGTTTCTCCCATGTAGAATGACATCATAAAGGGGCTAGCTTTACGCCTGGTTCACAAACTGCAGAGTAGCTGGCAGCATCAGGTGACGAATAATGAACAGCCCTACTTCTAATTGCACACGGAGAACCACAGTGTAGGAAAGCCTTGCCAACGTTAAAAAATATTTGTGAATAGAAAAAACCAGCACAGCAAGCAAAGGGGGAGGATAGACCCTTTCTTCTTTACAGGGAGGTTTTTTTAATGCAACAGAGCATCCAAAACAGGAAACAATCAAGTGGTGTGGTTGCTAATATATAGGACGAGGATCCAAGAGACCCAGGTTTATTTATTTGATTTATAACCCATACCCTCTCCTTAACAAACGGCTCTGGAGATATTCAGATCCCCACTTTGCCATGCAAGCTTGCTGGGTAGCCTTGGGCCAGCCACACTAACCTACCTCACAGGGCTGTTGAGAGGATAAAATGGAAGAGGGGAAAATGCTGTAAGCCACTTTGAGTCCCCAGCGGGAGAAAATTAAGGAAACAAGCCGCTTTTGGGGCTCTGCCCCTTCATTATTTTACATATGTAGCCTAAGGTGTAAAACTGGCTTTTGACACAAAAAGTGGTAACAGCAGAAGCACCAGAGATTCATTTGTCTTCTCCTATTTGCCCTTGAATAACATCTACAAAGAGGGCTTGAACAACAGATGTGTAGTTTGCATCTTGGGGGAAGACAGACTAGTGTCCCCTTTTGAACATCGTATCAGATGCGACTACAACAGATGCTTGTTACAGAAAAAAATATTCCCAGATATTATTTCTCGCTTGATGGTCAACAGACCACTTATTTTGATTGCTTTATGGTGTGCTAGAGATAAAACACACACAGTGCAAATTGGAATGAAGCAATTGCAAAGATCACTTATAGTCACTGATGTAGTCTTGGCATCTAGATCAACGAAGCAGAAAATGTGCACAAGGGATAAACCAGTCAGAAAAAAGGCAATTGGACAGTCCAGTGTTGGGCAAATTTACTCAGAAGTAGGCCCCCCTGAATTCAAAGTGACTCATTGCCAAGTAACCATGCCTAGATTTGCCTCCTGAATCTTCCTAGTCACTCCATAAACTTGTCTTTTGTATGCAAGACTAATGGAGCCAGGGATACCCCTCCTAAAGCATCAAATTCTTCCCTCTTTGCAAACAGAATTCTTCGTTAGCTTGTTCAGTCAGTTCAATACCCACTGTGCTTGTCCAAAACAGAATATTACAGTTCCAGTTATCTAAGAAACAGATGTTTTAGTTTGTTTTTCTTTTTCTTTTTTACCTCCCAGGACTTTTTAATGTAGATTATCAGTTTTTTTTTTTAAAAAATCCTCTTGGACTAGAAAAGCTCAAAACTATATTAAAAAAGGCATATGCCCTAACCTGCAATCAGCTTGCAACTCTTAAACTGGCTTTGATACAGAAGGATGAAAAAGATACAGCTGCTTTCGATGTTTGTGACCATACTAAACCAAACGATTTTCTCCCTCCTACATGGACATGAAATCCCATCAGTTTGCACACATGGTACACCAGCTCCCCTTGAACTGTCTGAGAAAGCTCTTATGAATAATTAAAAAAAGGCGTTGGGATTCTCTGGTCAGAAAGAGGCTTGGTTGTGTCATAGATCCAAACCTGACAGAAAACAAAAGGGGTGGCAGGAAAAACGTAGCCCTGCCCCAAAGGCAGATTAAAGAATCCCCATCTCCACCAGTGGCTCAATTAGCTCTCTGCACATATTATGTGGCTGGTGAATTTGTGGTCTAAATGGTCAGGCCATGGATGGCATGGTTGCAAGAGGAGATTCTCACATGGTTGGAACTGAATAATAGTGGTTTCACCACCATTTATTTATTTATTATTTATTTATTTGTTCCACTTATATACCGCCCAATTCTAACCATGGTTAGAATTGGGCCAAACATCAGAACTACTTCACAAAAATAACTTCCTATGTGCGTTTGGTTTGCCTTCTTGGCTCCAGCTCCACCACTGGCATACATTTTGGGATATTGAGTAAGTCTGTATGCTCCATCTAGTTAGGGTTGACAAACACCAGGTGGGATCTGACTGCAGAGATCATCTCCTCTGGAAATCATGGCGGCTTTGGAGGAAGACTCAGTATACCACACCCTCCCCAAACCCAGCCCTGTTCAGGCTCCACCCCCAAATCACCAAAAATTTCCCAACCCAGAGTTGGTAACCCAAGCTCTCATTCTCCTGTCTATTAAAAGCATCCGATCTCTCAAGACTGTTGTGAAGGCAAGCAAAAGACTGCAAATCACACTCTATATTACAGTCACGACACCTACTTGAAGCTGGGCGTGAGGCTTCAGTGCCAAGTAGCTGCAGTTTGAAACTACAGCCAGGAAGAGGCTTCTACACAAGCCAAAGACCAAGCATCCATCATTTTAGAATATGAAATGCTGAGGAAGAGATCGTATGCTCCCTTCATCTTTCTTCTTTGGGACTTCTAATGCACAGCCATTTGATAGCAGGCTACGCTACAGAAAAAGGTGCTATGGGAAGGATTCATATCTGACCACTTTTCAGACGAAGTACCTGGCTAAGTCACTTTAGGCCTTTCCAAAAACTAGAAGGTTCTCTCAGACTCACATAGCAGTTCAAAGGGAGAAGCGTAATCTAGTGGCAAGGACGTAGAATTCTTTTTTTAAAAATCCAGGCTGTAAGAAAACTGGCAGCAGTCTCCCAATACCCTTGCACTGAATTAAGCCTATCCAGCAAGAGGCCCTGTCAAGATTGGATCAGCCAAACTGAAGAACCCAGATTCTAGCAACTTCAGCAAAAAAAACATCAGATACCATTTGCTAGCTTGTCCAAAGCAACTGCTGAGCCACTGACTAGAATGCACAGGTGGTTTAGCTAGCAAAACCCCAAGGACATCATTCTGTTATCTAAGGATGCACCGTTGGTGCCTGGGGGGACCCCCACTATGGCTAAGACAGCTCTGGATTCCAATTAAACATATGGCACCTGGCACAGCAGGACACTAGAGGGAATGGTGTAGGGCAGATGAATCACACCTTCTATATCCTTTTCTCTGTTCTGCTCCAGTAAGGATCTGTGCATTCTTGTATAAGCAGGAGGGCTGGACACCTGTTCCGATCTCTGTTCCACATGTGAACATCATGGGTGGGGAGAGGATGAGGCTTTCATGCACTACACACATGGCATTCTAGATCAAGCCAAAGGATTTCAAATGTATATAATGCCCACATTATACAGAAGCTAATGAAATGCACAATTAGTTGTTATGCAGGCAAAATGTCACAGCCAACAAAAAAAAAAAACTAAATAAACTTTACTCTGGTGAATCTAGCTGCAAATCCACAGTAACTGGAGACAACCTAATAACATAATCAACTAGAAAACCATGCCAAATCTGGCTGTATAAAGATGCAAAATTCAAATTATTTTCCCTTCCCCATGTACTCTTTACAGTTCATTTTTTAAAAAAAACGATCAAGAGATTCAGATCTGGATTACCTAGAGGTACTGGCTTGAGCAGTGTTCTACAACAGGTGAAATCTCCTTAAATTGCAAGAGCATCTGGGTTTGTGGCTGGTACCACCAGTTGTCACAGTAATTAAAAATAAAAGCTCAAAGAAATAAAACGGTGGAGAGGCATCTAACTGCCGACTGTTTGTCTATCAGTAGGTGTATAAAGGGCGCTGTATAGAGCATAAGCAACTGACAGGCAAAGGTGTTTCACACACACAATTTGTGCAATCCACACTCACTGTACCGCTTTTCTCTACCACTAGATGGTGATGCAGGCTTTCATTGCTCAAGTCGCCAGCTGTTCCCTTCTCTGAAGTCTTACTGCGCCCTTGATTTGTATTTTTCCTATAATGAGAACAAGTCCCAGCTTCAGGGAACAAAGTTGGTACAGGAAAAGCACTTGTAGGAGAGGCAGGGAGACCCAAGCACTGCATGTAACAGAGAGGAGACAGCTTTCCTTTGGGTTACGGGAGAGGAGATATCACTTTTGACTGCTCCCCTATACAAAATCCCTTCTGGAACGAGAAAGATGACTTTGCCTATTGTGCTAGTTTTCTATTTGCAACAGTATTGCAGCTTCAAAATATTTCCTGCTTGTGGTTTGAAATGGCAAGTCCATTTTATCCCTTCTGCAGTGTTTATACTATGGCAGGGCTCGACCAGGCCTAAATGCACGCACCCCTCACACAATCTCCACTTATTTCTACTGATATCACCTAAGAAACTCATTGACACTTGATTCCTTGGGGGAAAGGGTATGGTTTTGTATACCAAAGGTGTACAACGCAAGCAGGGGACAAAGGAGAATGTAAAACAGCACGGACTTCAGAATAGATATAGCCAAGTATTCATTTATTAACAAAATAAGACTTACCGGAATGGAGCTCTAGTCACCCAAAATGATCCACAGCCTTCCAGACTGGGGATGGGGGGGTGGGGGGGGGCAAGCTCCTCACCCTAATATCTGTTCCATTCCTATAGGGCAAGAGTAACTGGGGGGGGGGGATTAGGGAGGGCTTGTGTGAGGGTTTTTTTTGGTATGTAGATTTGAGCCTCTAGAGGAGGGTCCAATGGCCCCCTAGGTGAGCTGGACTCACTTACATGCTCCAGCTTCTCCTATACTGAGCAAAGTTCTTCTGAGTTCTCCATTTGGCGCTTGTGAAAAAAAGTTGCTCTATTCCAGTCATTCGAATATGCCAATTTCATTTAAATCCAGGTCTTTGAAAGGGAAAAAAACCTTGAGAGGTGCCCCTGTGGTACTGTCTTTGCTTCCCACTCTTCCTGGGCCTCTCTGTAACAGCAACAATCCAAGTGCCCGCTGGGTTTGCGGGCCAATACTGTCTATATAGGGGCACCCGCTAGCTCTGAGGACGCAGAGCCGTGTAGGGAAGGATCCTGTCTACAAAGAACAGTAGTTTTAGCCAAGCTGCTGGCGGAGCTAGGCTCCTCCCTCGGACTCCCCCAGGAGATGGCACACAGCAGCTAGGGATACCCAGCAAAGCAAACCCACCTTCCGATTCTGCAAACCAAACAAAGCCGAAACCATCCCTAGCCAATCTCTCGCCGCCCCTTCCTCCAAACACAATACACAAAAGGGGGGGATTACATTTCTAGTAACTGTACAAAAGGAAGAGAAACTGATTTTTTTTTAAAAAAGATAAAACAAAGGGAAGGGGAGGAAGAAGAAACACATTTCTGTTGTTGTCGTTGCTGCTGCTGTCGAGAATCATGCAAAAGGGCACTAGGGCAGGAGAATCGTAAAGAAATTAAAGGGGGATTTAAAAAGAAAATTAAGAAGAGCCCCAACACCTGCAAAAAATAAAGGATTTTTTTTTGTGGTGTGGGGAAACACAGACTTTTTGCATACCATTGATTCATTGGTGTATTAATGCACTTATATTCCCAGCTTTAAGCTAACATACAGTCAATAAATATATAGTCCAGGGCAAGGGGCAAGAGAGGTCACAAGACAGGGGCAGGGAGATGTGCTTTAGTTACTGATATCCAAGTGCAGAGGCTGAAGTTAGTCTTTGGCCATATAGGGCATACGGAGAATAGTAAGGTCCAGCCGTGGGCAAAGAGGGCACCTGCAATGCCCCGGCCGTGGGCAAATGGCTCTTGCCGTATGGGTGGTATCTGTTTAGCCCTAAAGTGTGTGGACTTCTCAAAGACAGCGATCCCGGCAAGGAGCTGGGGCTTCCCGGGCCGGTGGGCGGGAGGTGAAGGTGGCAGGATGCCGCAGAACTCAGCCCAGAGGTAGGGTAGCCAGCCAGCAGTTTTTCCGCCCCGGGCAGAGTGGTGTGGGTCCGTAAGTGGGCCAGGAGTTCCTCCGAGGTGGAAAACCTCTTGTCACAGGGTCCGCTGGCAGACACCCAGTTGCATATGTGGGGCAGGGTGTCGTTCTGGAGCATGAAGCCATAGGTGTAGAGCGGGTGCCCCGGCAGGCTGGGCGTGGCGCTGGAGGAGAGGGCGGTGTGGAGCGGGTGCGTGGGGTACACCAAGGGGTATCCGCTTTTCAGGCTGCCCGGGTCATGCACGCAGCTGGAGCAGTTGCCGGTGCCCAAGTGGGAGGCGCTGTGGTAGCTGAGGCAATAGGGGTCTCGGCATAATCCTTGCATGAAGGAAGGGGGGGAGGCCCCCGTCAGCGGGCTGGAGCTGGGCGGCTTCCCGGGCAGACCCAAGGCCCCGGGCAACTGGCTGCCCACCAGGCCGGCCTTGGAAGGATCCAGGCTGGGCATGAACTGCGAGGGGTAGCCGGCGTAGGCCCCGACGATGGATCCGTGGTAGCCGATGCTGGAGGGCGGCAGCGGGAAGACCGAGTGGCCCCCCGGCTTATAAGGCGACACCGGGGCCACGTGGCCCGAGGCCGCCAGGGCCGACGGCTCCGACTTGCGCCCGGAGGAGGCCTCGGCGTGCGCGCCCGGCGAGGCACCGCTGCCCGCCCGGCTGCCCCCGGCGCCCTCCGGACTGGCCTTGGCGACCCCCTCCAGCTCTTTCTTCTCGTCGGGCCCTTTGCACTCCGGCTGCTGCGGGGAGCCGCCCCGAGAGCCGCCCGGGGAGGAGGCGGACGAAGAGGACGAGGCCGGAGCGGCCGCGCCGTGCGGGGGGAAAGGCGGGCAGGCGGCGCTGGGCACTCGGAAGCCCGTCTTCTCGGCGGCGCCCGGGCCGGATTGGCTCGGCTGGCCGCCCCCGGCCTCTTTGCGCGGCTCGCCGCCGCCGCTGCTCCCGCCGCCGCCTTTGGAGTAAGGCTTGAAGCTGGACTTGTCGTCGCCGGGGGGGTCGCCCAACTGCTTGAGGGAGCCCGAGGAGGCGCGGCTGCCGGGCTCCTTGTCCGCCCCGGACAGGCCACTGGAAGAGCCCGAGCTCAGCTTGGAGGCGGGCGGGGGGTCCGGCTTGCCGATCTGCGAGCAGGTCTGCGCCAGCAGCGCCAGCGGGCTCTTCTTGGCGTCCAGCTGGGGCGCGCGGAGGAAAGGAAAGGAAGGTAAGGCCAAGGTGGGAAAACAGATCCCCCCACAACACACTAAAAGCCTCCCCTCCCCCGGGGGCCCGAACACAATTCGGAAAGGCCTATAGGACGCAGCCCGGCTACTCTCTCCTCCGGGGGCTTCCCTTTCCCCTCTATCATCGCCCCTTAACACAAACACAACTCGGAACTCTTTATCCCACCAAAAGCAGCAGACACCGCCGGGCAGTTTGCCCTGGACGTTCGCCACCCCAGGGGTCCCAACTGCGCGCAAAGTCCGCTTCTCTCGGAAAATTCCACCTCCCCCCACGACTCCAGCGCAAAAAAAATTAAAACACTCCCCCCCGCCCATTTATATAATCCTGCGTCGCTGCAAAGGGCTCGGGAAAGGAAGGAAGGGCTGTTGGGAAGCGCGAGAAGATCGCCTCGCAAACTTGGCCCCCCCCCCCCCCCTTGCAAAGATTTCAAATTCCCTTGGGGGAATAAAAAGAAGGATTTAAAAAGACACCACGGAAATAGACTCGCGGCGTCGGGCTGGTCTTGCGGGGAATTTGGCAAGTCGGGACAAGGGGCGGCTGCAAATGCGGCCGTCTCATCAAACGCCAGGAGACGAAGGCAGAGGAAGGAGAGGAGTCGGGCGGACTTTTCCGCCGAGTCCTCGGGTGGGGTCCCCAAAACCGACGCCGGGCGAGAGGCCCGAGGGGCGCAGCCGCCGCGGAAGCCAGCAGGTGAGCGGCCCCCGAGCGTCGACCGCTGCCGACGGGCTAGCCGGGGCGAGTGCTACTACTGACCTCGATGGGGCTGATGGGCGTGGAGGAGAGGGGCTGCAGGTATTCCGGGTGCAGGAGGTGTCCGCTGTGGGCGCTCAGCATCTTCAGGACGCGGATGGGCAGCCGGTTGGCCTGGCGCAGGGGGTCCTCCGGGGGCAAGTGCGAGAGCGCGGCTCCCGGAGCCTGGGCGGCCGGAGGAGAGGTGGACGCCGCCGCCGCGCTCTGGCCTCCGCTGCTGCTGCTGCTGCTGCTGCTGCTGCTGGGCGAAGTCCTGGCGTTAGATCCAGCGGGCGAACCGCTCATTTGGGGGAGCGCGCCGGGCAGGGCGGGGGTGGGGACGGGAAGGGCTGGGCCGGGGAGGGGGGGAGAGGGAGGAGAGCCGAGCACCGCAGCGCGCAAAGCCGGGCAGGGGCGACCGGGACCACCGCACCGGCCCCAGCGCGACGGACGGAAAAAAAACCTTCGCGTTCCCGGAGCCGCACGTCAAATAGCTCCGAATCTGCAGCACACTTCAAAGGCACCGGCCCTGCCCACCAATCGGGGACGTGCCAAGGGCCTCGGGGCGGGGCCACGGCCCGGTGGGGGGAGCCAAGCCAGGGAGGAAGAGGAGCGCTTAAAGGGCCCCCGCGCTTCTCGGGCGGGCAACGGCTCGGCTGCGCCCAGGCCGAGGAGGAGCTGCGTTTCCAAAACGCGCCTCTGTCTTGCGGCTCCCCGCCGGCTCCACATTGCAGATCGGGGCGCGGCTGGCTTCCCTCCTCCTTCGCTCCCGGCCAGGCAGGGAGTCGCCGTGGGGAAAGTTGGCATGGGGAGACATTTCACCGACCTCGCCACTCAATTTAGAGGGAGACAAGAATCGGTGGGCTTTTCAGGTACAATCATCCGGGATGAGTCCCTGCAAGCTAAGACACTTCCTAGTGACTCTTCTAAACTTCCTTTCCAGAAGAAAGGGTTGTGGTGAATTTCCCCCACTCCCCCGGTAAATCTGCTGGCTGGCCAGCTGAGAGGATCGACGCCCTGAGTCGGGAAGTGTCTGCTGCAAAATTGCAAGCCTTGATCGCTAGATAGAAACTCGCTAGGTGTTCTCGTCTCCCCGCCCCAAATGCAGGTTGATGAGAGCGCCCTGCCCAAATAATTTGGCCTGGAACGATGAGTCAGCTAAGTGGGGCGAGCTAAATAGACAAGACAGCTTTTAATCGACCCCAAAGCGGTTCCTAGTCAATCGAGCTGCTAAAAGAGTTGTCCATGGGAGAGAAGGCAGTGTAGTATAGCCCAATCCTGGAAGCTAGGCAGGGTCAGTACTTGGAAGGGAGTCTGCTGAGGACGACTCTGAAGAGGAAGATAATGGCAAGCCACCTCTGCTTCTTACTTGCTGGGATCCCCATAAATTGGCTGCAACTTGATGGAACTTTGCATATGCACACGCTCACCCAGAGTTGTCTAAAAACCACCACAACCTATGTTTTAGAAGGGATGGATGGATGGATATGTAAAATAAGAGCAGCAGTGTCAGATTGGACCAATTGGGGTGGACTGACCATTTAACTTACCAGCAGAATTCTTAGTGGACCACTGCCCTGGAGCGTCCCTGACAGCCAGGACCAAACAGAGTGAACCCCCCTCCCTCAGCTTGCTGATCTCAGATCCTTTATCAGCCGTAATGTCAGTTCACCAATTGTTGCTTTCTACAGCACCACTAGAGGCAAAGGGCAAGCCTATGGCTCATCCCTTGGTGTTGTTGGGTGGGTCTGCCCTGAGTAGCCCTGCAGTGCAGGCTTGTTTCTGGATCAAATAAATGCACCATGCAACCCTCAAGACACATTTATTTTATTTTTATTTTATTTTTTGATTTATTGCCTGCCCTCCCCTACAGGGCTTAGGGCGTTCAACAGCAATAATATAAATAGTACAGAACAACAACAATCATAAAAACATAATCAGCATAAAATCAGTAATAATAGATGGCGACAACCCACCCCCTTCTGCTTCCCCAGGAGGCCACTAACGATTAAATTAATTCACGTCAAACCCGGCTGGGCAGATGTAAAAGCCTGGTGGAATTGCTCCGTCTTACAGGCCTGTTGGAAACAATACAAGTCCCACAGGGCCCTGATCTCACTGGGGAACTTATTCCACCAGGTGGGGGCCAGGGCTATGAAGATCCTGGCCCTCCTGGTGGCCAGCCGGATATCTTTTGGGCCAGGGACCACCAGCAGGTTTTCCTCTGACGAACGGAGGGATCTTGAGGGGCAATACAGGGAGACACGGTGGACAACTAGATACATCCAGACACAGAACACAAAAGCCGGTGCCTCCCCTTGAGATTGACCCTCTGCACTTTCACATCAAAGGACTTGGAGGAGTGTAACTGTGTAGGATACCACTGACAAAGGTTGACTACCTGTGAAACAGTAGGTTCCACCTAGTCATGTCTGTAATTGTCTAGTGGCTGGCTCCTGTGTGGATGATGAAAGCCACACAGTGAGACCACACACAGGTAAGGGTAGGAGCTTTCCTGTCTACTTGGAGGATGACCTGGATATGTAGAAAGTATGGCTTTGTAGATTAACCAAAAGAAAATGATACCCATTTGATGAAGACTGAACATGCTCAAAGAGTATGGAACATTGACAGTAGATGAGTCTTGATGAAAGGAGGATAGGGAAGAGAAGAAGAAGAAGAGTTTGGGTTTATATCCCCCCTTTCTGTCCTGTAGGAAACTTAAAGGGGCTTACAATCTCCTTGCCCTTCCACCCTCACAACAAACACCCTGTGAGGTGGGTGGGGCTGAGAGAGCTCTGAAAAGCTGTGACTAGTCCAACGTCACCCAGCTGGCGTGTGTGTGGGTGCACAGGCTAATCTGAATTCTCCACAGCTCAAGTTCAGAGCGGGGAATCAAACCCAGTTCCTCCAGATTAGAATGCACCTGCTCTTAACCACTACACCAGTGCTGCTCTGAAGGAACTGCTTCAGAGCTTATTGAATCCTAGAAGGAAGGTGTGGAATTTCCAAATTGTCCCTGCCTCCTATGACTCCTTGTAGGTCACTAGCTTGTGATGGCCAACAGCCACTGATGGATCTAAATTCATACATGATTCCATCCCCCCTCCAGATTTTATTGTCACAACAACCCTGGGTTGGGCTGAGGGATAAAAGTCATTTATACATGCCCTGTGGCTGTTTGCTTCACAGTAGGGTTTTCCTGCGTTTTTTTTGTTTGCACAGAGATTCTCCTCCTGCAAAGTGTTCTGAGCCAAGCCACCATTTTGCCTGCCCACCCCTTCCTTGTTCCTTCCATGCAACCTCCATTTGGGGAGGTTATCTGCTGCCAGAGTTTAGATTTTAAACCTGTTTGACCACAAAGAGCATTACCTGTGCAGACCTAGCTCAGACCAATTATTTCAGAGCAATCAGAAGGACTTTTTAAAATACACGGAAGATTAGAGAAACTTACATGAAATTGACCAGATCTAGCAAAGTAACTTAACTTTGCTCGATCTAGTCAATGTCGTGTTAGTTTCTCTGACCTTCTGCGTATTTTAAAAAGTCCTTCTGATTGCTCCAAAATGGTGGCCCGAACACTGTGAGGAACTGCTGTGGTGTGGGCAGGTGAAGGCGGGGAGGGGTGAGAAAGCCCTAAGGAAGCCTAGCTCATTGGGATCTCCTTAGCTTTCTCTGGGAAGGGAGAAGAAAAGTTGCAGTGTGAGAGCTTTTCGAAACTGCACGGATTCTCTATACTGAGAGTGCTGTGAGTTCTAAAGAAGGGAAAGATGTGTGTAACCCAGTATCAAGAATCCAGCCCAAAGGGATTGTATGCTCAATGCGAAGGAGACCACAAGTGTGCCAGTGGCTGGTCCCAGCTCACCTAGCATACCACAGTAGGAGTAAGGACTGCAATACAGGTCTCTGTAGTACTACCGGAACAATCGCATCTATACCACTCTGCTTGTGTTGCTCTTTCCCAGAATGCAACATTAGGCAACTTGCTTTATCAGCAGATGGAGAAACCAGTGATCAGAATGCTTCCTCCCTCATCCCAACCTTTTATGTCAAACTGGTGTAAAAAAAATATAGTACCGTAATGAGGACTGTCAACAGCATTCTGTTGTTCTTTCACAACTTGTGGCTCTTTCTTGTCATTGCTATTTGTGCGGCACAAATACTGCAAAACACTATGACAGTTCCTTTGATTAAGAGAACAATCCTAAGCAGGTCTACTCAGGATCCTACTCAGGTTGATTTCAATGGGGTCTACTCCCAGAAAACTGCTGTTAGAATTGCACTGTAAAGGAAACTAATACCTTGGTCCATGGGATTACAAACAGCTAGGCCTGGCCTTGGACTATGGAATACTGTAAGCTAGTAATCTCAATCCTTTGCTGACCCAAACAGCTTCCATAACCGCATAGTGCAAAGGACTAGGCTCTCGGTGGGGGGGGGGGGGTCACAGTTCGGTGCCTCTCTATCATCCCTGGTCACAGTTCCCATTGTGAGACTCATCTGACGAGCGGAGGGATCTTGAGCGGAGGGCTCGGTGCCTCTCTCCAGCTTTTATTGCTTTTTTTTATTTGGGAATGCTCATTTTGAAATGTGATATTAAAGAAAAAATATATAGGACCCATCTTACTGTTCTCCACTATTCTGCCAAACGTCTGGTCTATTGAAGCAACAATAATGCATTTATCAGGTTGAATTGAAGCATCCCAAAGTAGCGAGCAAGCTTTTGAGTGCTCTTCATCCGGCTGATGTTATGCCTCCCTTTGAAAGTACGCATGTGGGGAAGATGAGCACGTCATTGGTTACCGGATCAAGTTCAAGGTTCTGGTGCTAAACTTTAAAGCTCTAAACGTTCTAGGACTGTTGTATTTATGGAGACTGTTGTATCTCCCTGGTATGTCCCCTAAAGATATCTGCATTCAGTGAATGAAAATTTATTGGTGATCTCTGGAGCAAAAATTGTCCAGCTTGCCTCAACCAGGGTCAGGGCTTTCTTTGCCCTGGCCCCAACCTGGTGGAAGACTCTGTCCAATGAAGTTCAACAAGGTCTGTAAGACATAGCTGTTCCATCATGCGTATGGTTGAGGCAGCTACAATTTTTATCATCTTGGCCTCCTCTTCTTTTCCTACCTCATTACCTTCCCTCTTGTAGTACAGTTTTTATTGCAATTAAATTGCTAGGTGGTTTTAGATATGTTTAGATCATGTTTTAAATTTGGTTATTGTAATTATATTTTAGTGTTGGAAGCTGCCCAGAGCCCATGAGGAGAAGGGCGGCATATAAAATCAATAAATAAAATAATGGAAAGTCCAGGTCTGTAGGAGTCGTAAGATAGAGTCGAAGAGATGTTACGAAGACTTAATTCAGACTGTTTGCATACCTAAAAAGGTCTCCAGTTGCTCTGAAACTCATAAGCCAAGTTACACTCTTTGCTGGCCATTGAAATCAATGGTCTTACTCTGTCAAAAAGCATCAATGAGTGATTCAGATGGATCTCTATCTCTAACTGGAACCTTGAAAAGTGGAGAATGGAAGGAAACAAAGATGTAGTAGTCAAATTAATAAATCTGGAGCTGGAGATTGATTTTAGGCGTTGTGTTAAGTAAAAGAGAAACCACACTGGATAATGTTACCTAGTGGTTGGAGCATGTTTCCTCCAAAGACAAACGCCCCCAGTATTCAGTGACAGAAGGTGATGTTGCCCAGGTTCTAGGATCAAAAATAAAATATACTTTTATGGCTCAGGGAATGATATCTCTGCCTTCCTTAGGCACTGTTTGGGGCTCCAGCTTTGTGGTTATAGTGAATTAGCACCAGTGACTGCAGAGGGTAGATCTGCAGCTATATAATGGTAGAAATAGAAGTACACTTGCTTGCAAGCCTCTCCACAGGAGCCTATCAACTGGGAGGATGGACTTTAAGAAGGTTGATGCGCTGAGAGAATTTCTGGACCCAAGGAAATGAAAACTCACTTTATTTGACCATGGATACTGCAGCACAGTATGAGATTCTTCAAGGCTGCTGGGAAAAAAGTAATCATAGGTTGCCAGATAATATTTCAGTGCAGAGATAGGATCTAGTAATGGTCAGGCAGATTCATGAGCTTTTCAGACAAACGGAAGGCAGACACGGATGGCATAAGAAGCGTCGCTGCGGAAGAAGCAAAAAACAGCACCATCAATATTTCACGGTTAGGACATTTCAAGGAGTCGATTTCCACAATAGTTTAGAAAAGGGGGTCCAAGACTCCCCAAAAGGTGGATTCCCACAATCATTTGAAAGACAATGACAATTAAGCAAAGGTGAGCTGTCTGGTTCTAAGAATGCTCTGAGACTTCTTGGACAATGTGTCCACAGGGAGGCTTCATATCGCCTGCATGGGAAACAGTGACCAAAGCTGTCCGAGTTGTATCATATCTGATGACTAGGCATCACCCAGCCAAATCCTCTGCATGTGATTCCTCTGCATTAACCATCACTTCAAAATAATTTTACAGATCCGCAACGCACAGGAGCTGAGGCCTCTGTTTTGAGTGGCATCCCCTTGTTTCACCAGCAGGGATTTCTGCAGTATAATGTCCGTAATTACTTTGCTCACAGTCGAAACCCCAACACTTTCCCTCTAGATGAACCTGCCATAGGCCCCTTCCGCACATGCAGAATAATGCACATTCAGTCCACTTTCACAATTGTTTGAAAGTGGATTTTGCTATTCCGCACAGTAAAATCCACCTTCAAAGTGCATTGAAAATGGATTGAAAGTGAATTATTATGCATGTGTGGAAGCGGCCCTGGAAAGTGCTGTCAAAAGGCATAAGAAGCATCCCTAAGCAGACTTAGGGTGACCTCACAGGATTTTCAGGGGAAGAAAGATTTGCCATTGCCTGCCTCTGAATATCAGCCCTAGGTTTCCTTAGCGGTCTCCCATCTTGTATTAACTAGGGTGGACCTTGCTTAGCTTTCAAGATCTGATGAGATCAGGCTAGCCAAGTCAAACTATTGCCTCATCCAGTTCGGTACCAAGGAAGTAAGATCACTAGTCCACCTGACTGGTAATGACTCTCTGTCTGAATGGAGTATTTCCAATGCACATTCCCTGAGACTCTTGAACTGAAGATGCCAGGGATTGAACTAGGGACTTTCTGGAAGCAAGCCAAGTGCCTCCCCACTCAGCCACAACCCCTGCTGATCTCAGTTTGAAAGGGGCTTCCATGTGATTCTGTGTGATTGCTGTGAAGTGTGTGGTTTTGAGAATCACAGCCTCAGTCAGACCGATTCCCATTTATAAAGGAAGCATTATATCAGACAGCACAGACTGAACCAATCTGTCAGCTCGTAGGCAGGAATGCTAAAGGGCGAATACATAGTACATTCAGGGTGATGTCATTGCTACGATATTTTTTTTTTAAAAAAATCCTAGGCTTATCTGGAACAAATTACCCATTGAATCCCCAGAAAACCTGCCTCTCTGATTGGCATGGCATACTACTAACAGATTTATAACTCAGATTGTTTGACAGTTTCCCATTTCCTTTCATGTATTTCTAAGTGACGGCGTAGAATTTGCCAACGGAACACCACACGGCAATCGTTGGCTGCAGGGTTGGCAGAATGGAAAGGAACAGGCTTTCCGGAGAGTTTTCTGACTGTGAGTAGACACTTTGCAGGCCTCGGGGGGGGGGGGGGGGGAGAAAAGCTTCCATTCCTGGGAAACAGAATTTTGCCCCCTCCTCTTTTTCGTTTGTAGAATGCCGGTTTTAGGTTACAGCTACCTAGTGAAAAAAAAAAGGGGGAGCATGCTGTATAATTAATCATATTAGATCCTGGCAGATGCTTTAGTTTGCAACAATGTTGCTATTATTAAGTGTATATGGCTGCCCATTATAGCCAGAGTCCACGTGCTCAGAGTTCTGGGAAGAGGGACTTGGCACACTTTCCCTGAGCAGAGCAGCCTTGTCACATGGCATGCCTCAAGTACCACTTTCCCGACCACAATCAATCACTCGGCTTGTCAAGATCTGTCGGTTCTACTTCACTGTGAGACCTTTCTCCAAAAATGACCACAAGCCTGATTCCAAATGAATGGCAAAAGGTGCGCGACGAGGGAGCTGCTTTTCAAATGCAGCCATTCAAGAAAGGAAAGAGAAAGAGGAGAGGTAAGCAAAGCGGAAAAATATAAGGATTGCTTATGCTGCAGGCCAGTAGCAACAGCAACTCACACGCACAAAGGTGGGTCCTGGGTGGACTCCTTTGCCAGACCTTTCTCCCCCCCAAACCCCCCCCCCCCGAGAAACAAAAGAATGGACAAAAGTGTAAAGATATATGTTTACTATTTCTACCCTGTAATATATCAGATAGGTACTCCACAGAGTTAAGGCACAGTGGACTGGATACCGTTAGCTTTTCTTAGTCACCATCTCAGATGGCTCCTGGCCACACAGTGGCATGTCTAGGGTGGGCAAAGGCAGGGTACATGTCCCAGGTGCTGCTCCTTAAGGGTTGCCAGCCAGTGTCTTGCAACCTCTAATTTCACTGTGGAGTTCAGGGGCAGATAGGCAGTTGAATGTTGAACCCAGCCTGCATTCAACTGGGCTCACACAGCAGCCCAAGCTCTACCTCTGAAGATCAGGTGAAGCTTGGTAGGTAGGGGAGCCAGCAGGATAAAGCTGGACCCAGTCAGATCCAGCACTCAGTTTGACATTGGGCTCAGCCTGGCCAGGTGGAGCTCAAAGCCTGCAGTTTAAAACCCAGCTGAGCCCAGTGTCAAACAGGTGTGCCTCTGAACTCCATGTGGAGTTTGGGGGATGGGACAAGCTCCCCCTGGCTGTGGTTTTGGATAAATACACCCCACTGGCCTCATGGGACCCATAATTCTTAGCATAAACTTTGGGGCTATCAAAAGGGACTCCTCTCTTTCATCAGGAGCCAGCGTGGTGTAGTCGTTAAGAGCAGGTGGATTCTAATCTGGAGAACCGGGTTTGATTCCCAACCCTGCACCTGAGTGGCCGGGGCTTATCTGGTGAACCAGATATGTTTCCGCACTCCTACATTCCTGCTGGGTGACCTTGGGCTAGTCATAGTTCTTCAGAATGCTCTCACCTCCCTCACAAGGTGTCTTTTGTGGGGAGAGAAAGGGAAAGGAGCTTGTAAACTACCTTGAGTCTCCTTACAGGACAGAAAGGTGGGATATCAATGTAAAACTCTTCTTCTCCTTCAGGAGAAAAGCTGGTAGGGTACAGTGCAGAAATTTTGGAACACCTTAATTTCCAAATCTTAGAGTCAAGCTGTGACTGGATCTCCCAAGATACAATTGAGTTATGGTGCAGGAGGGGAGATATAGATCGAGGCAACAGTGTTGTGAAAGATTTTTTAATCTTTGTCCCTACCACCACTACTTTCCCACACACAACTATCCAACAAGGGCTGTTTTTAGGCCTGTTCGGGGTAAAAAAGGCACATGCCTACCTCTCCTGTGCTGAGGAGGGTTGATGAGGAACATGATGTTTATGTATGGGGGAAGAGTTAACTCCTTTCACCAGCAGTATGGCCCAGATACATATCAGCGTTCCCCCGCAACTGCTTTTTGATACTAAATTTCGTGGAATGTTTTCATTTGTTCCTCCCCAACATCACAAGTAGCTGTGCTGACTACAAAGAAGGGTATGGGAGAGAAACAAATGGAGCTTTTAACTTCTTACGTTCACAATATCACTGCTGAAGAGCCAGGCTGCTACTCAGTTTTAGGAACAGCTTCAGCAGTTGGATGAGACTCCAAGCAACAGTATAACTGGATTCAAATAAGTCCTTTTAAAAAACAATTGCACAGAAAATGTTCGCTCAAGGATGATCAGGGCAGACATTCTGTCGTTGACAGTAACATTAAGTTCTGGCATCTAGAGGTAAACATCTATGTCTGAATTATTATACATTACCTCTGCAATGTCTCATACTAGCTGCTGTCAGCGAGTAGATACTAGCATTAAGGGAAGCTTTGTAACTTTCAGAGCCCGCAAGGCAAAATGTTAAACCAGTTCCTAAGAGTTTCTTCATCAGACAAAACCTCTGAAGCATTTTGCATTGCACTGAGGTTTGTAGAGTCCCACTGGGTCTCCATTCCCCAAAGGACTGATTCTGTTCACCGTTCGGTTTCTGCTCTGTTCGTTCGTTCTGATTCGTTCGTTTCTGTTGCTCAGGTTTGCTTCACTAGTTTCTCGCTTCGCTCGCTCACTGCTCGCTCTGCTCTTCCTCCCTTCCTTCCTTCCTGCCTCCCTCCCTTCCTCCCTTCCTTCCTTCCTTCCTTCCTTCCTTCCTTCCTTCCTTCCTTCCTTCCTTCCTTCCTTCCTTCCTTCCTTCCTTCCTTCCTTCCTTCCTTCCTTCCTTCCTTCCTTCCTCAGGTGCTTTACATGGTTCCTTCAATTTATCTTCGCAACAACCCTCCAAGGTAGATTGGAAATTTATGCAGATCTGGGGTTGTAGCCTGATGTGACAGTTTAGGGAGGGACATCAGCAGGGTATAATTCCATAGAGCCCACCCTTAAAAGCTGCCATTTTCTCCAGGGAAACTGATCTTTGTAGTCTGGAGATGAGCTGCAATTCTGGGAGTTCTCCAGGTCTCACCTCCTGGTAGGCAGGCCTACTCTGAGGTAAATTAGGCTGAGAATGACTGGCCCAGCAGATACGGTGGCCAGCTGAATCTGAAAGTGACATTTGTATATATTTTCAAGGTTCACTGCTCTAGCTAAACCTCAAATGAATAAATGTTTGTTTGTCTGTTTTACCTCAGGATTCCTTTGTGTTTATAGGGCAGATGAAGTATTTTTGTCTGATTAGTAACATGATTAATAACCAAAACTCAGAAGAAGGGAACAAGAGATTTGTTACTCCTGTTCTCAAATAGGAGGTGGAGGACCCTTAAACAAACCATTACTGGTTAGTTTCTGCATGGTGACAACCTACTGACCATAAGGACCTACAGACATATATCAAAAATAACTTTATGAAACCCCTTGGTTTGGGTTAAGGACCACCAGAGAAGGCTCAGCATGGTGGCTGCAAATAAAATCTATAACACACTATTAGAGACTGTTTAGTTTTTTAGTGGATTCCACCCCAGGGTTCATGGTCACCCAGAAAATTTCATGTCAGGTGGGACTTTGAATCCAGGTCTCCTCAGTACCAGTCCAACAATCTAGCTATTTGCCATGTTAGCTCTTGTAAATGCATTGTTTCCAGACTTTGCCTGCCCAGCAGTTTATTTTTGCTGAAAGCATGTGTGAGAATAATTAAAGCGCCATTGTATTGATGGCTTTCAGACTGAAGCTGAGGCCATTTTTCTTTCTAAATAAAACTGTCTTATCCGGGGAGTAAGAGGAGAGCTAGTGAAGCATTAGCAGGCATCACCGCAGACCTGTTACCAGTTTATTGACAACTGAACAGCAAGTTCAGAGGAGTGTCGGCAGGAATAAAATGCCATTGAACGATCAAAGAGGATGACAAGTCCTGTCTAATCGACCAGTATTGTGGGGAATTATGGAATCTGATTATCTTTTTCTTTTTCACGTGCAGATTCTGTTTTCCCAAGCATCAAGCATTTTTGCAATGAATTCTGAAGTGGGGTGTCTTTGGGGCAGGGTGGGAGGGAAAGATTTGGATCATCTGAATCATGAAAATGGTGCATGGGATTGAATTACCCTTTCCAACATGACAGTCCTGATCACAATTGGCCCTTTTTCTCTAGATGATTTTAGCTTTTACACCCTGCCCGGCAATCATAGATCACCCAGGTCATGTGTAGATTGCTAGATGGCTGTAAAAAAAAAAAACTCCTGTGCAAATCCTTCAGTGGGTCCTACTATATGCTGGGGAGGAGGGTAGTCATATCATGATAAATAACACTGGGGCAGTTTGAAAATAATACATGAAATCAAGCGGAGAACATCAGGTCTCAAGGGAGCAAGTAGTTGATCAAAGGAACCGGAAGTCTCGCAGGAAGTCTGCAAGAGGAATGCCCTTCCTGTGGCATGTTGAGATCAGACTGGTAACAGAAAGGACCACATCTGCCATAATAAATCACTGTTCTTAATGAAACATGGGATGTTCTTTGAAAGCAGTGGCCTCAGCTTGAACAACAGGATGCTATGACACACAAACTGAAGCTCTTAAGTGCCCTGTATTTTGCAGACAGGAGTCTGGCATAGGAGTGAAGCACAGAAACACAGAAACATACAGTTGGAAGGGACCTCCAGGGTCACCTAGTTCAACCCACTGCACAGTGCAGGAAATTCACAGCTACCTCTTCCCTCCCACAGTGTCCCTGCTATATACCCAGAGGAAAACAAAAAACCTCCAGGAACCCTGGGCCAATTTTATTTGTTTGTTTGTTTGTTTTATTAACCGCCCCACCTCCGTAGGGCTCTGAGCGGTGTACAACATTATTCCATAACACAGAAACTATAATAAGGGAGCAAATAAAGTAAAATTAAACAGGCTCCAATAAATACAAAAACTAAACCCCATTAAAACAGCGAACAATATACAAAAGGCGCCAGCAATAAAACCCCCATTAAAACCCTCCCAAAGAAAAAAGGGGGGTAATGGCAAGTCCCACTGATGTTAAAGGGACCCCCGAAAAAACTGGGGGGGGGGAGGGGGCACATCAGTGGCTGGACACTCCAAAAGCCCGGTGGAACAACTCAGTCTACGGGAAAACTCATTCCTGATCCCAAAGTGGCAATTTGTACTACTCAGGGATATAAGTTAGGGCCACAAGAGCCAAACACTGGTTCATCCCTTCATGCTTCAAGCATGGACACGCTTGAAGCAGCAGTTTAAGGAAGAAGAAGAAGAGTTGGCTTTTCCTTCATTCACAAATCCATTCTTATTGCGTAGCACAGTTGCTTTAGAATGCAAATATAAGTAGATTTTATTTTCCAAGCATCTTGAGCATTCTTCCACAAACCAGCAAGAGTGCTCCCAAAGGAACCATCAAGAATTTATCCCCTACATTTATCCTGTCTTCTTCCAAGGAGTTTAGAGCAGCATTCAAGGGCCTCTTTTCCTCACAGCACCCCTGTGAGGTGGGTTAGTCTGGGGCAGGGGTAGGGAACCTTTAACACTCAAAGAGCCATTTGGACCTGTTTTCCACGGGAAAAGAAAACACTTGGAGCCGCAAATAATTTTTGACATTTAAAATAAAGATAACACTGTATATATAGGGTTTTTTTTAACCTTTTACTCTGCTCATTCTGAGAAGCGCGTGGATGCGCCCGCCCTGCTGCCTGCAGGGCGGGCAAGGATGAAGCCGGTGGCTCAGCTTCCTTGCTCCGGCCACTAGGGAGCACCTCGCCCAGCTCCAGCGGGCGAGGTGAGAGAGGAAGGTTTTCCGCGGGTGAGGCTCTCCAGCCAACCGTGGGAGAAAGTTGCGCGTTCCCGCCCTGCTGCGTGCAGGGCGGGCAAGGATGGGGCCGGCGGCTCGGCTTGTGGAGCCACAGTGCAAGGGCAGAAGAGCCGCATGCGGCTCTCGAGCCGCAGGTTCCCTACCCCTGGTCTGGGGGAAGGGCCAATATTCATAGATGGACAGGAAATTGAACCTGGCTGTCCTAAGGCCAAAGTAGAGAATGCATCTGCCACAAGTTAAGACAGACAATACATCGGGGCACTAGCATTCCCATCCCAGTGCACTGGGGTTGAGTTTGGTTCAGGAGCATGATGCAGGGGGTAAGGGATTCAGGAGCCAAAAGGCTTCAGGGAAGCTTGGTTCATCCCAATGTAGAGCTCCACATGCTGCAGCCAGTGTCCAGGGACCTCACAATGGGACAAATAGGCCCCTTGCTTCTGCTCAGGAAAATAACCCAGAAGAGACAGTTCAAGCCCCTTGTCCACCTCCACTGCATTCCTGAGCCAAATCAGGTCCTGATGCATTTGGGAACATTATTTCCCTGACATAATGTCTACCTGCAAGTTGGGTTGGGGAACCTCGACCTGACAGATGTCCAATTTAGCCCCTAGATCAGGGGTCTGCAACCTGTGGCTCTCCAGATATTCATGGACTGCAAATCCCATCAGCCCCTGCCAATATGGCCAATTGGCCATGCTGGCAGAGGCTGATGGGAATTGTAGTCCATGAACATCTGGAGAGCCGCAGGTTGTAGACCCCTGCCCTAGATCCTAGCCTGACACTCAAAGCCCTCCACCACGCCAGCTCCCACTGTTGGAGGGTTGTCCTTGCAGTTTGTCCTCTGGGTTAAGTATTTATCATTGACCTTGCACCCAAAAAGAGGCATCAAAGAACTATGAATGTTTAAAGCCAGTGCTTTGGGCCATATGTATTGAGAAATGTGACGCTTATGTATTTGGTGCCAATAGTTAGTTTTCTCAGGGCAGTGGCCACCACAGAAATCACCCTTCATCCATCATTACTGGTACATTTTCTGTGTTAGTGACTCTGCAGAAAGCTCTGTTATTGATGGACCTTTTCCAGTAGTCCCTTGCCTTCGCTTACAGCTTGTGTTTCTTTTCTTTCAACTCTTTAAAAATTTGGTTATTGTGCTGGTGGTGGTGGGGAGGGGGTGGTTGTCTCCTGAAAGCACTTCTTGTGGAATGCCTTTAAAATGCTGGAACAAAACTGGAAATATGTACAAGGCGTGACAAACACCCTAATCTATGTGTTCAACAAGGAAATCTGGCCAATGTGTAATTACAAGATGCTGAAAGATCTTAAACATGGGAGAAAAACAATCTTCTTTGTCAGGCTGAATTGCTTTTCTTGGTTTGCAAAAATGTGCATGGCTACAGGCCTGAAGAGAATGGTGGGTTGCCAGGGCCAGACTGGGAGAGGTTAATTATACGTTAAAGGGTAGCATGCAACAGAACATTTCACCATGCATTGCTTTTCCCATCAGATTGCTACACTGTTGGGGAAGCTGCAACTTGTAAGAAGGTCCTTCTTGGAGAATTCTGAATGTTTCTTAGGGCTGCCAGCTCCAGGTTGATAAAGATCTGGGGGTGGAGAGTGGGGAAGACAGAAGCCCCTTCCGCACGTGCAGAATAATGCAATTTCAATCCACTTTCACAGTTGTTTGCAAGTGGATTTTGCTATTCTGCACAGTAAAATCCAGCTTCAAAGTGCATTGAAAGTGGATTGAAAGTGCATTATTCTGCAGGTGCAGAAGGGGCCAGAGTTTGGGAAGGGACCTCAGCAGAGAGTAATCCTATAGAGTCCCCCCTCTGAAGCAGCCTTTTCCTCAGTGGTGACTCATCTCTACCACCTGGAGATCAGTTGTAATTCCAGAAGATCTCTGTGCCCAGAGGTGGGATCCAACCAGTTCTCACCACTTCTCTAGAAGTGGTTACTAATTTTTTTTCTGAGTGCCAAGAAGGGGTTACTAAAGCAACCTCCCTGCCCAATAGGGACTGGAGGTGCGTGTGTGCGATGGCGCCACTGTTTGAATCCACCACCATCAGAACCTGTTATTAAAATTTTTGGATCCCACCACTGTCCTGTGCCCAACCTGGAGAATGGCAACCCTATGTTTCTGATTTGAGTGTCTCACTTAGCCTTTGGTCCCTCCCAACTATTTCCTACTCTAGAGCCTGTTTTGTTTTCACTTTGTTCCATTCCTCTTCGTGTACTTCTTTGAAATGTTTAATTCACTGTTGGACAAGCAAGCTGCTTTCTCTTTTCCATTTTAAATTTCCCTTGTAAAGCAGTTTGCCTCTTAGTGCAGCTCTCATGTTTCTCTCCTTCCTAGACACCATGACCAAACTAAGTTGTCCGAGAGATTTGCAAATGGATCTCCTAAGGTTCTTTTATTAAAGCAATCCTGGGGCAGCTAGGAAGCTAGCCCCCGTCCCCCATACAAGATTCTTCAAGGGCAAATAGCACCCCAGGGGTCATTTCAGTTCTGTAAATAGGATTGCCAAACTCCAGGTGAGGCCAGGAATTCTCACAGAATGACAACTGATCTCCAGAATACAGAGATGAGTTGAATAGTTCAGTTTTGCATAGTTTGCAGAAAG
Organism: Sphaerodactylus townsendi; assembly: GCF_021028975.2. Classification (NCBI taxonomy): domain Eukaryota; kingdom Metazoa; phylum Chordata; class Lepidosauria; order Squamata; family Sphaerodactylidae; genus Sphaerodactylus; species Sphaerodactylus townsendi. Next base: position 6,130,921 of record NC_059436.1, read on the forward strand.
CCAGGAGAGTGGGACATTTCCTGACCTCCCCAGGCAGGCCATTCTGCAAGATATGAGCCACAACAGAGAAAGTTATTGGTTTGCCCATTTGCAGGTTGGCATCTGTAGAATAGATGTATGCATGTACATAGGGATGCCAAGTCCAGATCTGGAAATTCCTGGAGATTTGGGGGTGGAACTGGGAAGGGTGCAGTTGGAAGAGAGGAAAGGCCTCAGCTGGAATGTGATACCACACTGTCTACCCTGCAAAGCCGCCATTTTCTCCAAGGGCACTGATCCCTGTGGTCTTGAAATCAATTGTAATCTCCAGGGCTCACTAAGAGACTGGCAACTGTATGTGGGATGTATTGTTGAAGGCTTTCATGGCCGGAATCACTAGGGTGTTGTGGGTTTTCCAGGTTATATGGCTGTGTTCCCATAGCATTTTCTCCTGACATTTCACCTGCATCTGTCACTGGCATCTTCAGAGGACGCTTTGAAGATGCCAGCCACAGATGCTAGTGAAACGTCATAAAATGCTACTGGAACATGGCCATACAACCCAGAAAACCCACAACACCCTGTATGTAGGATGTATGTACATTTGTGGTAACATGTGGAACAGGGCTTAAGTCCAGACTTTTTTTGCCCCAGAAACAACAAGAGAACATGACGCTCTCTGTTCTGGGCCAGATTGAGCATAAAAATGATACATGGAGGTTGGAGGCAGGAAAATGGAATCCCCTGGGCCTGAATTGACCACTTCCTATTGATTCATAGACTTGCCTGCCCTGCTTAGCTCAACTAGAGTCCTGAATCAGGGCCCTTCTCCACTTAGCTTGGACTGTCGGACCCCCAGGCAAGAGCAGATAATATTTCAGCTCCAATCCTTAATGGAACAAAGATGACTCAAAGGCTTTTTAGAAGGAGCTGTTTCATTTGGTCTTGGATGTTCGCTACACGCCTTTTATTTTATGGGTAAATCATCATCTATTAGCTCTCCTTTAAACAACATGATGGGAGCCTTTACTCAAATCATAACAGTCCCTTTCAGCTGACTCCGGGGAAGAAAATGTGTTTGTGTCAGCAATTTCTTCCCCCTACACACACTTTGCAAGTTCTACCTTGCTCAGTAGAAAGGCCTTCTTCCTTACCGCTGAACAAGTGCACAAAGATGATCTTATTTATTGCAGGAGACATGTTTTAAAACAACTGACAAAACCACAAGATGTAAAATGACAAGCAAAAGAGAAGAGTGTTTTCCCCCCCTTTAAAAATAAAGGCAGCATATATTTCTGGCATTGATCAAAATACAGTATTTACTTTCAAGTTGCAATTAGTCCTTCATGAGCAAGCCCGTAGCTGGAAAAGGGACTATTAACTGAGAGGCCCTGGATCCTCTCTGCAGCCCGGTGATTAACATTAAAGAACTGTGTGAACTTTGGGAGTTGGAGAGAGGAGGAACAATTTATTTCTTTCCCCCCATCCCTTCCATTCCCTTGATGTGTGACTAACAGCTGTTTTTCTTTGTGGTAAATCAGTAGGATCTTCCTGTTGTTGATGTAATGGAGATGCTTCCTGGTGTGAAATTCTACAGGATGGATTGTGCAAAGGGGAGTAAGGCTTCAACACACTTATCAAAGCGCCTTAGGAAGAAGAGGAGGAAAAAAGCAAACCCTCGCTTGTCTATTCTGCAGGGACATCTAACAGTTCAAAACACACATGCCTTGGGTTGTTGAGCTGGCGGGGGCAGGGGGCACAATTTTATAAAGACCTTTTATGAGCCCAACAATGGCCAAAATAAAAAAAAATGCGTTTAGGTGTTCACTATTTAAGATTGCAAAGGGGGAGCTGTTTAGTCTGCAACAGCGAAATGAAATATGAACAGCGAAATGAAATATGAGTCCAGTGGTATAGTCTTTAAGATGACACTTTTGGACAATTTCAGAGACTTCTGCACTATCCAAAGCAGTCACACCCCCCTTCTAGGTGCAATGCCTCCAATGGTTCTTAGAATACCAAATCGTACACTGAACTGGCTCGCTAGTACCAATGATGCTTGGAAGTTTTCAGAGTTCAGAAAGGGAAATCTTTCTCCTGTCAAGGTAAAATGATAGCATTATACATTTGGTAAGGATCTCACTGGCTCATTGAACCAAACAGTTTTCAACCCTAGGGCTGGAAGGAACCTACATCGCAGGGCTGTTATTGTGAAGATAAAATGGAAGAGAGAATAGTGTTGTAAGCCACTTTGGGTCCTCATTAGGGTACAAATACATATATACATATTGTTCCCCAAATTAAACCGAGAGTCAGCCGATTTGACCTCCATTTACAGTAGTGATCACATGTTGATTCAAAAGAAGAACAAGAGTTTGGATTTATACCTGCCTTTCTCTCCTGTAAGGAGTCTCAAAGCAGCTTTCAAACTCCCTTCTGCTCCCCACAACAGACACCTCACCTCGAGAGGCAGGTGGGGCTGAGAGAATTCTGAGAGAACTGTGACTAACCCAAGGTCATCCAGCAGGCTTTGTGGGTAGGAGCGGGGAAACAAATCCAATTCACCAGATAAGAGTCTGCCAATTGTGTGGAGGAGTGGGAGATCAAACCTGATTAAAATCCACTGCTCTTAACCACTACACTGAGCTGGTTCTTACAGTACAGAGTACACAAGCTGGGTCCAGGGACCCCATGCTGTGTCCTAAGTGTAACAGCTGCATGTAAATTGCAGCTTCTCAATTCCAATGCATGAGGTGCCCAATTCAGATCATGACTGTGACTGCTTCAGCCTCCCCCCTGCACTGTTTTCCTGACCTTTACTAATGAAGGAAGGGGCTATTTGTTCCATTTGTGAAACCCATTTGTACACTGTGGGTTTCCCCATAAATCCAAATCATACCCCAAGTCAGGAAAATAGTGTGCGTGGGGGGTGGGGGGTGGGGGGTGGGGGGTGGAGCTCTTCTAAATTGGACACCATGGAACTGAGGATAACCCACAACTCACTTGTGACTGTTGGACAAGACAAGGTTGGGACCCTGGGCCCAACCTCTGTACTCCACCGAGGAAACAGCTCAAAGTCTGAGATTCCTAATCAAAGGGTAAAAGGAAAACTGGCAACTCAGCATCAGAATAAAGCACCAGCAGGCATCTTAGCAGTTAAGAAAGCCAAAAATCTTGTAAGGAAGATGGGGTGCAGAATTACATTCAGGAACGGCTTGTATTCATTTGAGGCAGACAGTCATTACTACCACTGTTTTTCCCCCCTCCCTTTTCTCCTTGGCAATATTAGTTAATTAAACTATGCAAATTAAAATATCTTAATTTATATAATATCAATACCAGAGCCTTAAACCATTTGGCTTCATTCGTCTGGCACGTTTGTTCCATAAAATGTTTGGAACGGCTCTAATAAAAAAAGAGAGAGAAAGAGAGAAAGAAAAGGGCTGTAAATCAGGTTTAATTTATTCATTTTCTGTTTGATATGAAAGCTTGCCAAAATCAGATTATTTATGAGCCCTTCATAACAATAGGCATTTTTATGGTTTGAAAATGACAAAAAAAGGAAAGGGAGTCCTTCAACGGTTGTTTCCTTTCCCTTCTTTTCTTTTGCATTTTTTGACTGCTTTTGCAGAAAATTTTTTTTTGGACCACCTAATCTCAAAGAAAATATTTAATCATTGATAGTGTGAAAATAATGTACGTTTAAATCTTGACAAAGACATGAGATCTTAGAACCAACCATGGGTAGTCAGTTCTAAACTTCAAAGCATCCAGGCTCAATCCAGTCTATATGTGGGTTGGCACCTGCACATTAAAATGAAAGCTGTGTGAGGCCAAACAAAGCTAATTTTCCCCTCGTACCATCGTATAAATGACTCGGTAATCAAAATCCCAGGCCATGACTATGAACAGGAAGTGTTTGGGCCTCCTGTATTTCAAAATCCAGCCTCCTTTTGCTCAGAAGAAGAAGAGTTTGGATTTATAGCCCCCCTTTCCTGTAAGAGGCTCAAAGGGATTTACAATCTCCTTTCCCTTCCTCCCGCCCCACACAGCAAACACCCTGTGAGGTGGGTGGGGCTGAATAAGCTCCATAGAGCTGTGACTAGCCCAAGTTTGCCCAACTAGCATGTGTTGGAGTGCACAGTCTAATCTAGTTCCCCAGATAAGCCTCCACAGCTCCAGTGGCAGAGCGGGGAATCAAACCTGGTTCTCCAGATTAGAGTGCACTTACTCTTAACCACTACACCACTGCTGCTCCAGACAAGGGCTTTGAGTTCTGGTAAAACTGGAGAGTGCGTATTTCCCCCCTCATATGCCATAATGATCCAGCATGGCACCTATGCGTGTGACCTTAGAAAGCAGAGAAGGAGCTAAGTTCATTGACATCACAGGCACCCAGTGCACAGCCAGCACTGATTGCTTCAAGCACACTGAAACAGCCCCCTCCCCAATCTCAACCCTATTAATTATATTTATTCATTAAAAAAACCCCTTTGTCTCATCTCCCATAATGGCCTGAGGTGGTGCCCACGCATGTGACCGTGCAGGGAATTCACAAACCTCTCGCAGATCAGTAAAACACACAACCAGCTTCTACTCCAAACCCTAATGTTCACCTGACACACGCAACTTAAAAAGAACTTGTCTTGGGTAGGGAGACGACCCCCCCCCCTCTATCTCTCATTCACTTCTTCCTCTTCCTTCCAAGCGAGTGGTAACTGAGCTCCTTCTGTCAAGATTGGCCATGGCTCAGTGGTAGAAAACGACTGACAAGAAGAAACAGGAGTGGCCATTTAATACCTGAAAAGTTCGTGGTGGATTGCTGCTTTGGAGGACTGCTGGCAGCTAGCTAAGCCCAGGTCCAGCAGCTGTGCCAGCCCTACAGGAGCCACCCACTCACCGGTTGCTTCCTCACGAACCGCTGCCAGTTAAAGGCAGTGGTTGATGATGACACTTTGGTTTACCATTTGCCCAACCTGTTGCAGATAAACCCCTGCCCATGTCCCCAATCTCCTGCTCTCAAGAAACTGAGGAGGGAGAAAAAAGAGTTTCCATTGTGAAGCCCCAGGAATCCCCTTCATGACTCTGAGGTCTTTATCACAGAGATTAGCAGAAATTCTTAGTCATCTGGAAGTGATGTCATACCCGTGAACTCCCCCCCCCCCTCCAGGCCCTGCTCTCAACATCTTTCATCATTTATTGAGGCTATGCTGACAGCCTTAATTACACCCATCTTCAGCATTACTGTACTTTCAGGTTTTGGTTTATTTTATTGAGTACTCAGTATGCTGTGTCTGTGATGTCTGCAAATGTGTGCCAACTTCTGCCACCATGTTACATCTTTAGGGAGGTAAAGGATCAGTACTAGTGGTGTGTACCATTTTCTTCAGGTTTTTTTTGGGTTTGGCTTGAAAAAACCCAGATATTTTCGAAAAAGTTGAAAAAAGCCAAACCTCCCTACCAGTATGAAGTGTCCCCCCGCCCCGGGGCTTTTTTTGCTTTTTCAATTTTTGGAGGGTGTTTTAAACCTGATCCTGAAAAATTCAAAGCTGCATAATATTCTGCTGTTGCCTGCAACCTCCAAAATCCCAGCGTTCAGTTCTTGGTCGCCTGCTGCGTACGAGCCCACATGCGGACTTTGGAACCAGCATTCAGCAGGTAAGTGAGAGGGAAAGGGGAGGAGAAAGAGGTTTCCTCCATTTTTCAAAAATGGTGGTGGAGCTGAAGCAGCTAAAAAAAATGCTGGAAAAATTCAACATTTTTCAGGATCTGCCATTTTTTTTGGCCAAAAATTCATTTCAGTACTGGAGGCGGTGATGATTATAAGAACTGTGTTTACTGGAACACAACAGCCTACTAACAAAACAAGTCACAACTAGGCTTCAGTTACAATTAGCTCCTCCTCTAGTTATGACCTCTCCTTTCTAGAAAGCCTTGGGAGTTGTCCTTAAGCAATAGTATCAATGTGCAACACTGCCGGCTAAGGCTGAATTGAGAAGATCCTGTGGCGTTGGCTTACCCTGGGTAATTTTCTAAGTTTAATCCTGGACATCCAGAAATAGTCTCAGAAGCAAGTGGAGGGAAGACCTTAGCCTTTTGGATGTCATGAAGAACTGCTTCTAGTCACCATGGACAATAATCACGGACCTGTGGGCTGACCGTGGGATGGTCCATGTTCATATCTTTCCTGGGCACAACCCTTTCTCCTCACTATGTTTGGAGAGAATGCTGCTGCCAAGTAATGCGGAGGAAGTGGTTGTTGTCCTAGCAAACCACAGAAAATCCTTTCTTCTATTCCATCCTTACACAGGCTGAGCTCTGAGGAGGCTGAGGGCAACATCAGCTAGTTGGTGCTTCAAAGAAGTAGGGTGGGTGGAGGATTTAAGAATCAATTCATTAACAGCCTATAAACCAACATTGCATACAATCACCACCTCGAAAACAATTGCACAAGTTCCCCCATCTCCCCCTTTTAAAAAATGTCACATCTTTCAAACCATCTTTTGTTTATTATCCTCGTACAGATGGAGCCAGAAGCTTAGAATGGCGTTGAGTGTTTTCTGGGATGAGAAAAGGCCAATGGTTTGGCAGCATTTGGAAAAGGAAAGATGTGGAGTGGTTGAGGCTTTTTTAAAAAGTGGCAAATTTTAACAGGCTATTTCAAAGCCCTTTGGAAAATCCGGGTCTCTTTGCAGTGGGTAAAACTACGGAAATATCCTTCCCTGGATCATTTTGCTTGGAATCTTCACCTTTCTTGAAGTCCATCTGTTCCTGGTGACTGATGGTGTCTCCATCTCAGCCTCTTCTAAGGTGCTTCCAAGGTGGCCACCTAGGCCATGGCTTAGTCATGAAGCATCTGCATGACACATACAAGATCCCATGTTCAAATAAATTCCCTTCCTCAGCACTGTGGCTTCAATCCAGTTTGCCACCCTCAATCAGCAGCTGCTATTGCAATAAATTTATAGAGATGAGAGATCCAATTATGAATTTCCAGTGTTTAATCGGATTTGATTCACAGCCTATGACACATGTGTATGCAAGCACTCATCCTCACATTTGCACATGCATGTGTTCACATATTCTTGCAAAATGCAAGGAATGTTTTGGTTGGCAGAAGCAGTGGCTACATGAAAAAAGTATGCTCCCTTTGTGGAGAGGGGAGGGCTTTTTCAAAATGTGGTCTGGCCAATCCAGAGAACACTCCCCCTTTCCCCAAGAAAATTACCATACAGGATTCATCAGTCAGGGTGAGCTTTCAGTAAAAGGGGCTCCTTTTGGACTTCCCTGCCTTTGATGTGCCTGGGATGGAGGTGCTCAATTAAAAGCCTATCAGTCTGTAAGTAAATCAACGCCTATCAAGCCTGTCACATCAAACAAACGATTATTACACTAACCCGCCCACCCCATTTATCTAGCTGTTCCTTCTTGACAGCTCAGGGTCAGGGCACTGTAAATCCTGCACTGGATTCTGGCCACCTGGATCAGGATTAAAGCCACCGTCCAACATGCCCGGCTGCACCCAATTATTTTCCTCAACCACAGTCAGGGCACAAGGAGAGAAAAGCACACATTGCATTTCCAGGCAGACAGGATGTCAAAGAAAATGCTGCAGGGATGGAACAGAATGAAGAAAGGGGGGGGGGCACACACAAGAAAAGCTACTTGTTAAACAGGCTTTATGTAATAGTTACTATGACTTATGCACTAATATTAATAGGCAGCCAAGACCCTCAATTCTGGTCCAAAGGGGATGCCTGTGATCGACAGTGCAATCCAAAACAGAGTTATTCCAGTCTTAGCCCAATGGCTTCAATGGGCTTAGACTGGTGTAACTCTGTTCTGGATTGCTCTGTATATCTTTTTAACTTTATTATGTCTACCTCACAAGGAGCCTGTTGTGGAAAGGGGGAAGGGAATGTAATTGTAAGCCACTTTGAGACTCCTCAAAGTGGAGGGAAATGGGGTATAAAAGCCAACTCTTATTTTCCTCTAAAGTGCCCATTGTCAGAAGTGTAGAATCAGCAGCTCTGCAAAAGGGATACACTGCAATTAAAAAAAAAACAGGAGACTGAGACTGGGAAGAACATGAAGGAGCTAGAAAAGATTCCTAAGTGTAGGGATGTGTCACTGGTGACCAAGATTGAGATAATTCATTTCATAGTAGTCCTTATTACTACGTAAGAGTGTGAAAGTTAGACAATAAAGAAAACAGACAGGAAAAAAAAATTTTTTTTTAAAAAAATGTGGTGTTGGAGGAGACAAAAAGAGTTTAGAAGAATTTGGATTTATACCCCGCTTTTTTCTCTTGTAAGGTGACTCAAGGCGGCTTACAAAGTCCTTTCCCTTCCTGCCTCCACAACAGTTACCTTATGAGGTAGATGGAGAGAATTCTGAGAGAACTGTGACTAGCCCAAGGTCACACAGCAGACTTTATGTGGAGGATGAGAGAAACAAACCTGGTCCGCCAGATAAGAGTCTGCCACTCATGTGGAGGAGTGGGGAATCAAACACAGTTCTCCAAAGCCCATTGCTCTTAACCACTACACCATGCTGACAAAAAGGCAAATCATTGGGTTCTAGATCAAATCAAGCCTGAATACTTCCTAGCAGCTAACATGTCCAAACTGAGGCTATCACACTTTGGTCACTGGAAAAGACAATAATGCTAGAAAAAATAGAAGGCAAAAGTAAAAGGGGAAGACCGAACATGAGATGGATTGACTCAGTCAAGGAAGCCACAGCCCTCAATTTGTGAAACCTTGTTAACCATGTGATGTTTTGGATGTCATTAATTCATAAGGCTGCTGTAAGTCGGAAGAGACTTCATGGCACTTAACCCACACACACGCAACATCCTGCAAGTGTGACCCAGGGCCCAGCCCATGTGGTGACAACCTTGTGAAGAAGTCATTAATAGTGGCTGATAGAGTTGCCAACTCCAGCCTGGAAAGTTCCTGGAGAGTGGGCCATGTCAAGACCTTCTTCCTTCCCTTGCATGCCACCCCTCACTCCCCTCCCCCTACCTCTGGTAGGGTGGGCGGGCCAGGTCCAGATGCCGGGCCCCCTCTCTCCCCTCCCTTGCATGCCACCCCTCCCCCTCCCCTCTCCTCCCTTTTGTACCATCCATCACTCCCTTCCCTTCCCTTGCATGCCAACACTCCCCCTCCCTCTCCTCCCTCTGCTAGGGTGGGTGGGCCATGTCCAGATGCCAGGCCCCCTCCCCTCCCCTGCATGCCACACGTCACTCCCTCCCCTTCCCTTGCATGGCACCCCTCCATGTGAAGGGGAAAATTTGTGGAGGGATTTCATCTAGAATCTATGGTTTACCACAGAGTTTGCCCTCTGAAGCTGCCATTTTCTCCTGGGGAAATAATCCTTGTAGTCTGAAGATGGGTGTCATTCTGGGAGAACTCCAGACATCAGCTGGAAATTGGCAACCCTCCTTGCTGAACAATGTCAGTATGTTCACCTGAGAGGATGGATCTATGCATAGTTAAAGCTACCCTCTGGCCTTCAAAAGAATCTTCTTGATTCATGTTGGGGTTTTTTTAGCCTTCATTGAGGAATGTGATTCGAATGACAACATGAAACTATCAAACCAAGCCCCCCCCCCCATTTTAATTCCCTCAGGGTTGATTAGTGGGTATAGGGGCTGGAGACATCAGAGACAACGTGAGATAGGCTTGCAATTCAAGATTTGAAGCTATCTTGTAGATGCCGCACAGATTTCACAGAAAATCAGGCAGAGACCACGTAGCGCCATGCTGTAAGCCAAATTGACTTTTTGCATGCTCTAGTTCCTTACACCATGTGATTTTAGAACAGTACCTTTTTTGTAAACATGTCATTCTAATCACAAGTCCCCCACCCCTGCCTGTGGGCCGACCTCATGTAAAAGCACAAGTTTCAAAATATTTTTTTAAAAAAGAAAAAAGCTTGAATAGAGGGTTTTTTGTTTTTCGAGCTTCCTCTGTATTTTCCCCTTTCTATGTTTCTACTCATCTTTCCTTACTTATCCCAGCTGGATATGAGCTGGCAGGCAAGGCTTTGAAAAATTAGAATATCCCAATATATGTTAAATCTTTTTAAAGCAATTGCAACAGTAATATATAGTATAATTTCAAGTTGTTTGGACAATCACATGGCTATCACCATTGCTACGGTCTCTTTTTCCATAGCCTATAAAGAGTTGGGATTAAGCAAGTAATAATTAGAAAAGTTGGAAATGGGTCTGTTTCCATCTCTCACTTGAAAACCAGGCTATGGAGTCTACCATGTAATAACAGACAATAGAATGCCAGCCATACTTGCAAAAGAATGAAGGCATGTGGAAATCCCCCACCCCCACACTTACTTGAAGTCACTTCAGAGTAAGAGAAGTACAATACTCAATAGCAGCTACTTTACAAAAGGTGAAGAGTAATCTCCTTCACATGGAACTGCATATCAACCATGCCTTTCTAAGTCATTGAAACATAGGCCCTTTCCATTATCGGAGCGCAGCTAATGGCGCCTCAGGGGACTTGGCAAAAATGCTGTCCCCAGGGTTTGCCGATTCGCACAGGTGCATGCAGCTGCTTTAGGGGAGCTATAGGTTTTCTGGAAAATGGCTTGACATAGGAGCCGCTGCCGCGCGTAACGGCAGCAGCCTCAAAGCGCTCCCTCCCCCCTTCGGGCTCTTGAACTTACTCTTAGCCTTCCAGCCGTTCCGCGCTGGGCGTCAGCCGAGGCCTGGGGACACGCCCCCGCCTCTGGGCGAGCGTGCTGGAGCGGTTAGCAAGAGGGCTTTCCGGGGGGCGTGTCTCCAGGCCTCGGCGACGTGCCGGACTGCCAAAGACACGACGTGCCGTACGGCCAGAGACACGCTCCGCGCCGCCGTTTTCCCGGCTGTTTCTGGGACTGTTCGTGCGAACGGTCCCAGGGGGGTTGGGTTGGCATGGAATGCGCCGACCCAACCCCCATCGACATCGGGCGGAAACAGACATAGTGCAAAATGGTGACATTGTCAGTGGAGGAAAAGAAACTGACCAGGATCTCCACACTAATGGTGAGTGAACAGGCATGAGAAATGTGATGTGCAGAAGAGCTTTCCTTTGCCACCAATGTCATGAGAGGTGGGGTTGCTAGTACCCCCTGACAACCTGTGGGTGTGGGCAGACTTACTCACTGTAAATGAAGGCCAGTGGTGAAACATCAACATCACTTTCAGAACTTAGCATAAAATTTTACCATAGAGTTTTACCCAACGATGAGAGCATTCCCATAGTCATTGGGGATTTGATTATGTTGCTTTCAACGCATTGACACTGTCCTCCATTTACTGCTAGTAAATCCTGCTTACTGGTTAGTTGAATGGCACCTGGCAGAGAGAGTGCAGAGCAGGGAATTGTACATTGTGTGCAGGAGCTTGAGCTGTGTTTCCCTGAAATAGAAGGGCTCTGCTAAGCTTCCCCTTGACCACTGTGAGACTGCTTCGCTCAGACCATGCATAACTCAGCTTGAACCATTCCTGTCGCTCGACTAAGCACAACCACATAGATAGAATCCAAACAAGTGGCCAACATTTTCTGGAACCAAAGAAGCTCTTTCTTACAGAGGTGGACAAGGCCATAATTCTCACCCGTAAGAACACAAGCTTGAAATAAAGCCATTGAAACAACTAGACAAAATGGCTGGCTTTGGGAAGCAGAGCGGAAGCCCTCCCAGAGCCTATACCAGAAGCCAAAAAGTGCAGCTCACCCTGGACTTCTGGAAAACGTTGACTGTTTCCACAGGGCTGCCAGAACGGTTCCTCACTGCAGCTTGGAAAAGTCTCGCACAGGTTTCAACACCTCACTCTCACACCACATTATGCAAAAGTTAATTCAACATTCCGGCTGATGTCAACATTCTCCTTTATTTTTATTGCTGCGGCAAAACGTGAAGACTACGTTAATTTGCATGTGCTCTGTTTCAAGTAACACATTCCAGATCCTCCTGGTCACTCGCTCTTGAAAGTGTATATTTGCAAAATTCCAGGATGGAAATATATCAGAAAGGATCCAAGAGAGACAAAAGATATTTGTTTGCCTTTCAAAAGTCCACCTGGAACAGCTAACTCACACAAATCTTTCTAGGCCTGTTTCTGGCTAGGCTGACTTTTTGATGCCAATCTGGTTTGCATTAGCATGTGGTGACTGGTGATATGGGAATGGGTTCACTGGTCATCCACTTCAATCCCCATCATTGACTGTGTAATGGTTTCACTTGCAGTCACTGTTGGGCGGACAGACCAGTGTGCCTGGCAGATCGATTCACACAATCAATCATGGCATGCCAATTCACACAGGCTAATAAAATGACAACCTTGCTTGAAAGAAACTTTTTGAAACATTGTGTGGTCATGGACCTAGGGCAGGGGCAGGCAACTCTCAGGATGCCTGCTAAACAGCAGCACACCAGACCATTTTGCCTGGCATGTGGTACCAGGTGTCTACCCAAGAAGTGAGCCCCTGAGTTGCTGGCAGTGCCACTGAGGCTTGGCTTGCTCTCAAAGTACAACCCTTGTCCATCCTTTTTTTTTTGCATGCCAGCACATCAGCTTCTTCACAGGCAAACGTTGTGGTTTTTAGGTACTCGGGCCAAGAACGTTGTCTATCCCAGGCCTAGGAAGCAAAAAAGTTAGTCACACACTTTGAAAGACAATGACAGCAACCAGGGGTGGAGCAAGGAGGAACTGCGCCCGGGGCACGCGTGTGCCCTGTGCCCCTGCCACACCCCCGCCCCGTCTGCCCCCAGATTGCCCCTCCTGACCTTTGCCACACCCCTGCAGGGGCGCTTGGATGGATGGTTGGATGGATGGATAAAAGGTCATTAGCTCATGACTTTTCTTGTTTTGTTTTTAACTTGTCATTTTTGAGCTGAATATACAGAATTGAGAGTGAGTTCATGCACAATATTGTTCTTGTGACAACTGCAATTATATCATGAAACTGTGGCAATCAACCAGCCATGGTGGCTGAGTGATAGACCACATGCTTTGTCCACGATTTCTGGATGTAAGCTTGGAATCATCCTGATGGACAGATGGACCTGAATATGCCAGTGAGCTACAGTGTGGTATAGTGGTTCAGAGCAGGACAGGTGGACTCTAATCTGGCGAACCAGGTTTGATTCCCCACCTGACGGGACCTGTGCAAAGTCCCGTCCCCCCAATGGTTTGTATTGCATTCTACACCTATTACCGTGGTGGCGAACCTTTGGCACTCCAGATGTTATGGACTACAATTCCCATCAGCCCTGGCCAGCATGGCCAATTGGGAATTGTAGTCCATAACATCTGGAGTGCCAAAGGTTCGCCACCACTGACCTATTATATTTGCCCTGTGTGGAATCCATCAGTGACAACAATCAGATAAAGGGAGGAGATAAACCAAAGGAATGTGAATTCATCCCAGTGACAACAGCAATAGGGAAAAGACCAAAAACTTTTCTTCCAGGATATCCTTGTAGTAGGAACTGAATTGTTCAGGATGCATGGTTTTGAAAGGTATAACTCTGACGAGGACTGCAGTGTAGATCTGCAGTGTCTATTTTAATTGCTTGCTCCCACCCTCTGATGCGAGGCACCACTGAATCTCTTGACTTTTTGTCTGGCACCGTTGCCAGTAAAGGGAATTTGGCTTCTTTGGGGTAACACCTGCATCTAATTGCTGGGTATAAGATCTGTTTGGTGTTTTTTGAATGGCAGAGTTTAAGGAACACACATTCTAAAGCCCCTGGTACAGTTGCATCAATAAAACATTTAATACCCTCTCACAGTAGGCAGCCTTCTCTCTATAAAACAAATAGCCCATACTAACAAGCAGTTATCGGAGAAGCCAAATAATTATTACTTTGAACAGCATGCTCAAAACATAGATACTTAAGGCAGTGAAATAATGACTCTTTGTTTATGACTCTGATCAATATGTCGTCTTCTTTGCATACAGAATATAGCAAAATCTCCTTATGCTGCTGTAGGGGCTGGGAAGAGGCCGAAAGGAAAGAGGTGGCCAGGAATACCCCTTGATTAAAGGTAAAGGTTGTCCCCTGCTTTCCACAGTCATCTATGCTTTATGCCCATCAAGCCAGGAACTCATTTTACTGACCTAGGAAGGATGGAAGGCAGAGTCAACCTTGAGCTGGCTACCTGAAACCAACTTCCATCTGGATCCAGCGCTGTCACGAGCAGAGCTTTGACTGCATTACTGCAGCTCACCCTTCAGTTACATCCCTAATTATGTCCCAAATGCCTCCCCAGCGTCTACTCTTACTACTATTCTTATTGCTCCAGTTCCATGCACTTTTTATGTGTATAGGCTTAGAACACAGAGGCCTCTGTTTGACTCACCATATCTACTAACGTCAACCAAATATGTTTTCTTAAGGGTACCATCCATCCATGTTTAAATGATAATTGCATGTAGTTAAACAAGTCACAGTTTAAATGAAAAGGAATTAGCAATCCGGATAATAGTTAGGGCTGGAATCACCCCAGTTGGAATCACCCAGTCAGCACTGAATTGTTGCAGATGACCAAAACGCAGAAGCAAAGCACTCTGCAGGCTTCCAATTCAGAAGGCTCAGCTATTGATTTACATCCTTGTTAATGCTGCAATATTCAGTGAGTGTGTTGGGGGAGGGCCACCACAGCTCAGCGATACGACACACTCCTGCTTCATATGCAGAAGGTCCCTGGTTCAGTCCTTCGTGTCTTCAGTTAAATTATTTCAACCAGAACATGGTGGGAAAGACCTTTCTCTGACCTTGGAGGGGTGCTGCCAGTCAGAGTAGGCAATTATGAGATAGATGAACAGTCATTACTTGAAATCTGCAGTCAGCCCTCCAGGTGCAGGGAACTGTGAGCCACATGGTCTGCCTATTGAAGTTTTTTTGGCTCAGTTCCTGGAATCTCCAGCTAAAGGAATTCAGATGTTGGAAGAGACCTTCCTCTGCCTGAAAGTCTGGAGAGCTGCTGCCAGTCAGAGCAGAAGATGCTAAACTGGGCGGACCAATGGCACAACTCAGAATACGGGAGCTTCGTCTATAGCCATGTAGGTTAGTCAACTAAAAATATTTTGGTTGACAAAAAGGACTCTAGTTCCTCAAGCAGCAGAATTTTAAACAAATTTTTATTTGCGTGTAATAGAAGTAATTATAAAAACTACAGCTGCAAAGGGCATCCCCCCGTGCGTGAGAGATTCTTCTGAAAGTGTGCCTGTTACGACATTTCTGGAGTTCATTTAAAAACAGGGGAAGCATGCTGTATATATTTTAAGAGTGGCTATCTTTTTCTTATGCGCAAATGTCTGTAGATTTAATTGATCAGTTGCATAAAACTCATCTGATTAACAGGCGAAGAGTTCGTTAATTGAAGAATGGCCTTCATTGTAACACGCAAATGTCTCTCCCTTGTATATCTGTGGCCCTCTGTCCCAGCAGGCATTTCTGACTCTCAACTTTAGCTTCCTCTTCCTTTGGTGAGCCGCAGTGGCATGTGGAAGTGACAGATTCATTTCCATTTATGATCAGTTACAATGATACCCCCAAAGAGTCAAAGTCTATACATAATAATGTCTCTTTCCCTCTCTGGCTTTGTTAACAACTTCAATTAACAGAGAGCTGGGTAATGCTTCATCAGCCATTTGGATTACAGACAAAATTAAGCCGTCATATTTATGAACTATTCAGAGAGTCGTGGGAGAAATTGGCGTATTTTACATTTAATAACACGGCCTCTCATTTTATTTATAATGCTAATAATGATTTGGTGGCTGCTTTGGGAGTGGTGGGGGAATCCGTAAATGACAGAGACCAATTCACAAAGGCCCAGCAACTGAAGAAGTGCTCTCTGGGAACACGGCACTGTCAATACCTGCTCTTTGCTTGCTTGCTCCATTCTGAAGTCCTTTTTATATTTGATTGAATAGCCCCAAGTACAGGGAGTCTTCTGCCTGGTAATTGCTTCCCACTTGGCACTTTAGGAACCCCAAAGTATCTAGTGTTAATAATTAAAATCTCAAAAGTGGAGAGGTTACTTCTGCAAACCACAGGAGTCTGGCACTCAGGAGAGACTTTGAGTAGCTTAGCAGCAAAACGGGCTGGGAGATCACTCTAATTTGGAAACAATGCAATGGGAGTTTGGTTTCTTAACCCAAAGTTTCCTCCATGTAGTGAAACACCATGGCCTTTTCTGCACAAGTCAGTGAAAACATTTGCAAAATTTTTCCAAGCCTCCCTGTTTGTTCACATTCACCCCCTTGCAATGATTCCGGGCTGCTATGTTGTGCTTGTTTCATCTTTTTTTAAAGTTCTCCATGGATCTGACGCTTTGACGCTTCAAAGCCTTGTGCTGCGACTTTTCATAGGTTGTGCTCTCAATGTTTCGAAGATATCATTCCCCAAAATTTAAACAGGCAAAAATAAACAGGCGAGACGACGGAGTGAGCTCAGAAAATGCCACCAAGGAGGATGTCCAGGAACTTCAGAGAGATGTGGGAAATGGTTTAAAGAGATATGCACAGGAACCCGAAACGTTCTGAAAATGTTTCAATAAAAGAATTGCTAGAAAACAAGATGCATTAAAAATGTTTTCAGACTGGAAATAAAACGTTCTGGGCTTCAAACGGTGCAGAACTTTTTGAAGGAAACATTTTATTTCCTTCCTCAAAATGTTTTATTTTGGTTGTGCGGAAAAACCATCATAAAAGGCCACGTAAACCTGTTTTTTCAAAAGATGAACTAAAATGCATTTGAAATAGAACATACCTCTTCATAAGTAACATACACATGCACATCCAGATGCAGGAAGATTAACATGCAGATTGGAATCCATCTCCCTTCGTGTCCATCAGCAGTTGTAAAAAGATGATACAATCACATTTCAAAATGTACTTATTGCCTTTCACACATTGTTACCAGCCATGGGAGGGGCTGGAAAGCCACTCAAAAGTGGCATTGAGAAAATTTGTCTCAGTCTCATAGTAAACACAGTCCAATTGTGTTCACACAGAAGTCCTATGTTATTCAGAGAGGCAGTGTAATTGTTCAAGTGTTCGGTCAGGATGTGGGAGGACATGACTCGAATCTCCACCCTGCCATGGATGCTTGCTGCATGATTTTGGGTGGGCCAATCGCACACTCTCTGCCTGATCTATCTCCCAGGGCTGATTTGAGGATAAAATGGAAGAGGCAAGAATGATGCAAGCCACTTGGGGTACCCATGGTAGGAATGAACAAGAGAAACAAACAAACCAAATACTCCCAAGTAAACGGCATACATTTGTAGCTTTAGAGTCATCAAAACAACACAATTCTCCCCACCCCTTCTAGCTATTGCCAATGCTGAAGATTCCAGAACTCAATTAAAATCTTCAAATGAAAGAAACTTTGACAAAGTTAAATAAAAAGGAGGGGAAAGGCGGAGGGATTGCGTGACTGTTAAGATAATCTTCCCATTTGGGAACAGATCTCTCCGCTCAGACAGTTTAACTACTAGGGACTAGCCATGGGTTCTGCAGCTTCCCTGCAGCCTCCTTTCTTCTCCTCTGCACAGAGATCTGAGAGCTCTGGCAAGGTTAATTAATCTGAGTGGAGAGACGAAAGCCTTAAAAGATTGGGAGACACATGCTGAAAGATGACAGCTGGCAAAAATCATTAGGAGCATCTTTCGACAATCTATATCCCGTTATCGATCCAGCTATAGATCATGTTCTCCTTCTCCCCCTTCCCACCCCCCCACCCCACAAGATCTTTCGGGTCGATACGGCAAGTGCATCGAGACTGTAGCAACACATTTAAAACCTTATAAAAGGTTATTTAGTTGCTAACAGTGCAGCAGTTTCTGCAAAGCCCGCCAAAAGGTTACAGCTTTGGGGGCATCATAAATTACAGATGACGGGGGGGGGGGGGGGAGGGAAAGTAAGTGCGGTTTTCTTTATTGTCTCCATGATGGATGGGATCCTGAACAAGACACAAAATACATCATATCACCTTTAATGGGCCCACATTTCTGTAGCCATAACTCACCACTTTAAAATAGAAAATGGTGAAATATGGCATTGTATATTCCTCTCCTGACATATTTATGAGTCCTTCCCTTCTTATAAATACAGTGATTGCTATTTCAAAGTGCCATGTCAGGTATGAGCAGAGCGCAAACAGCTGGCGCGGTTGAAAAATTATAGCCAGACTTGGACGTTTTCAAAAACGCTCTCTCGCAGCAGTAAATTTACAATGTTTGCACTAACTGTTATTAAAACCAAATCCATATCTTGGCAACGGAAACCCATTGCTTCATAACAGCTGGAGTGACAATTCTGCAGGACAGCTGGAGGGAACTGCAAGGGGGGGGGGGCTCTCAGGGTAATAAACCCCCTCCAAAAGGGAGGGGGGTCACTTTGGCCCAAACCCCTAGCAGGTTCTGTACTGGGCACTGCATACTAAGCTGGTGGTAACAATCCTATCCATTTCCTCCCTGGCAATGGGCATGTTATTTTTTTGGCCTCCTGCACAAGATTTTTCAACAGGCTGGAATCTGAAATCGGTGGGGCCCACGACGCCTGTAAAGGAATCTTGGGAAAGACAGCTTGTTGGCATCTCCAATGCTGCAGTTTGCTCCGGACAGTGGTAATGTGGCCTCTTCTTACAGGTCCTGCTATTTACTGTTTATTTTCTAGCAATCTCCTTGATTTCCAAAACCCACGCAAATGTAGTTGCTGTTAAGGGCAAGACAGGCAACTGCCTGTCAGGCTCATTTCAATTTTCATTCTAAATGTGGAATCAGGCACAGCCTTTGTATTTCTTTGTTCCTCTCTGTCATCACATTGTTAGGTTGTATTGTGTTCTGCTGATCAATGCCTTTCGAGCCATGCATATATACTTCAGTTGATATCTCTGTTCATCTATCTGTGCAAGGCAGTTTTATCTTATCCTTATGCCAGTCTTTGGCCCCCTGATCTGGCCATAGATGTTTCTCTCTCCAGTTGTACATCACAAGGAGAAAAGGAGCACTATATGTAAATCAGCCATTTTTACACGCACACACAGTGTTCTTTAGTGTTTTTATTTTTTTCTAGCCACTGAGTAAGCACATCCAGGCCTTTATGCAGTTCGGGTTAGAGATCTGGGATACTACTAGAGTCATCAAGTTTTCTTTTGCTGGCAGGGTAGGAGCAGCATGCAGATTCAGTCATGGGAAAAAGTTTTACCTGCCAGTTTTCAGCTTTGTTTTGCTTTTGCATTTTTCAGAAGTGTGCTCAATCACAATTTTTACAGCAGTTCTGCAGCACAGCAAGTAAGCAAAGCAAACATTCGTTTCTGCAGTAGCCTGTTGCTGCTTTTCATCCAATGGGCACAGGGAGGTCAGGCTAAAGACTCCCATCCAAATATCAACCAGAGTGAACACTATTTAGCTTGAGAGATCTGATGTGATCCAGAAAGCCTGGTCCAAATTAGCAGTGTTATTTTTTTTATTGTTCCTCTCAAAGTTTTGCTTTGGATTTTTTCTATATGGGTCTTATAAATAAATGACTTAAGCACTGAGAATGGGTCTGCTGTGCCTGCAACAAAATACTTGCAAAAATCTAGGGCACAACACTTCTGCCAGAGTAACCAGTTGGCAACCATAGTTTGCAAATCCATCCCAGCTCTTGTTTTCTAAACTTCTGGCCCTTAGTGTCTCATTATAGTAATCTCCATGCCTTCTTATCCAGAATGCCATCCAAGGGTCTGGAGGTGCATATCCAAAGAACAGTCAAGTATGACTTTATCTCTGTTATGGTTCTAATTTACCCTTCAATCCTTAACAGCAGGTTAATGATACATTATTACACGTTCTAAAGCCGTTACCATTTCTACAGTATTATTTCCATTTGTGGAGGTAGAAGTGTTTTCTTCATAAATGCCTCATGATGAGAATAACCCTGCCAAGAGCCCTTCCGAAAGCAGGCGGCTCTTGAGAGTACCCAGAATGCTCCATACTCATTTATTCAGACAAAAGGCTTCTAATTAGCTTTTTGTTCCACCCGATTACGAATGGGAGTTTTGACCTTTAGAAGTGATTAGTTTTTAAGTTAACTTATTTGTACGAGGCCGTATTCTAAACTGTATACACAAGGCCAGGCTAAGGTTTCCAAGACACTGTGCCGGATAAACTCAGCAAGGCCCCAATCCTGTCAGCAGCGATGCTGAATTGCGAGCCTGCAAATAAGGAGAGGGCAGGCATGAGAGTGTTTAACAGTGGATTTTGTTCAAGGATAGAACACAAAATACATTCTGATCCACAGATCTTTTCCCTCAAGAGAAGCAGAGAATGAATGTTTTATTTTCCAAAAATCTCTTACGAATAGAGATAAATGTAATGATAGCTACTGTGTTGTTGTGATCAGAATGGAGGGCCAGAGCTGGAGAGGCCTGGATTCAAACTGAAATTTGTAAATGATGTGTAGGGTTGCCAGCCAGTGGCCATCACTCATTGGGTGATTGGGGATGGGTGGGTGGGTGAGGAACAAGGAAGACAGTTCTTTTGACAATGCTGTGATGTCACTTCCACTGAGATAATAGTAAATCTGAGATTGGTGTACCGATGGAATGACATTACTTCCAGGTTTGCCCCGGAAGTGAAATTACAGCATTGCCAGGATGCTGATTTCCCCCTCGCTGCCCTATTGAGCATCAGCAGGATTTGGGGACTGCCATGGGAGGCCCCCCATTATAGCAGAAGACCTAGCAGTTTTGACAACACCCAAATTGGTCAAAACGGTGAAAACACCAGGGTAGTGGAGGCGGAGGAGCTGCCTGATGAAGCTAGGTTTTTTTGTTTCGAAAAAAAGGCAGCTGAGGAGTAACCTGAAGTCTAGAAAATTATTCCGTGTACAGAAAAAGTGGATCATCTTTTCTAACTTTCTTTGACCTGGACAGTATTTGGTTGGGAGACCATCAGGGAAGATTGGGGCTGTTATGCAGAGGAAGGCAATGAGAAACCATCTCTGCTCATCTGTTACCTTGAAAACCCCATGAGATGGAACTTCATGGGTTGGCTGCAGTGCAACTCAACGACACACTTTACCTTGAATAAAATCACTGTATTCAGAGGCAGGGTGCCTCTGATTGTTAGATTTTGGAGGGCAGTCAGTGGGCAAGAAATGTAGCATGGGGGCATTCATGTGACATTTAACTGTCTACCATTGGAAACAGGATAATGGGTTAGATCAGTAGTTCTCAACCTTCCTAATGCCACGACACTTTAATACAGTTCCTCATGTTGTGGTGACCCCCAACCCTAACATTTATCCATTTTACAGATGGAGAACACTGATGCAGAGAGTCTTAAGCGACCCCTGTGAAAGGGTCATTCGGCCCCCAAAGGAGTCCCGATCCCCAGGTTGAGAACCACTGAGCTAGATAGACGATGGGTCTGATCCAGCCAGCATGGCTACTTGAGCAGTGGAGAGGACTGTGGTGAATTCTTTGCTTGGCTTTGCAGAGGCAATCTGGTGGTCCAGTGTGGAAAACAGAATGCTGGACAAGATGAACCTTTGGTCTGATCCAGCAGGGTTATTCTTTACTAGGTGGACACTGGTAGAGAAATCTTAACTCTGTTTCAGCAAGGCTGTTATTGTACTTTTTTTGTCTGGAAGTGAAAGCAGAAATCAGCTTTCAGTTGCGTGTTGGTTTCAAGGAATATGAATACATTGTAAACTATGAGAATCCGCAGGTATGGAATTGTAGCAAAAGCAGCTGCTCCCAGTCATCTTGTTGGAGGAGAGAGCATTAACGCTCTGTAGGTTCCTTAAGGTCAAGGTAGCTCATTCCAGTCTTCAGACTGGGACAGTTGTTCCGATTCTAAAACCTCTCTTTGCCTGATTGCTGTATTTTAGCAGAAATCTCCTGGTAGGGAAGAAAAGCCAAGGACGCAACCAGACGAGCCAGAGATAGATGTATAACCCCCTTGCTGATTCAAAGAAGAACAATAGGCTTTTACAAGTTCTTTGTGGGAGCTAAATTCAGAACACTTTATCACTCATTTACATTCTTTTATCTATGCTGAGCCCTTGAGAGGGGCCCTTTTTTATTACCCAGGATTATTAAACAACAATAACAAAAAAGTTATTGATAATTAAATGTTAGGAATTTTACATTGTGCTTTCAAATTCAAAGTCATCATAATGGAGGCTAAGTTGCATTCTCTCTCTATTTTTTTTTATCAGCATAAGCGCAGCCCATTGTTCTTCAAACTTTTGTCTGGGCATGGTTTATCAGAGCCGAGGGTATTATGTCTATCTCCAATGATTATTCTTCAAACCTCTTTCATAGATTTCATCTCTCTGTGGAAGAGAAATGCCCGAAGATAAAATACCACTTCAGGTAGCTCCTCTTCAAAAAGAGATCTCAGTTCAGCTGCCTTGTTGCTGGGGGACCTTGGAAAGAGAGAGGGATTTTTATCCCCCTTACCAATTTTAGAAGATGCTAATTAGAACAAAAGTCTTGCTTGTCCTTCTCCATAAAACTGAGGGCCAACCTAAAGGTTATATTTTTTATCAGGTTGGAGGTTGGGTTCTCCCAACCTGACTCTATATTCCCTCAGCCAGATACCAGTTGGTGGAAATGAAAATCACAGTCACTGCAGGGACCCAATTCAGATCAGGACTGTGGGGGAGAAATGGGCCTTCAGCCTATCCTGTATCGTCTTCCTGATCTGAAATGGCTCGGGGTGACATCTGCCTCAGTATTTATCCAATCAAAATAGCACCTTATGGTAGGTCTTGAACTTGTGGAAAAGAAAGTTATTATATTCTAATGTGGACTATATTCCACTGTGGAAGTGTACAATTTCCTCAACGCTGCACCTCAACTAACTGAACTAACATCTTTATGTGAAACAGAGTATAGTTTTCATCTGCTGCAACAAAAACAGAAGCACTTTACTTTTTGCCATCATTCATCTGTATTGGTGACCCCTGGTGGGGGCTTAGAGGCAAGAGGCAACCAGAGGTGGTTTGCCATTGCCTGACTCTTATCTCACAATGTTGGAATTCCTTGGAGGTCTCCCATCCAAATACTTGCCAGGATCAACCCTGCTCAGCTTCTGAGATCTGATGAGATCAGGCTAGCCTGGGCTACCCAGGTCAGGGTGCCCCTTACATAGCAACACATTTTTTTAGCATAAGCAGTCATTCATGGGAACAAGACTTTGTGCATCTGATGCAATAGGATTTTGCATATCAGCATATACCAGAATAAATGTGTTTGTCTTTAAGATGCCAAAAGACTCTTGTGTTTTTCCATCTGTGTTTCTGATGTCATTTGATTTTACATTTGGTGGTATGCACAATCCTGCTTTTGGTACAATCAAATATGGGTTCTGTTTTTTTAAAGCACTATCAAAATTTATTTGCAACTAAATTTCCTTTGTGCGGGCAAGACAGTCGTGGTGCAAACAACAGCTATCACACTGATGTTGTATCATGGTGATCATTTGGCTTGGCTTGGCGTGCCCGCACAGGAAAATGTGAATTCTTGGTATAGCGCAACAACAGTGTGACATCTGATCACATGTGGATGCAACTTAAGTCTCCTGTTTTTAACATAATTCATTTGTAGAACTCCATTTGTTGTTGGAAAACCCGATAGCTCCTTCCCATGCTTACATCAATACGCATGAATTCCCTGCTAAGCTTATATGTCCATGTCCCTGTGCATACACAGAGACAGAAGTTTACAAGCTTGGGTTTATGAGCAGAAAGCCCCCAAGCGGGTATGCACAAGGCTTTCTTTCCTGCACACATACTGAGCCCTTTGAGTTGACTGCTCTGTTTTATAACATTGCTGTTTCCTGGCCTCACTTTATTACATCTGTTCTTTGGGGTATGGTGTTATAAATTAGGTATGTGATGATGTGTAATCACTAACTGGAAAGGCAATACATTTTCACTGCCACAGCAGTGAGACGAATAAAGGGGGAGAATGAGAGACTGCCGAGGTTTTGACAAAGGGGTATATTTGGAAAACCTGATCGCAAATTGAAAACAATGTCACCCTAATGTAGGTGGTTTCATCAAGCAGTCACAGAGCACTCCTTTCGGGGCGGGAAAAGGCCTGAACTTTTGAGAATGCAATTTTTCCTGATCGCCTGTTGAAAACGCCATACTTTCCTTAGCTATTTTTGCTCAGATATCAAGTTACATGTGCAACTTCTCCAGTGCTTTGAAGAAAACTAAGAAAGGGGAAGGGAATGTGCCAAGAGCGGCAACAGGAGATCCTTTCCCCCACTTTTCCTTTGAATCACAAAGTGGATGCAATTCCAAGAGGTTATTCATTGTTCTCGACTACTCAGTAGGGGAAAAACAAGTAACAGAATAGCTTATCTATGGTTTCTGAGCATCAGAGGAAGGATAAAATATACAGGCTAAGAAAGGGATCATATGGAAGGAATTGCTCTGAGGGTTCAAGTTATGGTTCTACCAGGGCTACCCACCTTACCATCAGGAAGTTCTTCCTAATGTTTAGGTGGAATCTCTTTTCCTTCACCTTGAATCCATTATTTATTTATTTATTTATTTAATTAGACTTATAGGCCGCCTTATCCCCGGAGGGCTCTTTGTTCTAGTCTCTGGAGCAGCTCTTTGTTCTAGTCTCTGGAGCAGCAGAAAACAAGTTTGCTCCCTCACCAATATGACATCCCTTCAAATATTTAAACATGGCTATCATGTCATCTGCCTTAAACTTCTCTTCTCCAGACTAAACATACTAAGCTCCCTAAGTCTTTCCTCCTAGTGCATGAATTCCAGACCTTTTTGCCATTTTGGTCACCCTCCTATGGACCCATTCCAGCTTGTCAATATTCTTCTTGAATTCTAGTTCCCAAAATTGGACACAATATTTCAGGCGAGGTCTGACCAATGCAGATTAGATAAGTACTATTACATCCCTTGATTAAGGCACAATATACCTACCATATGTCTAGCCTCCCTCTATCTTCCCTCTCCCTTTCCTTTCCCTCCTTCTTCCGCCTTTCCCTTCCTCTCCCTCTCCCTTTTATTTTCTCTTTATGGCAAGTAGATCTTTGAGACTGGTTCCCTGTTGGCAAATGGAATAGCCCCATTGTTGCAATAGGATAGGCATTTAAAAATCTTTAAAATCTTATTTATCAAATTGTACTTGTATTTACATTGGTTGTGTTCTTTTTATGTTATTGTAAGCCTGGCCTATGGCTGGGGTATGGTGAAATAGAAATGAAGAATAAAGTAAAATAATTTGAGCACTAATGTATGGTTAGCAGAAACCACTGTTTATCATGAAGTCTTGACTGACAAATCCTAATTATGGTGGTTGTTGCTCCAGTTAAAGAGAAGACTATGAAGAACCTGAGACCATGCGTACTCAGAGTAAACAATAGTGAGTTAGATGGACTAGTGGCATCATCTTCTGTTCATATTGCTGGAAATCATGATTTGCTAGTCCATTTGGAAGTTCAACCCATAGTTTGTGTAATGCAAATCATGGTTTGATGTGATGTCTGAAGTCAACCATGGTGGCTCTAAGGCCAGCCACTGTTTTTGAGCCTCGGCCCTACTAAAATTTAGGGGTTGTCATACTGGCAATGTCAATTTTAATGAGATCATTTTGGACACCTAGAAAAACACCAAGAGAAACTAAGCACTATTATTTTCCTGAAAAAGGTACAGTGGAACTTTTGTGCAATGCAAACTGACAGCCCTGGAGGGAAGGGTTTCCTTCCCACCCAATAATCCATATTTCACAGGAGAGAAGCTGACAGTCAGACATTATGCCATTTCTGAAAACCAGGAACTTGAAGCAATTTTAGCTGAACTTTTGCAACACTGAAACAAATAGCCTGGCTCATGTTATAGAGCAAATAAATCACACCCAAATGAGAGCTGTAATTCCCAAAAGTACACAAGGAATTGATTTTGCTATGACAGTCGGCATGATGAACTGGTGCCGCAGTGTACAGGCATGTCTTAAGCTGCAGTTGGTTAGTTAACTTCTTCCCTTTGTCTTTTTGGCCTCTCTGCAATGCTATAATGCCAGGGAAAAGGTACTAGCTGGGTTCAGGCATAATGCCAAGCTATGGGGTGCATTATTTGAATGACCCCACATGAAGCATTGGGCTCATTCTTCTAATCCTTCCTCCCAGTTTCCCTCCCCACAAACAAACTAGTTATAGTTACTTCCTCTTTTCCAGTAAACCCTAGTTTGTCACTGCATCTGAACAGGCCAACTATGCTTTGCACTTACTCTATAAATTGGAATGATAAACGAGTTTGTTTTCCATTGGACTCATTCAAAACATGGTTTACTTGGAGCCACCCAATGAAACTGCTTAATAGGAGATTTAGACCCAGTGGGGTGTACTTGTTGGAATGTTAGACTAGGATCTTGGTAACCCAGGTTCAAACCCTTGCCCTGCCACAAAACTTTTCTGAGTGACCTTGGGAGAATCATAGTCTCTCAACCTAATCTACCTTGCATTGTTCACTCCTCCAACAATCCCGTGATGCAGGTTCGGGTGAGAGGTGACTAGCCCAAGGTTACCCAGAAATCCAGTGGAAATTCGTATCTGGGCCTCCGAGATCCTAGCCTGGCAGTAGATGCAGAGCCTGGAGACTGGTGGGAGGGTTGGGGGTGGGGACATGGAGGATGTGACATCATTGTACCGTGCTATGTCACTTCCAGGAAAAACCAGTCTTTCCTATAAGTCATAGGTGTCGAACCCGTGGCCCTCCAGATGTTATGGACTACAGTTCCCATGATGCTGGCAGGGGATGATGGGAGCTGTAGTCCATAACATCTGGAGGGCCGCGAGTTCGACACCTATGCTATAAGTCATGTAGGGATGCCACTGCTGCTGCTGTTCTATTTTTTTTAAAAAATATTTTTGTTGCTGCCACTCAGAGTAGAGGATTGCCAGCAGAAGGGTACAGAAGACAGCCTTATCTGGCACTTTAACCACTACTCCATGCCAGCATATCCATCATGTAGATATTTTCTGCATGACATTTTTCTTGTGTCCCTTCAGATCCTTCAGGGATCTATCAGATGCTGTTTAAATGTTAACAAGAATGGTGTGAAAGCCATTTTGATGGGGGGAAAGTTTGTTTGTTTTCCACTGGAACAAAGGTTTTGAAACCACAGATTTAGAATATCTCAAAAGAAAAATAAGCCACATACATAAATGACGTCAATCTTCCTTCAAAAATCCAAATTGCGAATGTCATTTACAAAAGCAAAATTGAAGAAGAAGAGTTTGGATTTATATTCCATTTTTCTCTCCTGAAAGGAGACTCAATGTGGCTTACAAACTCCTTTCCCTTCCTCTCCCCACAACAGGCACCTCATGAGGTAGGTGGAGTTGAGCGAGTTCTGAAGAACTGTGACTAACCCAAGGTCACCCAGCAGGAATGTAGGAGTGCAGAAACACATCTGGTTCACCAGATAAGCCTCTGCCACTGAGGTGGAGGAGTGGGGAATCAAACCCAGTTTTCCAGATTAGAGTTCACCTACTCTTAATCACCATACCATGCTGGCTCTCGAAACTGAAACTTCCAAGTTAGAATAAAAGTGTAGCACAATGCGACTTTAGATGTCCTTCTTCAACTTAACTTAAACTCTGATCATAAGAACATAAGAACAAGCCAGCTGGATCAGACCAGAGTCCATCTGGTCCAGCTCTCTGCTACTCGCAGTGGCCCACCAGGTGCCTTTGGGAGCTCACATGCAGGATGTGAAAGCAATGGCCTTATTGAAAGCCTTTATTTCAGAAGCCTTTGCCTCCAGTAAAACGCCACTGAATGAGCACAAGAGCTTGCTCATGTCCCATCATCTGGAAATTCTGACGAGCGGTTCTAGATTTTTGGAAGGGCAGATTCCAGAAAGCGTCCTTCCTCGCAGAGCCCTTCTAATCTCCCTTGCCAGAAGAAAAACGGCCTCCTTCCTAAATGAAACCTCCCACTGACATGAAAATAAATAAAATAAAAGCATGGGTCTCAAGGGAAAGGGCAGTTCACTTAGGAGCTCCTTTCATGGAGTGCCTCCGACCAGCCTCCCCTTTCTCTATGCACCAGCTCAGAGAAAATCCCCTTAGTTATTTCAATTACATGGATGACTGGCGAGAGTTTGAACACAAGTAATAGAGTCGGCAGCCCTTGATTGAAGTTTTTCTCACTAGCACCATTTGAATTGGCATCATTGACCTTCAAGGAGGGGGAACTGCTAATGCAGGGGTTAACCTCTGTGCCACTCATTTGGGCCTGTCGTTAGCACTTAAGTCCTTGGCAGGTGTTTTCTGCTGTAACCTAGGAAGCCTGCCACCTCTTTGGTGTTGTGAGTCCCCCTCTCCCTCCCTCCTTCCCCGCTCCCCATTCCAATAAAAGAGGCATTTTGCCAGTGGCATGGGGCTGCAACATGTGACAATCTACAATTATGTGATTCCGCTCAGGACTGGGGAGAAAGCCTCCTGCTTTATCAAACCAAGACGGTTGAGCATTCCTAGCACTCTCTGTTCTACAAGTACACCCGTAGGGTTGGATCCAGACTAAAAGATCAAACGGCAGAATGGAACGTTCTTGCCTCTCCCCTCCCACTGATATCCATGAAATCCTGCTCCTGGAGGTGATGGGACCCCAAGGAAAGATCTGAGGTTTGCAGTGGGAAGGTTGAACTGGAAATGGCAGATTTGATCTGGAACCAATCTATGTACTCCAGTTGTTCCCATTTAGCTCAGACAGCCCCTGTCCCATGCCCCTGGTAAATAACTGTCCCTAATTTGTCCTGTTCTGCCTTTTAGCAATGTCTTGTTACATTTGGGGGGCAAACAAGTTGCTAGAATTGTCATTCTTCGGGATTCAGCTTCCCTCCCCACAAGTGTTTCTAAACATTAAATCTGTGAGTTGTAGTGGTTGATATTCCAACTGTAAAGCCCCTTTCTTTACTTCTGTGGTTTTCTGACTGAACTAGATGGTATATTGTGTATTTATTTATTTACATGCCCCACCTTTCTCCTAGCATAGTCAGTTGCCTTCAGATGCAGTCTACAATGCATATGCTCTGCAATGAAGTTAAAGGATCTTCCTCTAAACCAGTGGTTCTCAACCTTCCTAATGCCACGACCCTTTAATACAGTTCCTCATGTTGTGGTGACCCCAACCCTAACATTTATCCATTTTACAGATGGAGAACACTGATGCAGAGAGTCTTAGGCGACCCCTGTGAAAGGGTTGTTGGACCCCCAAAGGGGTCCCGACCCCCAGGTCGAGAAACACTGCTCTAAATGATGGATGTTCATTTCAATTACATGCATTAGAATCCACCTGGATTGGAAACATGGGTCATGTTGTCCAAGTATGATGTCATCAGCCCCCACCTCATGACTTCACAAAGGCCTGCCCTGTGAATTTCAGGGGTTTGATGCTAAGGAACAGAATGAGATGGAAGACTCCTGAGAGGGGAGAACAGACTCTATCAGCTCAAAGTGCAAGTCAGGAATTACATTTTTAGTTATTTCATCTATCAAAATTCTTTCTGCAAATGGAACATTAGTACACCAGGAAATAGAACCCCACTTTCTAGCCAAGGACGTTTTATTGGTTATGCATTGATGTGTTTTCAATCCCCCGCCCCCTTTGGGGATTGTTAAGCCATCTGGGTGTGCTTTTATTTAAAAAAAATAAACTGGATGATGACAGTGAGGATGATAATAACAATTCCAGTATCTTGCTCCTGACAGTGGTCAAGAAATTGGCCATTAAAACATTAAAAGTCATTTTTGTTTATTTATTGGGCCTGCAATTTTCTTTACAAGCTTTACTCGGGGAATAAATTCTATTTAATGACAGTCCCATGTTTCAGCACCAGTGTATTCTGGCAGCATGAAAGAGCCATATGATATGTAGATGTTGCCTTTATGATTTAAAATACTGTGCACAAAAGAGAATCAGTCCTTAAGTGTAGTTTCTCTTCCTTCCCTTTGGTTTGCATTGATATAAAACGTTCTCTCCTCAAATTGAATGGCACTGTATATAATTGTAAGGTACAGATGTAATGGGGAGGAGGAGAAGGGGGTGATCGCTCACTAAATACACAAAAGGAAAATCACTTGCTCGAAAAAGAGACTCTGGATCTTTTATTCCAAGGCTTTCAGTGCCTAGCAGAGCTTCCAGTTTCACTTTCTGGTGTGCGGAAAGGAAAGGTTGTTTTCAATTATCGGCGAAGAGAGAAGATGCCACATCACTTCTTAATTCTGCAAAAGAGGAAAAAAGATGTTTGCAGAACCGTTTGGAGAGGAATACAGAGAATCGGAAAAATATCAAGGCTCCTAAGCATCAGTTCTACGCCATTAACTAGTTCAGTTACACCACAGGTGTCAAACTTGCGGCCCTCCAGATGTTATGGACTACAGTTCCCATCACCCCCTGCCAGAAACATGCTGGCAGGGGATGATGGGAACTGTAGTCCATAACACCTGGAGGGCCGCAAGTTTGACACCTATGAGTTACACCATTCAGTTCTACACCATTAACTAGTTCATAGAAACCTCCTGCTGGGGCCTGGATCCCTCATGGAATTACAACTGATCTCCAGGCTTCAGAGACAAGTTTCCCTGGAGAAAATGGCAATGTCAGAGGGCAAACCGTATGGCATACTATACACTCTAGGAGAAGCCAAAGACCCTCTCCAGGCGCAGCCCCCAAATCTCCAAGAACTTCCCAAGCTGGAGTTGGCAATTAGGCTGGGCAACTTTTTCTTGTTAATTTTCAGGGTCAGCTTTAAAACACCTGAACATTTTGGGGGGGTTTTAAAGTCAAACCCAGAAAACACAAGCCCCAGATAGTTAAATGCAGGCATCAGATGAGCTGACCCCAGCACTCAGCTGTCTGGGGGCCCCTCCCCGCTTGCAAAGTCAGAGCAGGCTTTGCAAGTGGGGAGGGAGGGCTGCCTGCAGAGATCAGGGTTCCCGCTCTTGGCAAGCAGCCCTGCTGGCCCCCTGACCGCTTGCAAAACCGAAACCTGCTTTGCAAGTGGGGAGGGATGGATGCCCGACCCCACAGACAGCTAGGAAAGCCGAAAAAGCCCAAATTTATTTAGCTTTTTTTGAGCCAGGCTATTTGGCTTTGCCGAATGGTCTGGTTTATTTCCAAGGCATCACCCCCACCTCAAAAAAAAATCCAAAATGGCTTTTTTCTTTTCTTCTTTTGGGCCCTTTCTGCACGGGCGATATACAGCGGCCCAGGGCCGGCAAAAATGCTATCCCTGGGCGGCTGTTCGCACAGGAGGCGCTGCTGCATCCCTCCAGGGCGACGCTGGACATGATGGTGAGTGGAGGGGGCTGACCGAGAGGTGGCTCCATGCGGAGCCGCCTTTCCGGCTGGAGGGGGAGTGAGGGCCTCCATCGGCATAAATTATGTCGGTGGAGGCTCGTTTCCGCCCATGTGAGAAAAGGGCCTTGATCATTCAAATTTACTGAACGATCAGCCCTGTTGGCAATCCTATTGTCACAATTTGTTCTAAATATTGGATCAAGTGTTGAAGTGTTTTTTTTCCTTTTCCTTTTTCTACCTTTACGACTCAGGAAGGTCCCAGAATGTCAGCAGTATGGTTAAAGGAAAGTGTCTGACGTTGTGGTTATGTGGGAAGCAGCCCAGAAGAAACATCATTCGGAGCAGAGCACAGTGATTGTACAGCTTCTTGCAAGAGCTAGTGTCTTGCTTAAATTTTACATTTCTCTAATACTTATAACACACATAATAAAATGGCTTGCCTTAACACACACATATATATTCCAATTGGCCATGCTGACAGAGGCTGATGGGAATTGTAGTTCCTGAACATCTGGAGAGCCGCAGGTTCCCTACCCCTGTTCTAGAGTGTAGTCCGTTCTAGTCAGTTCTTTCTTTTCTTCCTATGGAGACGTCAGACCTGCAGAGTATTTCTTTACATTCTGAAACCTACAGTTTTCTCCTTGGTCTGTTCAGGCCTATGCTCTTTCACAGCCCTACTGCCGACTGTCCTCTTTCCTCCCACAGACTCTGTCTGAGTCTTCTTGATGCCAAGCTCTGAATAATGCTGTAAACAGTTAATTGTGGAAAATGGTTTAGTAAGGTTTGATTAAGTGTTTACATGTCAGATGCCAGACAGTAACTGGATTTGATTACTCATGAGGGTGCTGTTTCTGTGTATTTTATTCCCAGAGAAAGGGAAGAAATAATCTTCACAGGCAGAAGACCTTTAAGTATTCAGCAGGGTTTACTATGTGCATATTCTTCGAGAGAAGGAGCTTTCCCGCTTCCACCAGCAATGTGCCAATTTCCTATCAGAAAGATACCTGGATGAGGCAAGGGGTGTGGCTGGCTACCACATAATTTTCCAGTCAGGTGCTAGGATGTATTTATTTATCTCTACTTGATCTTCCTCCCTGGGAGAGACCCAAAGCTGGTAACATCCTCCTCTCTTCCTCCATTATTCCTACAATAACCTTTTGAGGTAGTTAAACTGAGAGAGAATTAATAAGGCCACCGTGGCAAAGTGAGGATTTGAGTCTGGGTCTCCTACTTCCTGCTCTGAAACTCTGATCACTACTTCTTCTGCTGTACCATGTTGCTCATCAGCTATCCAACCATGCCATATGTCAAGGTAACAAGTGGCTGTGGCTTAGTGGCAGAGAATTTGTTGGATAGGAAGATCATCTTCAGGTAAGTAGCAGGTGATGTGAAAGACTTTCACCTGAGCCCTGGAGAGCTGATGCCTATCAAGATTGACAATACTGACTTATTATAAGCAGCTTTACATATTCATGGGTGTGCTAAAGCTTGCAAAATACATGGATCCATGTGTATAAGCATATATAGGCTGCAAACTGTTCCAAAAACATGGCTCTTTAAACAGATAATAGACCTTAAATAGACCTTGACTGTGACCTGTCTCTTCTCTTGTCTTCCCATGTATTGCTTCCTGTTAGGATTGATGTGAACTGTAGTTTTTGCAGCCTGTTGAATTGAATCACAAGCCCAAGACTACTTCAGTTCCACTAGAGCTTCAAGGGATGGTTCCTGGTCTAAGTGATGATGAATGTCACCAACTGCACATATTCAAACACCTGAAATACTGCATATTTTCAATTGCATAGAAATCAGCCATTCAAGAGGGCAAATTTGAGTGTTAGGCTCATTCCGCACATGCAGAATAATGCACTTTCAAACTGCTTTCAGTGCTCTTTGAAGTTGTGCGGAATAGCAAAATCCACTTGCAAACAGTTGTGAAAGTGGTTTGAAAATGCATTATTTTGCGTGCGGAAGGGGCCCTAGTCTCAAGAGCAAATACACTGTGAGTGATATAACTTGATTTTCAAAGGCATAGTTTGATAAGATCACATCATCTCTAGCTCATGGATTGTATCCCAGGAGAGTGGAATCATGGTTTTTGCTCCTTGTCTCTTTGCTAGTGTTGCCAACCTCAGTTTGGGAAATCTCACAAGATCTGGAGATGGTGGCTTCTGGGGGCAGAATTTAAGCAGGGGAGGGGGATGCGATGTCATTCCTCCTAGATTCCTCCTAGATTTTGTTCCTCCTAACTTTTGTTCCTCCTAGACTTTATGGTATAGCATGTAGTCTGCCTATTGACACCATTTCCTCCAGGAAACTTATTTCCATAATTTGGAGATCAGTTATCATTCCAGAAGAACTTTAGGCCTCACCTTAAATTTGGCAAGTTACTCCTCAGATGCTATCCCATGCTATTTAGCCTTACCACCCTACCCCCACCACCTCTAATACAACTGAATCCCATAAACTGCTTTGGAACAGTTTTTTTTAAAGCACACAGAAAGAAATGTGTATCCTGTATTGGTACTGCTGGCAGCCATCTTTGTTCACTGCCACGGAAGAAACCCCCCCCCCCCACAAGGCTCATTTGATGTCTCCTCATATTGACTGTATCAACCTACACTGGGTTTATTACATGTATCTTTGAATGGACGTACATCCTGTAATCCACTTTGAGTCTCAGTTAGAAAGCTGGATTTCTTCTGTGCAAGTGTAACCCCCATGCCCAGAATGGGTTGGCCCAGAATGGGTTGACCCAGTAAGGGGTGGAGACTCGGAGCAGCAGAGAGGCTGAAAGAGCTCTTTTGCAGAAGAACAAGGCTACCAGACTCGGACCTTGATTTCTATAAGCCCTTAACACCTTGTTAAGGTAATTGCAATATTGTTGGAAACTACTGGGAAGGTAGTTGTTGTTTTTGCTATGTTGTAAATGTTGGAGTTTATTGTTTCAGGGTTTTCTTTTGTGGTTGTAATGGGTGAGAGTTCTCCTGGAAACCTTCATCATGTTGCAACCTGTTCATCAAGCCCTTGGAGTCTTCAGGAGCCAGCCAACTTGCAAAGAAGAAATTGGACTTGGCAATATCAGTAGACTGTAAATAGAAGGACTTGAAATGCAACCTGAACAGGACCTTGAATTGTAACGTTAAATGTTGATGTTTTAAAAGTGTTAATTGTAAAGAAAAGTAAACCATTTTGTTGTTTAAAAATTGTTGTTGCAACTCATTCCAAGTACTGCCCCACAGAACCCACAAGCTGAGGTTACAAATGGCGCCCAACGTGGGGCGCCAATTTGTAACCTCAGCTTGTGGGTTCTGTGGGGCAGTACTTGGAAGGAGTTGCAAAGAACCAAATTTAAACAAAACAGTTTACTTCTCTTTACAAATAACATTAAACATCAACATTTAACATTTACAATTCAAGGTCCTGTTCAGGTTTGCATTTCAAGTCCTTATATTTACAGTCTACTGATATTGCCAAGTCCAATTCTTCTTTGCTGGTGGTTGGTTTTGAAGACTTCAGGGTTTTTGTGTATGTAAATGGTGAGAGTTTTCTGGGAACCTTCATCATCTTGAATCCCATTCACCAAGCCTCTGAAGTCTTCAAAACCAACCACCAGCAAAGAAGAACTGGACTTGGCAATATCAGTAGACTGTAAATATAAGGACTTGAAATGCAAACCTGAACAGGACCTTGAATTGTAAATGTTAAATGTTGATGTTTAATGTTATTTGTAAAGAGAAGTAAACTGTTTTGTTTAAATTTGGTTCTTTGCAACTCCTTCCAAGTACTGCCCCACAGAACCCACAAGCTGAGGTTACACAAGCACTGGGTCATTACTGACCCATGGGATAATGTCACATCACAATGTTTACTAGGTAGACTGTGTTCACTGGGTGGTTTGCCACTGCTGCCCCAGTTGTTTACACTTTACCCCAGTCTACCTAGTGAGCTGGGTACTTATTTTACTGACCTTGGAAGAATGGAAGACAGACAGCCCCATCCAAAGGGTGGGCCATGGAACTGATACAGTATTACTTCCACTCCATGGCACTGATACAGTACTTACTTCCATTCCATAGAGGCTTCCCAGCGGTGTGGGGAGACTCGCAAAGTGCAGAGGTCTCCCCGCTGCCAATGGATGTTCGCCACCCAAAAGGGTGACTTATGTCTGATCTGCGGCCCATAGGTCGGCTTCTCCCCTGGCCATGCCCCTGACCCATCCCCACTATGCTGGTGGGGCAACAGGGGTGTTGGGATGCTGGCGCCGCATTCCAGTGCCAGGTAGGGCCACGGAGGCTGCAAGACGGAGGAACTGCCCCTCTGCTAGGGCAAGTGCCCTGCGGATGGCAAATCTGCCGGAGTGGCCGCATTCTGCTCCCTCTGGATGGGGCTCTGAGTCAACCTTGAACTGGCTATTTGATCGGTTGGGATCAAACTCAGGTTGTAAGCGGAGCTTGGACTGCAATACTGAGGCTTACTACTCTACCCCCATATTTGTCAAAAGGTGGGTGACGTACTGATCCCTTTCAGCAGTGGTGGGATCCAAAAATTTTAATAACAGGTTCCGATGGTGGTGGGATTCAAACAATGGCGCCACCGCACACACGCACCTCCAGTTCCTATTGGGCAGGGAGGTTGCTTTAGTAACCCCTTCTCAGCACTCAGAAAAAATTAGTAACCACTTCTAGAGAAGTGGTGAGAACTGGTTGGATCCCACCTCTGCCTTTCAGTGTCATCAGCGAAGCAGTTAAATGCCAAATGATTGGTAAATTTAACATTCTTCAGCTTCTTGAAAGCTGTGCTGCTCTTTGCTTTCAAAGCAAGAGCTGTAGTGTGGCTTCCATTCTTCTGTTTCTGAATGTTTGTGATGTACTTTTCTGATTTTTGAAAGTGACGAACAGGTCTATGGGGAGGAGAAAGCAAGCTGTAATTTAAAAGGAAATATGGTTTGTATGCTGGGTGCTCTTTGGAATTATATGCTTGTAACTGCCAGGTAAAGTAGCCCAGAGAATTCAGTGAGGAGAACTGAGCCAATAGACAATGGAACATGTTTATGAAGTGACAGGGATAAAAGGAAACAGAGGAGGTTAGAGTGAGATGTACTTAGAAAAGATAACTAAAAGACCTCATTATGACCTCTCATCCTCTCCAACTTCTGTCTGAATTTATGGGGATCTGTTCGCTGTTGGGGATAGTGGAATTTTGAAAAGGTATTTATGTTGTCTAAAACAAGCATTTTAGTTGTAATTAGAGATGTCTCTGTTTTAGATGGGTGATGCCTTTAGA
The DNA here is from genome assembly GCF_021028975.2 of Sphaerodactylus townsendi. NCBI lineage: Eukaryota > Metazoa > Chordata > Lepidosauria > Squamata > Sphaerodactylidae > Sphaerodactylus > Sphaerodactylus townsendi. The sequence goes on from NC_059436.1 coordinate 6,167,547, forward strand.
CTTAATCAAACTTTGCAGTGACTTGACCTAACTTTCCGCAGAGGGTTATTGTGAGATTGGATAATTTAAAGCACTTTGCTTGTCAGCACTAATGGGAATTAGTGATGAATTTGTTATCTACTGCAAAAGAGAATGTCATCAAATAAGAGCGTATCGCTTTCTATCCTCCTTTTTTGATAGAGTGGCTTAGAAGAGTTTGGTCAACTCCTTTTATGTACAAACTGTAAAAAATGAATCAGCTGACAGGTTGACAGAAGAATTAATTTCTCTTATTGATTATTGGAATACAAGATTTCAGGATAATATCCAACTTTGACTTTATGTGTTATGAAGAGCCTATGCAGGAAGAATCCTTTGATTAAAAGATCATTATATAGACTTACAAGAATTATGTAGAACACAGGATTATTGAATGAATGAACTGCATTCTTGAAAGGGTTGCCAGAACCCTGCTGGGGGTGAGGGATCCTCTGCTTATGGCCCCCACTGCCTGGTGGAAGTCTTACCAGGCTTAAAAGGAGGCTAGGCTTTGCTGTCACAGGTGTCCCTTCCAAGAGTGACATCATCATGTAAGCAATGTCAAAACCTAGGCCACATTTTAAGCCTGGTAAGACCTCTACCAGTTGGTGGTACCTGGCAACCCTAATTCTATATGAAAATTTAGCATTCTATCTCATTTTGGCAGGGGACTAGGGAAGATTGTGCTAGTTAGCAGCAGGTGAGCAGCATCTGATGGACTTTGTTTTCTTCTCTGCACACATGTATTTTAAGGCCTTGTTGTACTCATAGGTACAAATCCTTTGGCACAAGATGAAGGGCAAGGGACAAATGGTTCTTCTTAAAGTCCTGAGGGTCATAGCACCGAATGGGGCCATGTATCAGGTACAGAAGAAAAAAGATGTGGTTGACCCTCAGAAGCCTTCCTTCCCTTCCCTGTTTGTTTCTGTTGTGTTTTTTCATCTGTATCATCAGCCACTTTGGATCCTCATTGGGAAGAAAAGCAGGATGTCAGCAAAAAGAACGAACAATATTACTTCTGTTAATAATTTTTTTTAAAATTAAAGCACTTTGCAGTCCTAAAAAACTCTATCCATCTGATTAACTAGTACAAGATGCAGGCTACATTCTTTTGATGAAATAAAAAATAACAGCAACAGGCTGCCACCGAAAGCACTGTGGATCTTGGATAGCAGCAAGCCTGCTATAAAGGCTGCCATAAAGCACAGTGCTGAAAAGTGCAGAAAATCTAACCGTTGGGCAGGCCACAGAGCAGTGGGGCGGCCATGGCAAAAATACGGACATCTGGTCTGTTTAACCAGGTAATAGCCCCCAAGTGCTTTAATCCAGCACTTGGAGCGAGGTCACCCCTCCTGACCTTTCCATGTGCAGAATGAAGCTACTGCAGCTGGGAACCGAGCTGTCAGTGTTCACTTGGGCACAAAAAAGGTAACAAAACAAGCAGCCACATTGCTTAGCGCTGCACTCTACCCAGGACAGATGAGGTGTCTGAAATTACACTACTCAGCATAAGGAAATGAAACTTTTTAATTGGATTCTGCTTGCCCAGCAATCACGCCGGAGGCTGTATTATATGGGCTGTGTACATGTAAAAATGAAATTTACTGCACATGTTGACTGGAGCAGACCCATCTGGGCTCCCAGCTCCTGCCGGTTCTATCCGGAGGGTTTTGTAATCCATGGCAGAAGGAAGGTGTGGACTTGGAGCGAGCGGGGATTCTATCGAAGACAGAAGTGGAAGGAAAGATTAATTCCATATCCTCTCTGGCTTAGTCTGTTGCTGGAATTCAGCTTGCTGGAGGAAACGGGAAGGTTTCCAGAAAGACACTTAGTTCCAAGGACGTTGCGAGGAGGCATAAATCTCTCCATAGTGTTAAGGTATAGATAGACCCGTGTTTATTCTGAGATGACAGTGTTTGGTTGCTTAGCCTCTTAAGATCTTCCCGTTCAAGTTCAGGGTTACAAGCAAAAAAAAGGACGGTTCGTTTTCTGCCTTCTCTGCCATTCTAAAGTAGTCCCTTTTTCAAAATGGTCATTTTGTCTTATTATATTTCTCTTCCTATAAATGAGAGTGATCAAGAGATGGACATGAGAGCCAGAGTGGTGTAGTGGTTAAGAGCAGGTGGATTCTAATCTGGAGAACTGGGTTTGATTCCCCACTCCTCCACCTGAGTGGCAGAGGCTTCTCTGGTGAACCAGATGTGTTTCTGCACTCCTACATTTCTGCTTGGGCTAGTCACAGTTCTTCAGAACTCTCTCAGCCCCACGTACCTCACAAGGTGTCTGTTGTGGGGAGAGGAAGGGAAAGGAGCTTGTAAGCCACCTTGAGTCTCCTTACAGGAGAGAAAGGTGGGATATAAACAAAAAATCATCGTCATCACAGCTAACTAGCAATGTGAGGTGATGTATTGCTGAAGACTTTCATGGCCAGAACCAGTTGGCTGTTGTGGGTTTTCCAGACCATGTAGCTGCGTAGTTTTTGCTCCTAACATTTTACCCACATCTATGGTTGACATCTTCAGAGGTATGTCACAGTTTTAGGTGCAGACCTCAGTGTTCCCAGACCAAGGCCACACTGTCCAGAAAACCCACCGCAGACCATCTGAAGTGAGTTAGCCCAATTAGTTTAAGGGGTATCCTACATTTAATACATTCTGCATAAGCACATACCCCAGTGTACCAGTGTTCCTTAGACATAGACTCATCAATTCTACCCTTTGGTTAAAAAATTGGTTGTGAGTGCAATTTTGTTCTTATAATCAGATCTCAGAGCTGTGTTTTGTGAGCGTGCTTGAACTTCTGTTCATATTTCTTTGTACCCTTCTTCAGACAGCCTGTTAATATTCATGCTGGTTTCTCCATCCCATGATATTTAAGTAAAGTTCAGGAAAGACTTTGTGTGTATAAATCTAACTACTGGGAAGATGAAAGTCATCAGATATTATTCAATTTCTTGGCGCTCAGTTCTGGAGATATGCTGGTCCAAAGGAAGCACAGAGAATATTCAGTCTCCATAAGCATACGACTAATGTAATGGATGGGAAATGTCTGACAAGAACTAATTGTTCACTGACTCCACTGTCTATTTTCTGCCAGATTTACAGAATTAGGCAAAAGAATGAGGGCAACATGAACAGAAGATAGTTGGTATGATGAAGTGTGTTTACCTGTCACTGGTTTTACGTTTAATTATTTCTATGGTTCTGTCACAGCTGAGATGGTGGTTAGGGGATTGGTACAGATCCATTGTGCCTGTGAGCTGCCTCCCCCATTTCAGGGATTCCCTTACGGGGTCTTGGAAGGGATGGAGCCATTCAGTGGCAATGCCCAGGTGGGAGTTTTTGGCTGCTCTCTCCACGAGGTGGCAAGGGAACCACACAGAGTCTTCATTTCCTCCTGAAGCAAATGCCTCACACCATACTTGGAAACATAAGTTGGTTCTTGATCGTCACATTTCTCCTTCCTCCAGTTTCCAGACAAGGTCCCAAAAGGCTATACATTTATTTATTTATTTAAATATTCATATCTCATCTTTCTTCTTGGTTCAAGGTGGCTTCTAAGTAATAAGTAGCGTCTCTTCCTGCCATAAGCCCTGCAGTCCTCAGGTTCTACCTTCCAAATCTCCAGATATTTCCCAACCCAGAGTTGGTAACCCTAAGGAGCACCCCCAAGCTGTTAACCTGCTCTGCAAAGGCCAACCCCTCTCCATCTGGGTCAAGCAGAGATAATCCCTCTAGAACTTCAACCTACTTCTGTCTTGTCTGGATCCAGCTTCAGCTTGTTGTACCTTAGCCAGCTGACCTGAAAGCACTGGTTGCGTGAGTGAATCTGGAGGCTTGGATAATAAATTGTAGAGCAGGGTGTCATGTGCTTAGGGGCAATACCCAACCCCAAGGCTCTGGATGATCTGATTAAGCGGCCTCATAAATAAATTATCCAGCCTTGGCTAGAGATTAGAACCCCGTGTCACTCAACAGGACAAATCCCACACAGTTGATTTCTGCTTCTCTGATGTTGGATCATGAGACCTAAATGGATAAAAATCACAAGGGAGGGGAATTGTGATAAGGAGAGGATTTGGGCATAAATGAGTTAAAAACAAAAAGCTAAGTGGATCCAACCCACTATCTTATTATGACATTCTTCATTACAGGTCAACAAAAGGTAAAATTTAAAAAATAGTTGTAATCTTACGCACCACTGAATAATTCTCTGTACTATAAATCACTCGCTGTCAAAGTCAACTTTGTTTCTTTACTTGTGTGATTTAAGAAATATTAATATTTATTTTGTTTTCCTTTTAAATACTGATTATGAGTTTAAAAAAATTCTTTGCAAATTGTGTCAGGATGATTTGTTTATACTTCATGAAGATGTTAAAAATCCTTAAGTGAAACATCAAAAATAGCTGGAGGGATATGGTGACATTTTCCAAACAGGAACAGCATATCTTATGAATAATGGCCATGCACATTAATTAAAATATTTTTTGGGGAGGGGGGATTCCAGCACACTTAAAAAATGGTGTGCATTTTTAGCTCTGCATAGATTTAAGAACATTTCTGTTGTGCAACACATATGGGCAATTTTGGAGCACACAAGTTGGTCATTGTGTTGCATAGAAATCCAAAGAAAAATGTGCTTTTGTAATATGGACAAACTTTAGTTCTTACGATTTATGAAAGCACTCCAGTTTCCTGTGACATGAAATGGTGTATAAATGTTCAGCACATTTTGCTATGGCTTTTTGGCATGGCAATCAATGCAGGAAAGAGCAGTTTCAGCTGCAAGCCATTCAAAGAAATGGTCATCCCATTTGAAAAAGGATAATCATAGAACAGTGAAATAGTTAGGTCATTTTAGAGTCTGGTCTTAATAGTTTCAGGGGCTCCCTTCATCATTCATTCAGACATTCTGGTAAGTAAATTCCCAGAATGCACTAGGGAGACGGAAGGAAAAAATGGAGGTCAACTGAATGGGAAAGACCTTACTTATCTCTAGTTACAATCTGCATCTGTCCCTTGCTGAGCCAGGATGGCAGAAACTCCAGACCAAATTCCAGCCCTGATGACATCACAGCCACAGAACTGGGAAAAGTTCAAATAAAGATAACTAGAATGATCAAGGGGTTGGAGAAGCTTCTTCATGCGAAAAGGGCTAAAAGACTTTTCAAGACTTGGTTCTTCCAAGAAATCAGCAAATTCAACCTTGGCATAGATGTGAAAAGACCAAAATCAAGTTCCTGTTCTGTAACTTCTGGATCAGAGCCAAGGCCATCTCTTTCAGATTAATTTTTTGAGCATCTTGTTGCTTTAAGGTAAAGAGAACACACGAAACTGCCTTATAGGGACTGGATGAAACATTGATCAAAGTCAGGATTGTCCCCTTTGACTAGCAGGAGTTCTCCGGGATCTCAGTCAAGAGTCTTTCACATCATCTACTACCTCCTCCTTTTTAAACCGGAGATGCCCTAGATTGAGCATGGGATATTGTGCATGTAAAACAAATGTACTACCACTGAGCCACAGCCCCTCCCCATACCTTCTGAAGTATGTTTTGAGATAAGAAAGGAAATAAATCTAAAGAAACAAACTTGGTCAACATGACTATGCAGTAAACATTGTGAAAGACCGGCACAAACTCCCCAAAATTACACCAGATTCCAGATTTCATCAGAGGAATTATAATATGGGTCAGCCTTTCTTTGCCTAATTGATGAGCAGGGAGTTGACTGTATGTCCATTTTACCTGTGAGTTAATGCTCTGCATCACATGGATGTGACGGATGGCCATCTGTCAGGTACGGCTGAAGACAGAGAGTCATTCTAAGTGGGGCAAATTGGTTTCAGCTCACATTCTCAGGCTGGACATGAATGCCTTGGAACGCAATGAATGCATAGCAAAAGAATGTTCTCCAAGCATCAGAGCATCTGTCAGTCTTTGCCTCAGGTTAGTCACTTATTGTGCGAGCTGTCTCTAGGTGAGATGGCAGAGTATATGCTCATCCATGGTGAAAATGCCCCAAACACTCCCTAAATTCCCAGGAATGCGCAACATTCTGGTATGCGATCCCAGATTAATCGTGCCTCTATTTTGTTCTTAACGGTCTATTTTGATAAAGTTTTAGGGACGCCTTGGGTACATGTTGTAGCTGCTGGAATTGTCATTCTTCAGGCTTCGGCTTGTCCATCATGTGACCAGACTCAGCAGCGACATTCTTTCTTGATTATCTAAACACAAAATGCCAGTCAACTGCTTTCTCCGGGCCCCATGGCATACTTGCCTATCAAATACAAGCTGCAATGCTTACTCTACAAGTCTGTGTTGCAGGCAGCATAGAATATGTACCATCAGATTCATTATGAGAATACACATACACACACACACACACATTCACATGAGCAGTGATTGTGGCCGTTTCACTGATACACCTTGTTTCAAGGACTGCCCCCCCCCCCCAGCAAATAAAAACCAAAGAATAACAGTTCCGTTCTAACCACAGTTACAGCACAGCCAATGGATTTAGAAGGCTGTAACCCGGTATTTACCTTCATGAATGGGTGCTGTAAGGTATTTACCTTCATGAGTGGGTGCAGGTTTTTCTGCTGCAGGGAATGTTCTCAACTTTGCTCCTTCATTGCTGCAATAGGTCAGCCAGTTAGCACTGAGAACAGCCAGATGAGAAACAGGGAGGGAGGTGCTTTTGTGATGGTCAAATGGCCAGTCAATCAGCACTCTGCACAGCCAGTTTCTTTTTGATACAGGAAGAACTGGTTGCTTCTGAGCTTGATGCAGTTGCTGTGTACATCTTTCCCAAGAGGAGTGATGTGAAAGGTCACCGCCGAAGCAAAGTGCATCTGAGTTCATCCCAGTATATATCAGACACTAAATTTATACAATGGGGTTGTCCAGTATGAGAATCGGAATGATATGGGATAATGGCAGAAGTTCTGAAATCACCTCTATTGCATTCTTTATATAGGTGGTAATGCTAGCTTGTATGTATTATGGTGTTTTTACTGTGCTGTTCTCTTAACTTTGTAATCAGCTTTCTTTCACTGTTGTTGTACATTTTATGCATTCACATCCCAACTTTCCCCATTATGGTTTTGATATATCACAGGTCAGCATAAGAAATTAAATGCAAACTATTTGTGAGTTTTGGGGAAGCCGCAGACAACATACAAAGGACTGCAGACGACAAAGAAAAACTTTAGAAACCAGAAACTCAGAAATTAATTTTTTTAATATATATATATATATATATATATATATATATATATAGTATTGTCTAATATCAACATATTTTATCTTTTAATACCATAAATCTTTTAATACACAATTTCTTTTTCAAAGTTAACATTTCAAAAAGGCTTATTCTTTGGTACCAAGGGAGGGCCCAAACTTTTATGCAGATATCCAGATCGTGGGGGTGCCACGCCTCTCTAACCCCAGGGATGTGGAAGGGATAACTGGACATGATATATGTAAATAATGTTGCAAGTTCAGAGGTGTGTCCTGGGCTTCTGATGTGCAACACTAGGGAGGGTCACAGAGGAGGAAGGAAAAGCAACATTTGTGTGCTTTTTCCCTTCTTTCCCACCTCACATTGCTTTTGCTCTTCTGGTTTTCACTGCCTCTTCTCTGAGCCAAACATGAGTAGCCTAATAGGGAATAACAGCCAAGCACGGAAGGGGAAAGCCTGTAAACTCCCTTTTTCCCTGGACTAATCCTCTGACAAATTCTCAACTGCTCTCCCTTTCTGTGCTCTTGTTCCAGGGCTGCTTCTGATTTAAATGAAAATCTCCCCCCCCCCCTTCTGTCCTCACCTTCAAGGAAAACTGTGCTCTGTCACAAAGCCTTTGAGTGGGGCTCTTTCTTTTTTTAAAAAAAGTCTGTGTACTTTAATTGCCACCCTTTCCTTGGAATGCACTCACCATCTCAATAGCTCCAGGAAACATTGCTGCCCATAAACCCTTTTCATTCAGAGCTTACTGACTGACTTTGTCCTGAAACCCAAATACCCCTGATGGTTATCAGAGGCCCACATCAAAGCTACTCAGGTCATAAATCTCCCAGCAAATGTAACCCAGAGCCCTAAAGAAAGCAGGCTGTGGAGCTAATGGGTATCCCCTACAGAGCAAACAAAGGGGGAACTAGCTGCATGTGACTGACAGGAGATCAGGAAAAGGGGGGGAAGGAATTATGGCTTGAGTAGTGGGAAAGAACGGGTGATGAGTGATGGGGCCAGGAGACCCTACTGGGGGTGGGACTCCAGAGATATACAGACAGGGCCCAGCTAGGACACAGGAAGAGCACGTGGTATTACAGGAACCCCTAAAATGTGGTAAAAGTCATCTTGGGATTTGGCATGAGCATTTGAAACGAGCTTGACTCTCCATGAATAGATTTTATTTGGAGAGCAGAAGAAAAGTTCACATTCAAATAATCAAAGGGGTTATATTCTGAAGCTGATTGGTGGGGCGGGGAAAAGACTCCTTCCAGCAGTCATTGGAATTACTCATTTCCTCTAAATTGAACAGCAGGCTGGGCAAATGGTTACTACGTATCACTAAGTGCATGTTCACCCCAGTGGACGACTCTGTAATGAATTACTATGAGGGTCCAGAAGGTGAACTCCCCAGCTCTTCAACTGAAGTTTCTCCTCCCCTTCTTCCCAGGTATGAAAAGGAAACCTACAGAAAATTGGGATGATATAGCTAGGCCCGGGTATGCAGCCTCTTATTTATTCCAGATATTTACACCACGCCTTATCTCCTTTGATTCAAGGTGCCTAGCAAAAGAACAAGTTGTAAACTCATAAAATGCAGTAAACCATTACGGGAGATAACTGTTAGATAAGAATATTGCAGCCAGATCTGCAAAAGTAAGGCATCCTCTAGAAATACTCTGTGAAATAAGAGACCCACTGATAAAACCCCTATCACTGTCACACAAGCTTTGCAACTGAACCTTCAATTCTGCCCTAAAGAGACAGGCAACTTTTGAATCTCATGGCCTTTTGGCTCTTTCTGACATTTTGATCTATTCCTGAAGGACTGTGTCTCCTAACTGAGGATATCAACTGAAGATATCAAGCACTGTAAAGGAGAGGTTAGAGTATCAGACTCGGATCTGGGAGACATAGGTTCGAATCCTTGCTTTGCCACAGAAGCTTTCTGGGTGACTTGGTCCAGTCACCCATTCTCAACTGAACTTACCTCACAGGGCTGTTGCAAGCATAAAATGAAACAGGTGAGAATGACACAAATTAGATGAAGCAAAAAAATCCATGCATCTAATAAAGGTATCCTAGCCCACAAAAAGTCTCCCTTAGACCAATAATTGATGCTGGCAAGACGTTAGGAGCTAAAACTACCAGACCACGCCCGCACAGTCCAAAACCCCCACAAAAGTCAATCTCCCAAGTAACCTATTTTCTGTTACAAGTCCCTGATACATCTTTTCCCATTTAGTTTCTGGGCCTTTCCCCACTCGAAGCGATCCCCCCTATGCCGCGTGCTGCTCTCAGCGCACGGCATCCCTGGTGCGCTCCTGGGTGTCCCCACGACCCTATGCTCTGCGTGGGGTCATCAACAGGTGCCATTTTCTCCAGTGCCAGGGATGCCGCGCGCTGAGGGGGCGCGACCGCAGCAGCGTCGGGGCGGCTTCGCTGTGGCCGCCCCTGTCGTGGGGAGTGCCCAAGGACCCCGCACTACTTGAAGAGAGTAGCGCGGGGCTTAAGGTAAGTGGGGAAAGGCCCTCTATTTTGGTCTTAAGGGAATCTTAATGAGACATTTACTGAGGCATTAAATCTTTGTAAGTGCACTCTGAATCTAGTGTGCATGTGTAAAATGCATGCACATGGGCAAAACTGCTTAGAATGATAGAACCATAGAGTTGGAAGAGACCTCCAGGTTCATCTAGGCCAACCCTCTGCAGAATGCAAGAAATTCACAACATCCCCACACATCCCCAGTGACTCCTGCTCCGTGCCCCAAAGATGGCACCCCCAACACCTTGCATATTACTTCTTTTCTAACCCCAGATAGGTAATGTTGCTAACTGCTTTTGGAGTTGCCACTATTCTACAGCCAGATCCAATGTGATATTGAATGTCCTATTAAAATGTTTTAACATTTTTTAAAGTCAACTGTCAAGATCTATTTAAACAGCAAAGGGGAAAAAAAGTTCAGCCTTATGTAAGGGTGGGGTGGGGGCCTGAAAGGGATTACATATCAACGTGAGATGCTGTGTATAAGAGGGGTTGTATTTTCATCTAGGGATGCTGCAAATTTTGTACAGAATGTGTTTGACAGTCAAACTTACCATGTTTGAATGCAACAATCGGACGTGAACCAATCACTTGGTCTGTTTGGATCACAGCAAATGACTTGAACACCTGCTGAACAGGTGCCTCTGTCTTTTTTTAAAACAGAGTGGCAACCGTTAGCACTCTAAAACAGAGTGGCACTCTAAACAGAGTGGCAACTGTTACCACTGCTTCAGAGTACTTAGATATACACCAAATAGTGTATTTTTTTTTAAAAAAACATTTATTTATGACCAATTTATAGCAGTTTCAGGGGATTTAATTATGTATGGCTGCATCCAAAACAACAAGCTGCCTTTCCCCCTACATTTTACCTCTGCTGTGCCACTGGAACACTTATAAAAAACCTAAACCCTCTCCAGTTGGCACTGTGAAAATGTGCACCAATGTTCTGATGCTCTATTGCCACAATCTCTGAATATCCAGCTTTCTTTCTTTTCTTTTTTTAAAAAAATTCCTCTCTCTTTTCCTTGCAGAGTTATACAGAGAAATGTGAACCTTTTCCTTACAACCCTATAAGAAAAAATGAAATATTTGGACAATATGGTATGTTGGTATTTTACTTTGAGTTGCAAAATACTTGGGGGAGGGCTGTATCCAAGATCCAATGGAAAGCCTGAAACTGAACAAGAATGAAAGAGGAAGGCATGTTCAGAGACAGCGGTATCACACGTCTCACTAAAAGATGTTCAGCTGTGTCGGCGCTCAGATTTGAGCACTGGAAAGAATGCCAAGCTTTGCGGAGCAGAACACTGACAGAGGAGCAACATTGTGATAGGCACTTGAGTGCCTGCCTGCCTCTTCGATGGGGTGAAACACTTTGCAGGCTGCTGTGACTTGTGAAGAGGCTTGCATGTGGCAGCCAACTTCTTTATGCGCTTTGTGGTTGGCGTGTTTTCTTTCTTCGCTCAACATGGCAGCAAAGCTGAAGTCTTGACTAGCCAGGCTTAAAATGCAGATGCACGTGGAGTGCCAGACGTTAATGTCACACCTTTCCTTTACTTTCCCTGTTGCCTTCCTTTGGTGCCTTTGATGTTAACTTCTTACACGCTTGGAGTCTCCTGCAGGATTTGATCAACAAATCAGGCATGCAAACGGAAAGGGACAAAATGGAGGCAAGGCAAAGAGGAATCTGTGCCTCGCCACAATAATGCGTGCTCATCATAAAATCTGTTCCCTAAATTCTTCCTTAAAAGGCAGTCCTTTGGGTCCCAAAGCTGTCAATTGTGATGGTAGAAACGCCTTCCAAAATAACAAAGGACTACTCTGTGCCTTACTAGGATGCTTCTGTACTTTTCCAATCCATGTTGCTTTTTGTGCATCACTGTGTGCAACTATTTACGTAACATGAAGGAAGCGCCATAACAATGTTGGAGCGCAAGCTTTGCAAATCGAAAGTTGCAAGTACATTCCTTAGTTTCTTTGATTCAAAAAGATTTGTGGTAGCGAGCAGGACTGCCAAATGTACAAAATTCCAGGGACCCCGGTTCACTGGGAGGACCAGGAAGCCAGGGAACAGTAGCGGCATAACATTTTAATTTTCGGATGTGGGTGCAAATGAACCCCTGCCTGTTGCCCCTCCCCACCTAAGCGAAGGCTCTTTCGGTTGTGCCTTCCCCCCCCCCCCCCCCCGGTGTGTTTAATGGCAGTGCAGCAAGCCATGCCCTTCCAGTGCTTTTTGAACAGTCTTCCAGAAACCAGAGGAAATCTTGGGTGGTTGGATGTGTAGAGTTTGGAGCTCTTCCACTTTGTGGAGACTCCCAGTTTTGAGGATGGTTTTAAAACAACAAATACTCTTATTCTACAAAAGAAACTTCTATCATCACCCGGAAGTTGTTGCATCACCCAGGCTCATTCCGCTCAACATATTTATAACAAGTTGCCATTGTTATAAATGCATTCGTTTTCCATTTATCAAAAGGGAAAACAAGTTCATCTGTAGCGATTGCAACTCGTTATAAATATACTGTGCGGAATAATCCTCAGAAGTAGTTTTCTAACAGAGGACAAATTAGTGTGCCAGGCAGAGTGCCGCACCCACAGGCACCACGTTGGCCATGGCTATCTGAGCCAGAATCACACAGAAAGTGGGTTGCTGAGGCTGAGTTGTCATCAATGAAGCCATTCCTATATTTGTAGGGCAAATCAGGATATAAGCAGTCACCAAGAGCAAGCGTGGTAGGTGAAAGCAGTATGATATAGTGGTTAAGAGTATGCAAGAGTTTGAATCCCCACTCTTGCCATGGAAGGAAACTGGGTGATCTTGGGCCAGGCACATTCTCTTACTGGATTGCTGTGAGGATAAACTGGAAGAGAGGGGAACAATGTTGTAAGCTGTTTTGAGTCTCTGTTGGGGAGAAAAAATGGGTGATAAATACCCAAATAAATAAATAAAAAAGGTTCTCATCTGGAGAACACTCATGCCTGTACAGGACAGGCAAAGGACATCGTATTCCTGTGCTGCAATGCTGAGAATAAAAGCCATACTGGCAAAATTTCCTCCTCTTAAAAATGTGGATAGGTCTCAGAGCCTAATGCTGCAATGTCAGTCATCTAGATGTAAGACTTGCATTTCTGTCTGGAAGCGTATGATGTTGGAGTTAAGTACTTTGGAAAGTCAGTTGTTTGCCAACCCAGATGAGACCTAAATTATTTATAAAGTACCATCTTTGCTTTCCCAAAAGTCATTTGGGGAAGAGTGACAGGTGAAGAGTCTTTGTGCCAGATGTTCATGGAGGCAGGCAAGGTGCATGTCACTTGGTTAGATGAGTCCTTCCCCCCTGATATACAGAGAGAACACTTGGATGCATAAAGAGAGCGCTTGACAGCTAGAGCAATTCTTGCTGTAGATTCGGGTTGAAACACTGAGAACACTTTATGGAGCCCAGTTGAAGGCCTGTGAAGTAGCAGAGAAGGCATCAAAGAGATCTCTGTCTCCCCTTCATCCACTAGTTTGTGTTCAGCACAGTTTAGACTAATTTGTCAACTGACCATTCTTACAGTGGTTCCTAAAATGGGTCACAATCTGGCTGTTAGCTGAGACTTGTTTGTGACAATTTTTGTGTGGATAAAGTCTCTTCCCTCTGTGAGGACCTGGCTGCCAGGTTTGGAATCAGTAGCAGACTAGAATCTCCACCTGCATTTTATCACCTATGCTGAGCCTTCCAGCTGTTCCCCATCTGTCCCATTCTGACCTTGCCACTGTGATTATGCGATGGTCCCCTCCATAATAGACTACTGCCATGTGGTCTACGTAAAGCAGCATTTGAAGATGCTTTGAAACTTCATGCAATCCAAAATGCGGCTGCTCGACTGCTGTCTGTGCTCCCCTGTCCTTCACATATAACATCAATACTTCAGCACCTGCACTGGCTTCTGGTTAGCTTCTAGTGCACATTCAAAGTGCTAGTTTTGACCTACAACGTGCTAAATACTCTGGGACCATCCTACCTAAGGGACCCCTTCTCCCAACATGACCTCTTCACCCAACATGATCTCCCTTCACCTCCTTTGATCATCCTCTCTCACTTGTCAATCACCAGGGCAAGGGCATTTTTAGTTGGAATCGGTTCTCATTCTCTTTGGAATCAGTTCCCTGGGGAAATTCATGCCCTATGGCACCTTTCAGCATTCTGTGAAGTATGGTGTAGTGGTTAAGAGTAGGTACAAATCCAAATTAATTGTCGTTGTTGTCATTGTCATAGTTGTCATTGTCGTCGTTGTCGTCGTCATTGTCATCGTCGTCATCGTCCTCCTCTTCTTCTTGTTCAACACTGCTCTGTTTCATGCAGCCTTTGGTTCATGTTATAATATGAGGAGGTTACCAGTTGTTTTAATTTCATTGAGTCATTTGTTGTGGACGTTTTAATTGATTTCAATTCTCTATTTTTTGTATTTATTTATTTGTATTGTATTCATATCTATTGTGTTTGGGAGGCAGTGTGACACAGTGGTTAACAGCAGCAGAGTCTAATCTGGAAATCCAGTTTGTTTCCCCATTCCTCCTCATGAAGCCTGCTGGGTAGACCTTGGGCTAGTCACAGTTCTTCAGAACTCTCTCAGTCCCATTCACCTCACAAGGTGCCTGTTATGGGGTAGAAGGAAAAGTGATTGGAAACCACTTTGAAACTCCTTATAATAGAGAAAAGCAGAGTATAAAAACCAGCTCTTATTCTTTTAAATGTTGAAAGTAGGCCTCTGGGAAGAGGGTATGGGTATAAATTAAACACACAAATAAATAACAAATAAAACTGTCTTTGGCTGCTGGAAAAGGGCAGCATGACTCACAGGTCGCCTCACTGAAGAGTGAAGGAAAGAATCAAACAAATGCAAAAGGATTTCCTTTATGGCTGGATTCTCTAAGGGGACATTGCACGTGTGTACAGACATACATACAAATCAGGACTTGCTGTGGCTTTTCCCTCTCTCTCTTGTAACTCAAACCGTCTCTCCTTACCTTATTGGCCAGCAAATGGAATGCACGGGGAGAGGTCATAGGTCAGTGATAGAGCATCTGCTTTGAATGCAGAAGATCCCAAGTTCAGTCCCTGGCTTCTCCTGTTGAAGGAATCAGGCAAGAGGTGATGTGAAAGGCCTCTGAACTAAGACCCTGGAGAAGTGTTGCCAGTCAGGGTAGAAAGTGCTGCCCTTGATAGACTAATGGTCTGACTCAGTATTAAGCAGCTTTATAGGTTCATGCTTAGGCCTGCTTTACAGGCCTGTCTATGAGAACTTTGCTTGGGAATAAGTTCCGAGGTGTAGGCAGGTGCCTGACTCAGGCTTGGGACATAGCACCCAGGGAGAGAGCACTAAAACGTTTCATTCACACCCCACTTCCTCAAATGGCCCTGGGGAGCTTTTATTTGTTCCATTAAAGAAACTTAAACATACTATGGGCAACACAGGTTTTCCCAGCAAGGAAAACATCAACTCCCTGGGGCTGTTTCAAAGCAAGAAACTCTTGCAGTGGGGAAGACTTGGAGCTCCCCCACCCTCGATTATGGTCCTTATCTGAATCAGGTCCCTGAATCCCTGGGGATTGAGTTCCAAGAACAGAACTCGCAGACCACATGTAGACATCCATCTACATCTACCATATGTACTTTGTAACAGGTAAACCAGCCCTCCATAGCCAGTTATAGCCCTCCCCTTGTGCTACAGGTGAACTGTCCATCTTTTAAAAAATCATGAATGTAATATATTTTATTGTGTATTCTATTAAACATACATTCATCCTCCTCCTTTAAAAAGAAACAAAAAATAAATTTGTTAAACTTTGTAAAACTGCCTTGGGGAAGGTGAAAGAGAGTTAGTGACTTACTAATTCCTAGCCAGTTTGCACTGTGCACTGTCACTGTGTTGGCAAACAGGGAAAAAACCTTGTCCCTTTTAGCTGAATCTGGGGGAGAAGGCTGTGTGTCAGTCTGAATTGTGTGGCTGTAAACCTGCTGGAATCGTGATTCAGCAGACTATTTTCCACAGTAAATAATTCTACCGACTGTTATTAGTAAGAAGTTTCTGTATAATGAACCATGAAATAATTTACAGTATAAGGCATTGTATCCCACTTTGTGGGATTTGCGTAATTATTGTAGTCTGTACACGTATTCTCTTGTTTGGTCTTGCCTTCTTACCATCACGTCCTTGTGTTTTTTGCCTTTGTCCGTAACAGAGCGAGTGCCCTTCCACAGCACTGGCCTCACTGTGTAGGTCTGAATGCCCTCTTCCTTTCTTGCGCATGTACAGATCTTCATTTAGAACTTCAGCATCTGAATGTGTGGCCTTGTTTCACCTTTGCAAGTGAGCAGCACCTTTCGTTGACAGCCTGCTCCTTGCTGTCTCAGTCAGCATTAAAGGATGCTACAGATGGATCACCATCTGTGCTATTGCAGGGTTGATGCAACAGCGAGGACATGTTTACATGGTTGCAACTGAGATCAAACATCAGCTTCATTTCAGTACCATCTCCAGAAATCAACACAGGGTGGGAGGATCAGGCCATGTCTGAGCAGAACAAAGACTATAAAGATGGGGACAGTAAGAGTCAAGATATCTTCCTCTGCATCTCCATGCCAGGGGAAGGGATATTTCATTAATTTCTCTCTTTGCTCTGCATTTGAACCCCATGATAATATGAAACTGCTCTAGATGTTAGTCCATCTACCCAGCATTGTCTGTGTCCGGGGGAAGGCAATCGTTTTGGTTCAAGTGCTATAAATGAATTAATATACTATATCTACCTATGAAGTTGTTGGTGTATCAGGGAGGATGAGAGCTGAATCTGACCAGGCATTTTGGGAGTTAGGCAACCCAAGAAGAGTGAGGGCAATGGTAAGAGCATTGGACTCAGTTACAAGTACCTGCTTTAAGATACTTGCAACCTAGCATTTGGAGCAAGAGAACAACAAAGGGAAGCAGAAGCAGCCAAATTTGGCTGCTGTTCAGGGATAAAGTTCCAATTTAGCAAGCATATATCCAGCGTACAATTTAGCAATGATAATGCTTCCATTAATGGATCTGTAATTGCTAGGTTGGGTTCCATTTCTGTTCTTGTAAACAGAGATAATAATATAAGCATCCCAATCAGTAGGAATCTGACCAGAAACATTAATAGTATCGAAACATTCAGCTTTCATAGGAACCCACATTTTCCAGGTTGCTGTCAGGGAGATAGTATCTATGTGATTAAGATGCATTCCTGAATCAATGTAACTGTTTAAAACAACAAACGAATGCTGCTGAAAGATATATGTAACCAGCCTGCTATATGTAGCCATCACTATTTGGGGCATTCTTTCCTTGACCGCTTCCACACGGCCACGCTGGGGTGTGTGTTGGCATATATGATGCCGCACACTCTTCCCCGGGACCGATTCGTGCGACAAAGCGGTCCCGGTAAAGACAGGGAAGGTGGCGCAGCGCTGCACCGTCGCCCGATCAATTTACCTTCCCTGTGACCTTCCGGCACGTCGCCGAGGCCAGGGGATATGCCCCCTGCCCTGTGAGACCACTCTGGAGTTCGCACGGCAGCGGCTGGAGGCTGCTGTTTCCAGAAAACCTTGCTCGGGGAGCAAGGATTGGAAACAGTGGCTTCGCGCCGCTTGGGGGGAGCGAGGGTGGCGCGGCTGTGATGCAGCTGCGCCCCCATGTGAACAGCTCCCTAGGGACGGCGTTTTTGCCGTCCCTAGGGCGCTGTAAAAGGCCCGTGCAGAAAGGGCCATCGATTCTTACTTTATGCCTTCACATGCTTTGTAGATAATTAGGCTTCCCCTGACCCTCTGGTCCCATGAAAGAAAGAACTGCATCCGTTATCTCATGGAGCAGGAAGCCAGGTGGCTCTTTCTTACAATCTGCTATCGACCTTGGGGCGCCTCTGCTCCAGGGACTGTTTTTCTGTCTTTCATAACTTCTTGGGAAAATGGGAGGGGGGATTTACAATGGGGAATAAAGGGGATGGCAAAGAGCAGGTTGGCCAGAACTGGCTTTCCCAAGCTTGAGTGCTCCAATAGCACAACAATCTGATCAATACCTCAGAGTCTGTTTGTTGGTTTAAGCTTCCAAGACCTAACAGTTGCTTAAAACCCTTTCTAAGGAGCTGGAGCAGTTGAGAGTTGTTTCTTTCCAGTATTCTAGAGATAGGTATTCTGCTAGGCCGAGCAAGTCTTGAACAAAAAGGTACTGGATTTGACATGTGTTAGTAAGCATTAAAATAAATACCTTGGAAACTTAAATGAGGAATTTGAAAGTGTCCAAATGCAAAATTTTGTGCTTTTTTGGGATAAATTTCTGCAACTTTCATTTCCGGTTCACATTAAGTATTAGTATGTTTGTACTGTTTGGATATCAGCCCATACATAGTACAACGTAAAACAGAAGGCCGTTTATGCTGAACATAGTCCACACAATACCTTTTGCTAGGACCATTTGGTTGGTCTTAATAAAAAGTATTATGCAGAACCTTTTTTATGTAGAAAGTATTATGTAGATCTAGATTTTAGATTTTGCTTTTGGCCTGAAAAGACTTTTGGATCGATAAAGCTGCTAATAGCTCCTTTGCTGTAACCCTGTGGAATTTGTGCCAGATTTCTAAGGATGCAAACACATGCAGTTCTGGGAATTCCATCAACACAGTCCCCAATGGTTTTGTTAGAGGAATAAGACAGTGGTGTGGGACCCTGGGTTACAGTGTCATCCTAAGCCAAGTTATACTTTTCTTGTTGAAGTCAGTGGTCTTAGAAGGGTATAATTCTGCATGGGATGGCATGGTTAGATAAGGAAGGGCAAATTCTGTGTGGGGTATTTGTGTCAGCCCCCTTATGATATTTTTATCCCACCCTTCCTCCAAGGAGACCAGAGCACCACACATCATTTTCCTCTCCTCTGCTTTTGTCCTCACAACAACTCAGTAAGAAGAGCAGGAACACAAGACTTGTACCTTTGGAAGAAACTGTCCATCACCTTTCATTGGAAGCATCAGGAAAGCCTGTGTGGATAGATGGTTGGAACAAGATCTGGGAGACCCAGGTTTGACTTCCTACTCTGCCATGGAAGATGGGCAATCTTTGGCTGTTGAGAGGATAAAACTGAGAAGAAGAGAATGATATGAATTGTTTTGGGTACCCGGTGAAGTAAGTAAAGGTGCGAACGTGTGACTGGGCTAAAGTCACCCAGCAAGCTTCCTGGTATAGTAGGGATGTGAACCTGACTATAGTATGCTTAATTCCACCAAAAGTTAAATGCTTTGGAGCCCAGTTGATTTCACTGGTAAGACCAACGCGTTGAATCTCTACCAGCAGAATACATGGGGCTGCCTGTATGTGTGAACATGGTTGTACTGACAGGAGTTTCTTTTGCTGGATAAGCCCCCTTTCAGAGTCAGACTGTCTCACAAACAGGGTCAGCCCATAAATATTTCATTCTTTTATAAGCTCCCCACCCCCCCACCCCCCACATCCACAGTGAGGAGCTGAGATTCAGACAGTTTCTTTCTCTTCTGCCGAAGGAAAGACCATAATCTTCCTCTTGCTCCATATTCTGGGTGTGTTCCTTTCTCTGTGGCAGCTGGCCTGCTGGGATGATATAAGATTCACATTGTTGATTCCCAAGCAATACTTTGTTCACTGTATTTTTCAGTCTGATTTATGACTAGGGGAAAAACACCCACAAGCCATTGCAGCGTGAATCAGGAAATCAGCATCGAAGGACAGTTCTCCCAGATAGCAAAACCAGGGCATGAAGACTTCTCTGGATAAAGACTCTCTGGATGAAGACTCCGTTCAAGAGAAAATTAATTTGAAAAGCAATGCAGGAGACCAAAAATGTGACCTTGAATGCTCTTATACTGCCTTACCCCTACCCAAATGTAGCAAATTCAAGTCAGGTATACATCATGAGTGTCATTCTTATTTACAAAATGTTTCAAAAGCCCAGGCAAAGCCATTATGTAAAAAAAAGAACAAATCTTGCACACAGTCTTGATCGGAAGGCAAGTCCAGAAAGGGAAGGGATCTCCCTTGAATTAGGCAGAAATGTGGCACAGAGCCTTTTAAATTAGAGCTGTCTGACTGCCATTTCAGTCTGGCTGAGCTGGCAAACCACTGTATATATCACTGGTGCAGTGAGCTTTTTACAAATAACTTGGGTAAAGGGTCTCTTTATTGCAAACACATAGCAAGAGTCAAGTGTTTGGGGAGGGAACATATCTCCGGGTAGAGTTTTGGACTGTGCAAAAACACGGGTATGTGAAGTGATGCTGATACTGTATGACTACGTGGGAAGTATTTCATCAAATAAGCAAGAACTGCTTATAAACAGCTGAACTGCCAGATGAAAAAGTAAGCAATTGCTCACGGTAGGGGATCAGAACCTCAGCTGAAAGGATGTGACTCTCCTTAGGATTGCTCAGCATGTCAAGGAAAGAGATAAAACTAAGAAATTTGCCTGGAAAGGGGCTATTGGTAAAGTGAGAAGTGCAAAATGCAGAGACATGGAAATGAAAAGGGAGGGACCTAAGTTGTTGTGGGATGTAAGAATTTGCAGCAACTTCAGCTTTTGGTGGTTCCACAGACCTTGTTTGTTTTCATTTGGCTCTAGTCCTTTGGAGGGATTCATCACTGGGAAAAGATAGATCTCAAATCAGGCCATCAGGAAGGGCTTGTTTTCTTCCTGAGATCTTGCTTGGATCTCCTAAGGAGTTTCTTTTGTGAAGGCACATTTTGTAATTGAACACAGAAAGGTCTTGAGAGCCATTCTCACCCCTTAGCAAAGGTTTCAAGAAATCTATGCAGCATTAATCAAATTGCTGGCTTCTGGATGAGATGCATGGCGAGACATTTGACAGGGCCAAAGCCATTGCAGGGCAATATACAGAAAAAATCTAGGCAGTAGTCTACCCAAAGCAGTGGCGTAGCGCCAGGGGGACAGGGGTGCTGCACCGGGTGTGCACCCCTGTGGAGGCATGGTGGGGCATTCCAGGGGATGGCGGGGGTGGATGGGGGTGTGGCAGGGGCGCAGGGTGCATGCGTGCCCCGGGTGCAATTCCCCCTCACTCCGTCCCTGACCCAAAGGCACATTAGTGAATAAACTGCACCCATCCACATGTTACAACCTAGCCCAACACAACTGGGGGCTTCTCAGATGAGGAAGTAGACCTGGGAGCTTGCACAGGTTTGGTTCAAGAGATACAAGCAATGCATATAGACCCAGATTCTGAGCCTCCAGTAGTCTCTGCAGGACCAGAACCACAGAGTCAGGCAAAACCACAGCCAGACTCAAGCCCTGAGACTCCCCAGCCTCCTTATACCAAGTCGGATACGTGAGAGTCAGTGCCTGCTCACTCACCCTGTTTGGTTACAGAGCCCTGTGAGCAATGACGAAAGAAGCAGTGTGCCAGTTTACAGGAGAGGAGGCGCAGCAGCAGATCAGCAGCTCTGGGGGTGAGCTGGTCTCAATGAGAAGTGTTCTCAGGAGCCAGACTGAGGCAACCCAGTTATATGGGATTTATACTGTTGGGTGGGGTGCTTAGTATATAAGAGGCTGGAAACCAAGCTGTGGTGTGGCAGCAACATTGTGTTTTAACTCTGAATCCACTGATCTTGTTCCTGTAGCTTAATCCCTTTTTTGACTTTGGTTTGTACTCCTGACTTGGCTTTGATACATCCCTCTGCATTTAGTGCTCTGATATCCTATTGGGCATTAAACTGCTGGATTGGCTGTGGACTGGCTCCGGCCTTGATTGGAGACGTCTGCCTATAACACCACCATGCAGGAATCCAACTCCAACTTAAAAGACTTCCTCTCCTGCTTCTGGGTGCTATCAACAACCATCAGAAGACAGTTGGAGAGAAGTCATATGTTCCTGTGCATGCCTGAATCCAGCTAAGAATTACCACTGCGCACATTTCTTGGTAGCTCCTTTGGGACCCAATTTGTGGCATTACTGTAGATTTTAAAAAGTAAAAGAAGCCAACAAATGAACTTGTCCCTTAGTATGTTGGCCGATAGGGGTAACTGACAAGTGCTAAGCCTTTCTAACATCTAGGAGTCCAGAGTTGTCCCAGCTAGACTGTTGGACTAGACCCAGGTTCAAATCCCCACAAACTTCACTGAATGACCTTTGGTCAGCCACACTCTCTCACAGCCTAAGCTACCTCACAGAGTGGTTGTGAGGACAAAATGGAGGAGAGGAGAAGCATGTAGACAGCTCTGTACTCATTAATTTTTAAAAAGTTACCTGGTTAATAATGTATTACTCAATTCCTTTAAACAAACTTGGCTCCCTTTCACTTCTGTTTAGGCTCTTCTGCAATGAGCCCCTTCTCTTGAGGCCTCATCTCACAATAGCTGGCTGCACGCCAGAAGGAAATACTTCTTTACTCAATGAGAGATTAAACTGTGCAATTCACTGTCAGTGGACATAGTGATGGCCACAAGCACAGACAGGGAATCAGACAGATTCATGGAGGAGGTCCATAGTGACTCAAGAGAATCTCCAAATTCTAGGAGGAAACTTCAGGTGAAGGTCTTGGCCTTGATGGTCCTCCAGTTGATGGCCCCCCAATGATTAGTTACTCCATGAAACTAGGCACTGAACAAGATGGACCACTGATCTGATTCAGCAGGGCTCTTCTCAAGTTCTTATTATGACAAGCCGACATCATTTGTGGGTCAAAAACAAGGGTTCCAGAATAGCTGTAAGAGCAAAGTGATGGCCCCAAACCTGGCAGACAACAGTTCAGTGCCCTGTTGCAATGAATGAAAGACTTGACTGCACCAGCTTGCCTGTGTTAGCAGTATGCTTGTTTGGATGGGTGTGTTGCAGTAATGAACTCCTCAATCCCTTCTGGCTCTCTTGTCAATTTCAGGCATGACTCAGACACAAAGGTACCTTTTTATAGGTTGGAAATTATAGGTTCTGGGACTTCAAAGCCTCTTGCAACAAGAGCTTTCCCTTTGATAAATGACAGCATTGTTAATGATGATTTATTGCAAGGGCTAGTTCAGCAAACCAAAATAACCTGTTTCTACCCATTGGCTTGGGAGTTAAGTCCCCCTTCCCTGCCGCCACTTCTTGCTTGGGGCTACCCACTGCCGGTAGGTGCTTGGTTAACAGCTATTTAAGTACTGGCGAAACATCTCATTGACTAACTTGTCATCACCTGTCATAAATTTTAACAAAATGAAAAGTGATTGTGCACTTAAGACTGAATAATTACCCTGTTATTAATGCTGGCTTACTTCAGCTGTCCTTTCCGAAGTTTCATTTATTTTTCTTCTGTTTCCTCCACCCCCCCCCTCCAAAAAAACCCAAACCAAAGCTGAGGACTTGAACTGATACCCATGCCCTAGCCAGGTTTCCTCACCTCCACTCTCAAAAATTGTAACTTAAGGTCAGAACTACAGACCACGTTACATACAAACCCCAAAGGCTACTTCTATCCAGCAAATCACCTTCTGTAGAGTGCCATTTGTAGTGAAAAAATACAGAGAGAAGTGCTTACCCCTTTGTCCCACCTTCTGGTTTTCCGGTGCTACTCATCAGCTCTTTTGTCCATCTCTGGGTTCCAGGTGCAAGCAAACATCTGAATTGGTGGTGAGGGGGTGGTCTGAGAGGGTAGTAGCAAAGTAGCTTCCAATGGAAGGATGACTTCTCACCTCCCCACATTGCTTCTCAAGTGTAAATCACTTTTACAAAGGCACTACAAACTGCTTGAGAGCCTGTGTGGTGTAGTGATTGAACAGATGGTCTCTAATCTGGAGAACCGGGTTTGATTCTCCACTTCTCCACATGAGCAGTGGACTCTTATCTGGTGAACCAGATTTGTTTTCCTACTCCTTTACATGAAGTCTGCTGGGGGATCTTGGGATAGTCACCGTTCTCTCAGAACTTTCTCAGCCCCACTTACCTCACAAGGGGCTGATGTTTCATGGTAAAAATGCCCCACTGTTGGCATGGAGAATAGTCTGGTGTAGCCAGGAGATCTTCATGTCTACCACGGAGCATTTTGACTGTGAAAAATCAGCCAAGATGTCTGTTGCAGGGAGAAGGAGGGAAAGAGTTTGTAAGCTGCTTTGAGATTTCTTGCAGGAGAGAAAAGCAGGGTATAAATCCAAACTCTTATTTTCTGCTTCAGCTGGCCCACAGCCAGTGATATTTCAGACACATTTATTCTACCAACACCCTCCTCCCATAAAAGAAGCAGTAGACTCGAGTAGTGTAAAATCAGCAGGGAAATGGTTAAGCACCTCCTCCTTTCCCCTTTCTACCATCCATCACCAACTCCATAAGGTGTTTTGCCTAGGAGAAGCAGCTGTTGTGATTTAATTATGCATATTTGCATATATCTTGTCTTTTAGCCTTCAGTTAATAAATCTTTAATACACTGTAACTTCTTATTTGATCTCACTTGAGGTGGGGGAAGGAGTTCAAGAGAAGTTTTACAGCTCCTAATCTGGAGATCCGTCTGCCAATGCAATGATGTTGTCTGCGCAGATGCAGAATACCCTCCTAATGCCACTTATTTTACATTGCAAACAAACCAGCAATGTGAGAGTATGGGATGGTCCTCTTGAGAGAGAAAAATGGGCCATGAAAGCAGATTGCATGTAGTTTTTGAGCCCATTGTTTGCAAAGACCAGAGCATCACAAGTTATCTACTGTTCTTTTGTGTTTCGATCTAGGCCCAGGTCTCTCTCGTTCACCTATCCAATCACCCTAATAATAATAATTGTGTGACATAAGGTTTCAACTCATTCCTGGGAGCCCCAGGCCCAGGGGGCTTCCAAGGGAAGAGATGAACAGAGGTAACCAATCCAGCTTAGGCTTCAGGCACTGACAACATCAGGCCGCTCTGTCCTACCGAATGAATCTCTACAAATATGAGCAAGTCTAAACAGTTCTGCTCAGTAATAATGCCCTAATTTGTCGAAGGCTTTCATGGATAGATTCAACAGGTTGTTGTGGGCTGGACATAGTGTGTAACAGACTTCCCTTTGTGATACACCTCTGGAGATGCAAGCCACAGATGCAGGCAAAATGTCAGAAATAAGATCTACCAGATCACGGCCACACAGCCTAGAAAACCCACAACAACCAATGTCCTAATAATCAGTGGTGGCGAACCTTTGGCACTCCAGATGTTATGGACTACAATTCTCACCAGCCCCTGCCTGCATGGCCAATTGGCCATGCTAGCAGGGGCTGATGGGAATTGTAGTCCATAACATCTGGAGTGCCAAAGGTTCGCTACCATGGTCCTAAGGTTCGCTACCGGAGCCCTTCGGGGATCGGGCGGTATACAAATTAAATAAATAAATAATAATTTGTTTGTATAACTTCCTACATGAGATATTATGTTAATTATTCAGTTCATCTTTTTCCACTTAGTTTTATCTTAGAAAAACTAATATATATTTTTTAAAGTTGTAAATGCATGATTGAATTTTCTAGTTGCTACTGAATTCTACAGTGACACATTTTAATTTGGAAATTCCAAGTTTTGACATGAGTTCTCCCTTTGGAACAAAATTGTAGTCACACACCCCCCCCCCCCATACTATAAAAATTGTTAGAAAAACTGCTGTAAACATTGATGCTTATTTTTGCATAAACTACATACTGTGGTGCAAAAGAAAAAAACGCACCCTGAAACATGAATAATGAAAATGGACCAAATACATGATTCTCTGTGGCAATATACATCCCTACAGACTTTACTGGCAGTCCTACCCACATTTTAAGATTGATAGTCCTCATCTCTCCCAGTGAAACAGTCAGAATGCAACGTTCTGTGCTACTTCCTTTAAAACTCTCTACCTTGGTGTCACTGGAAACATTCCCAGAAGAAAAAAATGTCCATGCTACTGTGCCACCAAAGCACCACACCTCTAAAACACTCATTCCCTTGTTACAAATTCCTCTCTAGCATTATGGCATATGTTGAGAAGAGATTTCAGCTTGTCATAAATCCATCCTGGGTGCAGCAAGAGGTTTTGTTTTTGCAATTAACAAGCGGGGGTTGCCCCTGTAATTACAAGTTACAGCTTTCGTTTGCATATCTTGCCCATGTAAGTTTCTTGTTTTCATACAGACATGTTAACAGCATGGAATTCAATGAGTCCTTGTCCCAGGAATGCAGAAGCGCTTTTTATCTATATCACACCCATCACTTCTTCCTAGTTGTTGATCCATCAGCATATGCATGGCTGGACTGCCAGAAATTTCCAGGTAGACCCAGGAATATGAAGCTGATTTTCCATATGTTCAGAGTCAGTTAAGGTCACAACCTGATGTCACACAAGGATGTTATACAGTCTCCACTAAGCATGCCATCTCATTGAATACACACACACTGCTGGAGGAAAGTGTGGAGTGCAATTATGTCGTGGGATACTCAGCCCTGTCATCCTCAGCAAAGTCACACTCTACTGCATCCAGGTGTCTTTCCCAGCATTCAGTGTAAGATTACTCAGAAGGCACTGTAAGTATCTCAGGGTCAACCTTCCACTTCTAGTGGAAGTGAATGGGCCATAGAGCCTCTAGTGTTGGGTCAATGAGTCTCTAGGTCCTTCTGCCAGGTCTTTGCAGGTATTCCAGGTGTCATGCCAATCCTTGCAACTTGCCCTGCAGATGGCTTTGTAATAGGTACATCCTATAACCATAATTCTAAAGTTTGGGCATGCTTTGGGTTGGGTGACTATCCCACCTGCAAAGGACTATGCCAGATGACCATCCATTGCTTCTTATGAAGATGGTGACCAGAAAGCGCAAGAAGCAAGTCCATCAAATGACAGCTTAGTTTGTGAATGGGCACAGTTTGAATACCCACAAGACCATTCTGACTGACCCCACTGCAGTTTTAGAGGCTGTTAGTCAAACTTTTAAAAGTCTGTGTCCTGCATTACATGCCAAATCAACCTTGAATATGTGAAGGTCCCTTATACTGAATACGACCATTATATTGAATCAGACCATCAATGGAAGAGTCCTCAATTATTGAATTTAACTCACTGGCATATATGTGTACAAGGAATTGATTTCACATGGGAAAGTATATACAAGCCTAAAGCTTGTTCCTACAGCTCTTGTATATTGTGGAGAATTGTGGAATGGAATGGAGCCCAATGGATAGATTATGTGTTTTTTTTTAAATCGCTGTGCATATGCACATACACATTCCTTTATTGTTCCTGCTAAGAAGCAAAATTTTGCTCCAGTTGCATAAGGCAAAGAAAGGTGAAACTTTCCTATATTTTATTATTTTAGTATAAATTGATATTTGCAAAGATGTAACCTTTTGTATCGCGGCCTGCATATTTAAAAGTGTTATCGCTATACAGTACTTTCACATAGTCTGTGTTCGCTGGTGCTATTGTGTGGTTATTTGCGATTTGTGTATGTAAAGGCCACTGATGATATTGCTAATGAACTTGACTTTGCCTTGCATTATAGACTTCTAATTTGTTTTCCAGGTTTGCAATGAAACCAACTCATTAGGAGCTCGCAATTTCCACAGGGAAAAAAAAAATCCTAGTTATTAAGGACTCAGGATTGATTTTAGAGCTGAAACGTTTGTTGTATTCATGGGTCACATTAAAAACCTTCATGATCAATTAAAAAGATGGTCCACTATTTTTAAAAAATATTCTTTTTATCACAAGTATTTACAGCATGGCAGATACCAAGAGCAATCCTAATCGGATCTGTTCTGAATCAGACTAAGGTCTGTTCAGTGGGGCCTACTTCCAGGAAAGTATTCTTAGGATTGCACTGATGATCTGTTAACTGTCATCCTTCCTTCCGTCACACAGAGGCCTGTTTCACACAACCAAAATAAAATGTTTTTGAGGCAAGAAATAAAACATTCCCTCTGAGGAGTTCTTCCTAGTTCCCTCCCAAAACATTTTATTTTCAGCCTCAAAACATTTTAAATGAACTTGGCTGCATGTGCATTGAATATAACATAATTATTCAGCCTGTGTCCAAATAAAAATTACATTCCTGTTCACAAGTTATAGTGAATGCATGCACAATCTATTTACAATGAACACTTGATTTTTCTTTATATGAGCATCAATGCTCAAGAAATGTATACCTGAACATGGGGTTTAAACCCCACATTTATCCAAGAACTGGTCTGCAGATTCATTTGTAAAGTGAAGTAAGCTGGCCATTTCTTACAAACAGATTATATATGTATGTGCAGTATGCCTGCATTTTAACATAAATAGGGCTAGTGCAGAGCCCTGCAACTCTCTAGGAAAGTCATAAATGTCTAGGGCAGGGTAGCCATCCTATGGCTTTCCAGATGTTTATGGACTCTGATTCCCAAAGTCCCTGCCAGCATGGCCAATTGGCAGAGCTGATGGAAATCATAGTCTATGAACTTCTGGAGGACCATAGATTAATGACCCCTGATCTAGGGTAATAACCATGGAGATTTGTGAGTTTCCTAGAGTGTTGGAAGGTGGCTATGGCCCTTTCCCCACTTCCCTTAAACCCCGCGCTACTTGAGGAGAGTAGCGCGGGGTCCCTCGGCACTCCCCACTGAGAGGGGCGGCGACAGCGCAGCTGCCCCGAAGCTGCTGCTGTTGCACCCCCCAGCGCGCGGCATCCCAGACGCTCTTCTGAACGGCGCCTTTTGACGACCCCGCACAGAGCGCGGGGTCGTGGGGACGCCTGGGTGCGCGGCATAGGGGGGATGGAAGCGAGTGGGGAAAGGCCCTATGATGGCAGTTCTGGGTTTTGTCCAGAAATTATGTCATGGTCTTGGTGATGTCATGTTTTCCCTCACACTGCCACATTGATCAGTAATGGGCAACTGGGTGGGGGCGGGGCAGCAGGAGACTGTCCATCACTGTCTCGAAATTTGTGATACTCATGTTCATTAAAATGTGTGTACAAGCTTCCCAAAATAAGCTTTTGTTCATCTTGCTAAAGTGGCCTCCGAAAGTTTGCAGCCCCACCCTCTTTATGGGATTGGGTAAACCTTATCCACCATAGCAGATTTGCTCCTCTAAGGAAGAATGGTCACAGAAGACCTGTTTCTTGTGGCATTAAAGCTCTCTCTGTGTGACATTTCACACAGGAGCAAAGGTGCAGCTCAGATGCCGCGTCAGTGGGCCCCAGATCCTTCCTATCTCTGACAACGGCAAATAACAGGTGTGGTACAGGCCTTGAGGATGACTTTGTCAAGCTGGTGATGGGAAAATGTGGCAGCTTGTCAAACAGCTTCACCTGCGAGAGGGAGACAGGTGAGATTAGCCGGCATTCTCTCCCCTGTCGTCAGCCTCTTCAAGGCCTGTTCCCTTTGACAGGGCGGAGGTGTGAGAAGGATTCTGTCTTGATCCCACCCAAGGCGGTGAAGGAAGAGATCGGTTAGAATCCACAAGATAATATTACTTTATTTGGAAGGCAACGTGCTGGGTGTTGTTTGGGCTGGAAAGGTGTGCTGTGGTTCTAAAGCAGAGGACATGCAGAAAACGTGTGAGCGGCTGTTGCTTAGAACCTTGTTATTGACCAAAATCACACTCTCTGAAACTTGGTCAACAGGTTGTAATGCTCCTGGGTGTAGGTTGGTTTGTACAGTAATTTACAGGAGGTGAGAACAGCACAACAAGATGATTCTTCTGTGCTTAACTAAAACCAGGCTTGCTAAAACTAGAAAATTGGCACAAACAAGATCTTAAAGCAACCTTCCCTTGCTTAAAATTACCTTTTAAAAAATATAATTGTAAGGCACTTCAGGTCCCAGGTCCCCACTGGGAAAAAAGTCAGGATAATTAATGCTCTAAATAAATAAACCCCTTGATTATACACAAAGTGAGATCTCAATCAGATCACACTTAACCTTTCCTGGCAAAGTTCATGTCAAGCATCGCACTATGCCAGGCAACTTTGTAGCTGTGTGGTCCAGGGTCAGGTCATTCTAGCTTGTGTCTAGACCGAGAACTCTATCATCTTATTTACCGGGGAGCAGACAGTATCCCTGGGATCATGGGCAGATCATTAAGTTGACCAAGCTGTGTTGTGAAACACAAAACTGTTTGCAGTTTATCCCCTCTGTACAGTCCAATTGTGCAAGAAAGCTCTGTAATTGTGTAAACCAGAAATATCCACATTAGCTCTGATGCATTTCAACAGCTAGGTGAATGACCAGTTCTCTGCTTGTGACCAGTGAGCAAGATATAAATTGAAGCAGCAGGTGATTGAGCGTAAGTACCAAAACCTAGTTTTTACGTGGAAAAAAATCTTTATCTGGAAAATTCAGGTCAAAACTTAAAATGAATAAGGCAGTGGTCACTAGCATTTCTAAGCTTGTGGGCACCTTTGGCATTCTGACACAGGTCGAATCCCCACTACCATCTTAGCCAGGTTTCAGAACACAAACTAACCAGGTTTGAGGGACGACCTCCCCATTACTTGCGTGGCAGATTCTGTTTCTGGCGCTCGTTCTCCCCATTAGTCCACATTCCAGCAGGACCTGGTTGCAAGTGGCACAGATCCC
The DNA here is from genome assembly GCF_021028975.2 of Sphaerodactylus townsendi. Lineage (NCBI taxonomy): Eukaryota > Metazoa > Chordata > Lepidosauria > Squamata > Sphaerodactylidae > Sphaerodactylus > Sphaerodactylus townsendi. The sequence continues at coordinate 6,197,901 of NC_059436.1, forward strand.
ATTGACATGGTTCAGAGCTGATCCGTGGGGAGGGATGAGGGTTGAAACCCTGACTCGTTTCCTGCCCTGGAGTGTGATGTGGAATTCGGGCAACCAATCAGCGCTGTGATGCGCGCGCAGCCTTTCCTTGGTTTCATTTCCGCTTTTGCGATTGGCCAGCAGAAGGGGATGCAAACGTTAAACAGTGAAACGTGTAACTTTGAATCAAGTTAATCATTTCATGACATAAATTTAATGAATCGTTTGTACAATTGGAAATGCAGTCAAACGCAAACCTTCTTTACACACTTTATCATGCCCCTACAATGTACGTTTCCGCAGTGGAAAAAGGTCCTGCCCCATCAAGGCACGCCAGCCAATCAGGGGAGACCGGCGAAGCGAGCTTGCCTGGTAGTGGGGATTGCTAAGAGTTCTGCAACCGGGTGTGTCTGCTGTGTGCTCGCTGTGGTGGGGAGGGAGAAACTCCGATGAAGAGGACACGGTTTCACAACGAACAGGTTTGGATCTGCGTGCAAATTTCAAGTGCGGATTTGACCACAGAGTGATGGGTGCAATCACACAATGGCTACCATGGCAGGTGGATCCCCTGACCCCACACATGGACAGGAGTCATTAAAAGGTACTGAGAAATATATCAAGAAAGAGGAGCAAGAGAGACAATAGAACCAATACCATGGTAGCAGAGGCTGCCAAAGCAATGTCATTTTTTTTACATTTTTTAATGAATTTTCAAAAATTTTGACAAACAACACAATTAAGAGAAAAATCAGTTGCATGAAACTTGCCATCTTACATTTTTCTAACTATTACAATTCATATTTATTAAATTTGGATATATTCACAAGTTTAGAAAACATTTTCGTTTACTCTTCATTTTGATCGTCTAGCAGCATCTATCTACTATATCTTTCTACTCATACCCACTACTCATTTATCGATGAGTTTCTAATTCTATATTTTATAGAACTAATTCTATAGTTTCTCTTATCCTAAGTTTGTGTACGTTAATAATATATCCCATTTTTTTCAAAATTCTGTGATTGGTCTATTATGCACTAAAGATGTTAATTTCGGCATTGATGCATATTCTGTTAGTTTACCTATCCTTTCATTAAAGTCAAGAATTTTGTCTGCCAAAGCAATGGCTTTTTAATCTGCATGGGCAATGAGATCTCCAGTGCTGGGCAGGAGCCCCAGTGAGCCTTATCCATTTCCTAAAAATACTTGATTGGGGACTTCTGGTGTAATAGAAATAATAGTATTTCCACTGTGTCTTTTTAGGCCGAGATCTGTCTGTGACCTTTTAGATAAGAGGTCTCCAATGCAGCACCTATAGCAGTGGTGGCGAACCTTTGGCACTCCAGATGTTATGGACTACAATTCCCACCTGATGGGAATTGGGGCTGATGGGAATTGTAGTCCATAACATTTGGAGTGCCAAAGGTTCGCCACCACTGACCTATAGGGACCACACCATCCACCAGCCCATTTCCTGGCAACCACAAGAGTTTTTAGAAAGTAAGTTGGACCAGGTGGGATTTCTTGATATTGATGATATAATGCAGACACAGGCTTTATGGGAAGTTACTTTACCTCTGCAAATAGCAGAGTGATATTCTAAAAACACAGTGAGACTTGATTCTGACACCATTAGATCAAAATAGCTAAAATGCTGGATCCACCTCACTGGAACATCTGTTGGAAGTCATCAGACCTTCCTAGTTTTTATGTATGTTTATCATTCAGTTGGAAGTTGACAATAACATTACTACAGCAGATTTTGTTCACTTTTCAAAAAGCATTTATGTTCCTATCAAAATCTGGCCAGAATCTTCCTTGCTAAGATCTACTAACAGAGTTATGCGTAACCACTGGCCAAGAACAGCTCTCCTGATTTCTCTCTGGGATCAAACTGGCTGGGAGAAATGCTCTGCTTTATCCTCTTGCTCCAGTTTACCTGACAGTTGTGGGGGGAAACAAAAACAATCTGCAGGTGCAATATGACCCAAATCTGGATCTTTTCAATAATTGTTGGGAATTTTTTTGTCTTGAGTTTGGAAGATGTCGAATATTACAGTGTTGGATATTGTAGACCCAATTTAATTTTTAAAAAATCAGATCTTTTTCAGGGTTGGGAACACCTGACTATATACTCCTGTGGGGTTTTTGGACATTTTTCAAAGGTAGCCCATATATAACATTTTGCACTAATCCAATCTAGATTTTACCAAGGCAAGAAAGGCTTTGGCCAGATAAGTATTTTCCAGCAGTGGCAGCAGCTGGTGAGTCAACATTATTGAGAAAATAGATGCCTGGATAACTTTGGGCCTTTCCCCACTTTTCCTCCTGCTGCCGTCGCTGCGTGCTGCTCTCAGCGCGTGCTGGCATTCTGGCGCGGAGTCCCGGCGTTCCCCATCGCACTCCGCAGCTTCTGCCTATGGTCATCACCGTAAAGGTGCCGCCGGGCCAGCGCCAGGGATGCCGCACTCTGAGGGGGCGCAAGAGCGGCAGCATTGGGGCGGCTGTGCTGTTGCCGCCCCTGACGTGGGGAGTGCAGTGGGACCCTGCGCTACTTGCGGAGAGTAGCGCGGGGCTTAAGGTAAGTGGGGAAAGGGCCTTTGCCACTTATTTCTCAGGTTGTAGAGCTGAGTGCAGATGCACTTCCATCTTTTTTTGTTGGTTTCATTTCGCGTACCTCTCAGTAATGGTTATTGACCTTCCTCCTTGGTTCTGGTGTCATTGGTGTATGTGTTTTTCTTTAATTTTTAAAATAATTTTAAATGTTCTCTTTAATTCTTCAAATGTTTTAATGTTTTTTAATGCCTGCTGCCTTGTAGACCTTGATTGGGTGGAAAAACGGCATAAAAATACTTTAAATAAATCAAAGAAATAAACTGCAAATCTGTTTTTTAAGGAGAGTACAGTCCTGTTGGGAAGAGTTATAAATCAAACCCCAGATCTGCTCTCTGTGTATGTGTTTGTGTGTCAAGTCACAGCTGACTTATGGTGACCCCACAGGGTTTTCAACACAGGAGATCTTGGGAGGTAGTTTGCCATTGTCTGCTTCTCTGTTCTTGCAAGTTCCTCATCCAAATTCTAACCATGTCCGAACCTGCTTAGCTTCTGAGATTTGGTGAGATTAGGCTAGTCTGGGGCTATCCAGATCAGGGGTAAAGTGCCCTCAAATCACAGCTGATTGATGGTAATCCTATAAGGCTTTGTCTTTTCCTTTTTTTAAAGGCAAGAGAGACACAGTGGTGGCTTGCCATTACCTTCCTCTGCATAACTTCCCTGGTATTCCTTGGAGATCTCCCATCCAAATTCTTGCCAGGGCCAACCCTGTTTAACTGCCAAGATCCACTGAGATCAGGCCAACCCGGGTCTTTCGAGTCAGGGCAGATCTGCTCTATCCCCTACCAATAAAACTACTCAGTGCTTAGCTAAGACCCTTTCTTGCAGTAAAATGTTTTCGGTTCAGTGATAAAGACTAGCAGATGAAGAATGGTTGAAAACCACTTTAATCCAATCAGCAACTAAAACATTCTGTACATCAGTCTCTGTGCCTTATTCTCAAATTAATTACTGTCACTTGATCTTAGATACAATCCACAAATTACCAGTTTTTTTAAAACCCAGTTAAATATGAGGGAATGTTGACCTTGGGCCAGTCACTCCCTGTCAACCAGTCCCTGCTACACAGAATTGTCAAGAGGATCAAGTACAGATGGGAGAATCGTGTGCCCAGTCCCGAGCTCCTTGGAGGAAGGGCGGGATAAAAACAAGATTGACGCATAGATACTCACATTCTTCCTGAATTAAGTTTCTGTTTGAGCGTTCCTATCCAGCTCCTTACTGCCTTCCAGCACTGGTTTAGGGCTTTCCACTTCCTCCCTAGAATTAGATGTCAAGGAGTGATGAAATTACACATCATCAGAATACAGACAACCTGCTCCAGCTCTTTGGATGATTTCACCAGTGGTTTCAAGTAGATGTTAAATGGAACAGGAGACAAGATAGAGCACCACGGTAATCTGATTCAACAACTTCATAGAGAATCAGTCTATCATAGCTACAAGCTATGACAGATAAGAACCTTTAGGCATAGGCGCAACACTAAAATGTCTGTCTTTGGAACACACAGATTTTTTTTTAAAATTAAAATGTTAAGCTTCACTTTGGAAAGTAATCTCAGATAACTGGTCATCTCAAGTTTGCCAGTTGCCATTTTACTGGCTGGGCTAGAGGACCAAACCATGCTTAAAGTTCCTTGTATGGAGTGTAGGACTCCAGTTTGGGTGGTATGGGAGAAGAAGTAACTCCTTTCTCTGGTGTTCCTGTCCTGAAACCTCTTCCTGGCACTGTGTGCCAGTTAGAATGCTGGACATAAAGCCAATGAATTTCTTTCAAATTTCTGAGGAAAACATGAGAAATTTGGAAAGACTCTGTGTTTGGGTCATGTGCCATTAAGTTACTCCAAATGCATTAAGGACCTCCAGAACATCCTAACATTAACAATGTTATTCAGTTCTGCAAACTTCCCGCATTGAGTCAATCGATCTCATGTTGGATGTTCTTCTTTTCCTGCTGACTTCAACTTTTCCTAGTATTGTTGCCTTTTCCAGCAAGTCTTGTCTTCTCACAGTGTAACCAAAGTACAAAGAACATTGAGTCATTTAGATTCTAGGGAACATTCAGGTTTGGTTTGATCTAGAACACACTCATTTGTTTTTATAGCTGTCCATGGGTGTCCGTAAAATTCTCAGCCAACCACTTTTCAAATGAATCAACTTTCTTCCTGTCAGCTTTCTTCACTGTCCAACTTTCAAATCCATATACAATAGCTGGGAATATTAAACCAAGTGGAACCTCAGTTTACGACGACTTCGGATTTTGTCGGTTTCGGATATCATCGATCGTTGCCAGCCGTTGTATTACCTTGGTTTTCATTGGTTGCCTCAGATAATCCAAGGCGACTTTTATGTAACTTTGCTGCATCATTTGCATTACGCCTGCGCAAATGGCGTATCTTGGTTTTTGTCGGTTTCAGGTTTCGTCGGGTGTTTCTGAACGAATCACCGATGAAAACTGAGGTTCCACTGTAACATAAATTATCTTGATCTTGGTCACCAGTGACACAGGCTGACACTTAAGGACTTTTTCCAGCTGCTTTATGGCTTTGCTTCCCTGTCTCAGCAAACTTCCAATTTCTTGGCTGCAGTCTCCCTTTTGGGTGATGACTGAACCCAGGAATAGAAAAGCTGACGCATGTTCTGCTAGGATCTCCTACACTGGGTTGGTAGCCCTAAATCAGGCTTCTTTGCTGAGAGATGGACATCAGACAAACGTTTTCTCTGTCTCGCAGCTACATTTCTCCCCTCACCATCTTCCATTACTTCTGGAGTCATAAAAATTGACTGCAAATTCATCTGCATTTTTCTGACAAAAAATAGAATTCAGAAACAATGACTGTGCATTACGCCTGTTAGGACCAACCAAAAATAGTACAAAATAGTGTGAAAATGTAGGAACAACCTGATTTGCATGTCAAGGATAAGGATGATTTTTAATTTCTCATCTAGGTTGCTTTGACCGGAAAATTCCTATTTGGATTTTGCACCTTTGCACATTAAACCTGTGGTTCTTTATTACTATGCCCTTTTCTGCTTTGTTGTTCTTAATTTTTCATGTGAAATATATGCATTTTATGTGCTACTTGAATAAAGCATCATTATGCAACAATCTGCAAGTGCCTTTGAAATTTTGAGAACAGGTGCCCAGAGGCAGGGAAGGTGGCCTGATCTCATTAGATTTTGGAAGCTAAGCAGGGTCAGTGCTTGGAAGGGAGACCACTCAAGGAAGACTTTGCAGAAGAAGGCAATGGCAAACCACTTCCTCTTCTTACTTGCCTTGAAAACCTTTTCCTGGGGTTGCCATAAGTCAGCTGTGAGTTGATTATATTTTACACACACACAGTGCCCCGGAATGGTTCCATGGAAGCAGGACCATGTTGGGAGGTCCCACAAAATGCTTGGTGGGCCCATAAGATATTAGAATGTTTCAAGGTAAGGATGGAGACCCCTATTTCTAATGAGCACTCCTTGTAGATTCAAATGCACCCCTGCCTTATCTCTTCTGAAGCTCCTTTTTCACTGAAGAGATCAAGGAAAGTTGGGGTTAGCTCTTTGCTTTATAGGACATGGTTTCATTTCAAACGTTTTCCTGCATAGCTGCAGCAGATTAAAAAAACCCACAAGAAAGTCTACATCCTTGCCCAAACTGAGAATGCATAGCTGTGATGGGCCTGCCCAGAATGACACAGAACTTTCCTCATGAATTATCTGGTAGAGAGAGTCCTAAATATACCTGGTTTGATGTGCCAGTGGAGACCCTGCTCTCTCCATATATATATATAAATGACATGCACTGTATGTTTAAGTTGTGCACCAAACAGGACAACACCATGGAAGAGAATCAACCAAACGTGGAGAAATGAAATGGATGAAAACACAAAACAAAATGAGAAAGAACAAAGCGAAATAGGGATCATTTCCTCATCCTGAACGAAGATGGCTGCCTAAGCCCGCCTCCACCCTGCCCCTATAGGCATCAGCAGAGGTTCTTGCCTGACAACTTTGTGCATGATATTGATTGAATCCACAATCACCCATCCGATTATTTTTCAGCATACTTGACCCTAGCAGTTCACTGGGGAAACAAAGCGTAAGGTTTCATGGAACATTTAATTTCACAATGGATTTCATGTTCTCACAACACAACAGTTGCTGCCAAAAAACACATTCAGAAAACTATGACTGGCCCAAGGTCACCCAGCAATGGAGGAGAGGAGAATCAAACCTGGTTCTCCCAGATTGGAGTCTGCTGCTCTTAACCACTGCATCACACTGGCTCACTTTCTACTTCTAGAGGTCCCAGGAAGTAGCTCAAAAATATTTATTGCATGCATATTAAAACTTTTTTTAAAAAAAGCATTCAGCATCTTTTCAAAAAATAAAATTGGAATTGCGTCCAGTATGTAACCATTTTCTGAAGATTTAACAGCACTGTTTTTCTTAATAAGAGTGGCAATTTCAGCTGATTTTCCTTTTCCAAAGCAGCCCCTTCACAGTTCTGTTCATAAGAGCCCACAGATGCAAAATTTCAGAGGGCTCAGGTGGCTACAGTGTAAGTGGAGAAATGACTACCAGAAAATTTAAGGGTGCTTAGATTTTCTTCACTGCATGGCTGAATATATGCCAGGGTTTCATGAGGAAAAGGTGCTATTTCATATCGTTTCCTAATAAACATTTATATTTTGCTCCCTGGTGTTCCATCTTGGCTTTTGGCCTATTAATTTTGTTGTTTGGTTTGCATTGTGTATGCATGTGGCATGGTTTTATACATAGTTTATAAAGTATACACACAACGGATGTCATTTATATGGTTAATATACATACCATATAATGCTGATTTACAGATCCACAAGTAGGGCTGAAAAATGCACCTATTCTTTGGGGAAAATTCAGTGTGAAGAAACAGAAAACACACTGAAAAGAAGAAGCATGGTTTTGACTTACACCGGGGAGAAGTAAAATCAAAATTGAGATTTTCAGATCAAAAAGTAGGAACAATAAGTTGACAATCATCCCTAAAGATAATAGGAATTGACTAGGCAGAGTTGGAAATGGATGTGATGGGCAAGAGACACAAATGGATGTTTTGCTCAGATTTGTTATTCAAACTGAAGTGGATTTTTCTAGCGCATCTGCATGATGTTATCCCCTAATTGTTCACTTTCTGGGGTTTCCCCGGCCTTGATACAATCTTTCCCAATCTTGGTTTGACACCATCTTTTTGGAAATAGCTCATAATGCCTTTGGGTGCCACATGTATGAGAAAGTATATTTGATAAGATCTCACCCATTTTGATGTCATTTTCCTTGGCATATGATAAAGGCAAAAAGAAGTCTGCTATGGCAAAGGGAAAGTACACAGTCTGTTTAGCATGAGCTCAGCATTTTCCTGATAACTTAGCTGGTAGGAAGCCATCCAGAGTTTCTTTTGTTTAGTTTTCATTCAGGAGCTTTCAGATTTATGCTTATGATTTAGGAAGTAAGTGGGCACCTGAAAACACATTGGCCCAAGGGTGCCACACTAGAGATTCTATTTAACACTGCTCTAAATGTTTGGTCCCCTAAGTGTGGCTTGGGGTGCAAAAGGTGTTTTGTCCCTGAGAAGGAGTTGCAGGAGATTGTTGAGGGAAAAACAGGAGAGATTTCTGAGGAGAAAGTGAGTAGAAAAATGTCTGAGGAGAGAGGAGGAGAAGGTGGTGTTCTTCATGTGAGAAGTATAAAGGAGGGCTAAACACTCATGAGAGCTACAACAGCAACATTACAAAAAACCAGCCAAGCAGAAACTTTGGTAAGAAATTTTTGGAAGGCTTTAAATAAACCACATTTATATTTTAATATTCTTGGAGGTAAAGGTTTACTAGAGAATGGGACTGTTTTACAACTGTAGTGGGAATGGGACTGTTTTACAACTGTATTTTCCCCCTTTTTGACTACTAATGACTCCCCCTAGAATGAACTAGGAGGCCAAAGGGGCCCTGGAAAAGACCCCACCACACCCCTGTCAATTGGATTACCAATGTTGCTTTGGAAAACATCATGAGATTTGGGGGGTGATGCCAGGGAAGGCTGGAGTTTATGGGTAGTGCTCCAGGCTGCCTTTGCTAGTCTGTATGGTCTTTATCAGTGAGACCAGGGGAAATTCCCAGAATGTTACTGTGTAGAGGTCAATTTATCTCTTGCTCAGTTCCTCAGGAGTGGGAATGCAGAGCATGAACTCCCCTCCCCAGGCAGGTAAATAGGAGGCCTACCTGTCATGCCCTTCACCCATGCCCCTTCATGAAAGAAGACCCAGACTGGTTGGGAAAGTCATGCCTACTGCTCAGCTTGGCTATAGCACCACTGATGGACAGACAGGGGACTTGGCCTCCACTGTTAGGGTGAGTTGCTTAGGACAAGTGGAGCCCCTATAGGCTGGAGACATCATTAACTCCTCCCCCACCCTCACCCCACTTCTATTCATCCACCCAGGTCCATTTCTTCTCTCAAATGGAATTGGTGTGAAGAAACTAAGGTTACTCTTACATCAGATTCATGGTTTTTATTTTATCTTTACTATTCAAGCTGACTTGAGCTTTGGGATAGGGAGAATGCAACAGAATCAAAATTAGTGGATATAATGGGGGAGGGGAACCTAGGGCTTCTCTCATAGTCTATGTCCCCAGCCTTATCTTCCTGAATTAACCAAGTTTGGAAGCACCTACTACCATGCCAAAAGATCCAAGATCCTTGCTCAGAAACCCTTCTAGAGGAATCCATGCTGCAAGCATCATAGGGTTCTCTAGAGACAGTCATGTAACATGCAAACAGAGTCTCAGTTCCATAAACGTTACCGCATGTCTTCATGGCATGAGCAAGAGGGAGTGGTGGAGCCCAGTTCTTAGGAATTCTTGAATATCATCAATTACGGGTGGTTAGTAATAACAGGTTATACTCAAAACATCTTTGGAGACCAGTTTCTACTTGAGGAATCAATGACCAGTTCCAGATGAAGGGCAGTTCGTGGCAACAGGCAGCACTGCCATCTCAAAGGAGCACTTCTGAGGGTGGAATCTGCTTTGCGTGCTGGTGGAAAACGGGCCAGCTTTGCAAAACTTTCAAGAACGTCAGTCAGCGACCAAAACGGTACTCTGATTTGCAAGTGCATGACCCCAATTTTCACGCACAGAGCCGAACCTCCCCTTTAAACTTCCATTCTAAGGAAAGAGCCGAAAAGCATGTGGTTTTGGAAACCACGTCGTGGAAGGTTCCTGGAGATCCTTTCGGCTGGCGTGCCAACTCCGATTACATCAGTCGAGTCACATTATGCTGCTGATAGAGCCTAACAAGAAGTGACGGATGTGACTGGGGTTGGAGCACTTACAAAATGACACTGTAGCATCCAAAAAAAGAAGAAGAAGAACTGGAGAATTCCCCCTCCCCCAGCTCAGTTCGACAGATAGAATTTTAACGGCAAAGGATGCCAACAAAGAACAGGGCTCTGACTTCATCCACAGAGCCCTTGAGCTTTTCACCCACACAAGTGCTTGCATTCAGTGTTGTGTTACTTTTGAGAATGCAGTGCTGGATTTCAGAAGACTTTATTTCTTTGTATTGTATTTACAACATAATTCACCTCACCTTATAGTTGCCAGCTCCAGGCTGGGAAATTCCTGGATATTTTGGGAGTGGAGTCTGTGGCAGGAGAAATCTGAGGAAGGATGGGCGCTCCCCAAGGCATAATACCATAGAGTTCCACCTTCCAAAGTAGAAAGTTTCTCCACAGGACTGATTTATATAGTCTGGAGATCAGTTGTAATTACAGGAAATCCCCAGGATCCAACTGTGAGTTGGAAACCTTGCCTCACCTCCATTTTATTGTCACAACAAAACAGCTTGGTGATGTAGGTGAGACAGAAAGAGTGTATGGCAGGCCCAAGGTCCTACAGCAAGCTTCTGTAACAGAGTGGTGATCTGAATGTGGTCTCCTGCATCTAGAATGATGTTATACCACTCTGGCTCTCAATGGATGTGGCAATGATGGAATTAATACAAAAAGCTGGCCACATGTTATATTAATGGAGGGCCTTGCTCTGGTGGTCTACACCTAGCAATGGCAAATTTGATTGGAGTGCCCCAATTTGGGTTTAAATCTTCACAATATGATTGGGTGACTGGCTCACCACATGCAGGCCAGCAACCTTGATCACCACAGCCAGCCTTTGGGCCTGTTAAAAGGATTGGGCGAATCAAGAGTGACAGGCAATCAAAACAGAGAGCAGATTTCGCCACACTTCCAAGGTGGGGAAAATCCAGCTTACAAGCTCACCTTGAACTGTGAATCTACAGAATCGCCTTAGGAAGTCTGCAATTCATCGACTTTCCCCTTGGCCTAAGGTTTGTAAGGAAGAGGTCGCCCAACAAAGCCTTCAAAGGCGAACAGTGTTTACAAAGGAAAGGAACCAGGATGTGGTGGGAAGAGCTGATCCCGGGCTCCTGTCTTGTACCCTCTTCAGCTGGGCTCCTTGGAATGAACTCGACTGGAAGAAGAGGCTACAGGCCTTGGCTTGCTCTTCCTCCTACACTCCTCTGAAGAGAAGACAAGGTTGGGGGAGGAGAGAGGAAGGTGAGTCTGACAGCTGAAGAAAAGGGTGCGACAGCCGGAGCTGTGATCACTCAACAGAGCAGCCTGTCAGCTTCCCTTATTGAGTTGTACTTGAAGGGCTGAATAGGAAACAGACCGGGATGCTTTTGAAGTTGCATTTCTTTGTTGTGATTCCTTCGTTGTAAAGCCGACGGAAATCTGGCAGGGCAATCATTGTTGTCGGTGCTGTGTTTTCTATACAGACATATTGTTGGGCGCCAGAAGGAAGGGAGGAGGGAGGGAAAGAGGCTTTGAAACAAAGGCAAAATTGCTCCAAAAGCTGCAATTTGGCAGTTTGGCTAGCCTGTTACCTCAGGGACTCTACTTCGGTTGGCACCCTCTGTGTGGGGTGGGCCCTGGAGATCTGGAATTACAGCTGGTCTCCAGACAACAGGGACCAGGTCCCCTGCAGAAAATGGCTGCTTTGGAGGGTGGACTCTGTGGCATTACACTCTGCTGAGGTCTACCCCCCCCCCCCCCCCCCAACTGTCCTCTCCTCCAAAATCTCCAGAAATTTCCCAGCCCAAAGATTCTGCTTACATTTGGTGATGGGTTGTTGAATGGTAGCTATGCCAGCAGCTGATGCAATCTGCTCTGGGCTTCCAGTTAGTTACAGGCACTGGGTTGAATACTGCATGGGATTTCCACAGATGGAAAAAGGTGTTGGCTTTTACTGGTTCTGCTGGAGACATCCAATTCTTCCCTCCTGCTGTTCTTGGGGCTCCGTTGCCCCCTAGGGGGATATGTCATGTCATGTCATAGGGTGGGGTGAGGTGCGGGTAAGAAGAAGGAGCTTGCAATGGGCTTACAATATCCTTTCCTTCCACTCCCCAGCACAGGAACCTTGTGAGGTAAGCAGAGCTGAGAGAATTTGGAGAGAACTGTGACTAGCCCAAGGTCACTCAGCAGCCTTCATGTGGAGAAACAGGGAAGCAAATCTGGTTCACCAGATTAGAGTCTGCTGTTCTTAACCCCTATACTGTTCTGGCACCATGCTGGAGATGGGAAGGCCAAGGGAACGGGCTAAACCTGGGATCTTCTTTTCTTAACAGTTCTGTTACCCTAGCTAATGGACCCTGTTGATAGAAAATGCTATCTAAAGTTACAGGATAAAATGTAGACTATGCTAAGGGAGCTCTCACTTCTGCCCACCTTGGTTTGGGGCCCGGCCTGCTCCAGAATTCATGCAGATCATTGTAGCAAACTGGCTGAAATTTAATGCCATCTGTCCTGGTTTACCTACAGTTTTGTGAGGGCTGCAAAGCCACCGCAAAGCCACTGCTTGAACTTGTTGCAAGACACAACAACATGCTGTTTGCATTCCGCTCGTAAGCCCCATAGTGGTAGCTGTCTAGCCCCTGCTAGACTGGATGGTTTGATTTATGCTCTCTGACACTTCACAGGTGAAAACAGGGAAGTACTCAAATTTCCATCCCTCCGAACCTCTGCCTAAATCCACCTTCCATTATTTCACATTACTAATGACGGTTCTCTGCCCGCTGTATTCATTTGCTTTGCCTTCCACAGATTTGTAAGCCATGAAAGTGATTTTGGTAAAGGAATGTCAGAAACACTGCTCTGATCACAGTTCAAAACATATTTGAGCAGGGCGGACAATGGCAGTCTGTGCTTTAGAATGCATAAGGACGTATTTGCATGAATGTGTGCTAGTAGATTTGCTGGTTCAGGAAGAGGATTCTGGAAGTGAACACAGGTGTGCTGGTTCATGAGGTCACTTCTAGCAGAAAAGTGGAAGTGATATCATGTGTTGGGGGTGATACTCTAGGATTCTCCCCCCACCAAGGCTATGTTTTGTCATATTCTAGAGCATTGTCACAATAGCATGATGTCACTTCCAGTTTTTTTACTGGGGGTGATACTATATCCTGGCACAATGCTCCCCATCTCCACCCACTTAATCATACGAGCGGAACACATGTATAATCTGTGTGCAGGGTACACTTGATTTTTTCTTTATATGTGCGTTCAGTAATTCTGAAGTTATGTGCAACACATTTACAACTTTGATTTACGCCCCACATTTATCCAGGTACCAGAAACTAGCCTGATTTGTAAAGTGAATGCCTGTTGATACTTTCTTGAACACAGTGAATGCACATACATCCTGCATGTACATGTATAGATATACATATACATGCAGGATGTATGTGCATTCACTGTAACACGTGAACAGGAGTTGGACTCTAGAGACACTGAACAAAGACAATGCTAGCAGCTTCTAATAAAAAAGATTTTAAATGCTCTTTTTGAAAGGTAAAATCGGCACAAAATAAGGACATTGGAAAATAGGGAGTGTTGTATGATCCAGGAAGACCTTACACTACAAAAGGTCTCTCGTTTATCCCTTTTGCATATAGAATCACTGTTTCAGTCCCAATTTCCTGCCTCTGAAGAACTGAGGAGTGGGGAAATGCTGTGTGTGTAGATCTCCCAAGATAAAAACCAGGGGGTTTGGGTTTTCCTTTTTTTTGCAGGGTCTTGGCTTCTTTGGAGGACTGCTGTCTTTTGAGCTTTGTTGACCTGAGAAACAGGGTACTAGGCTAAATTCTTTGCTCTGATCAAGCTGGTGTTTTTAAGTTCTTGCAACAATCAAGATTTTACAAGTAATTTGAATTCTGCACAAAGTGAAGCCAAATTGTATGATCTGTAGAAATCATTCAGATATATGGAAATCAAGTAAATGTGCATACATTTATCCTATTCTGCTAGGGTTGGGGCAAGAGATATAGGGCACCAAAGCTGGGATGCTTCACCAGTGGAAATCTGCTCAGTCCTTCTCCAAGACACTTTTCACACAAATTTTCAGACCTGTTATCATGGCTCACAGAAGACCAAGCAACTTGCTAATTTTGTGTTGATGGTTAAAAATTAGAGCTCTGATTCTCTGCCAAATAGTACGCATCTTTTCACAATTTGCTGTGCTGTTTTGGCATCGCAGAATACAGGCTTGTCCATGTGGAATACAAATGGTGCCCCCTTAATCCTTCCCAAGGTAGCCTGCATTCTTATTTGGTTGGTATCATGCTTCCTTGACCTTCAAGGTCTGTGGGTATTGACATTTTGCTCCAAGTGAGTCAATATTAACTTCTTAGGCCAATGGATAACAAATACAAAAAAAATAAGCAATGCACAGTTAATATTGATTTATGATTATCTGGGTCCTTTGCATGACTTTCCCACGCACAAACCAGCTTTCAACAATCAGGGATTAAACCCTCGTTAATGCCAAGAGGGGAAACAAATAGGGAAGCAGGTCTGTTCCAAGGTTAAAAATGCAGCCATACAGAGTATTTCTGGCACTTGAAAGGACATAGCTTGCTTTACCATTGGTCCTGCCTACCTCATGGTCTGCTGTAATTGGCCATGACTTTACAGAGCCTAACAGTCAGATATATCCCGGCATTTACTACATTATGAGATTATTTTCAGTGACAAAGACTGGGACTAAATTTTTAGCATGCAAAGCTGAAGCTATAATACTGAGCTACAGCTCCTTCCCAAGTTATGATCAACAGACCTCAGGTCTATGTTGTAGGACTTGGTGGCTAGGGACTGCTTTGTGCATGACATATTCCCTGTAGGAGTTCATGGCACAGGAAAATGTATGTCATTATGTGTAGTGAGCATACATCCCTCTATTTTTCAGCATTGCCAAAAATAGTTTTGCACACATGCACACACAAGTACCATTTCCATACATGAAATGGTTTTTTTTTTTTTTTTTTTTTTTTTTTTTTAGGTTTTTCCTGTTTTTTTCTTTTTTTTTTTTTTTTTTTTTTTTTTTTTTTTTTTTTTTTTTTTTTTTTTTTTTTCCTCCAATCATCATATCATTGGATTCATTCTGTCCTCTGAACGTAAATGGAATGGCTGATTCATTGCTGCCTAAGACATGCAGACATCCTAATGGCTATGACTACTAGGCTTACCAACAGAATCATGATTGCCAATTTTGGGCTGGGAAATTCCTGGAGATTTGGGGTAGAGTCTGGAGGAGTCTCCATTGATTATAATGCCATGGAATCTTCCCTACAAAGCAGCCATTTCTCAAGAGGAACTGATCCCTGTACCCTGGGGATCAATTGTAATTCTGAGAAATCTCTAGGCCCCACCTGGAAGTTGGCAACCTCATATACAACATCTCCAAGTTAAACTGGATTGGTGAAGGCAACTCATGTGGTCTGCAGGACCTGGACAGAGGATACAAGACCTAGTTGCAAATCCCACATGCTAAAACAAAGCTCGAGCCCAGAGCTGGTTCCAGATTTTCAGAGTCCCAACTCCCCATCTGCCCACCAACAGACATCTCATCTCTCCCTGTCCACCCTCTGACCCTGTGCCTGTGCATCATTCCTCCATCCCCTCACGAAGTCTGCTCACCACCTGCACAGGCAAATGCCTGAACCACCCATGGGTTTGTTCCCTGATGAGGCTGGGCATTGCATACAGCTGGACGCAAGGATGGCAGAGTGCTTGCAACAAGTGAGTAGGCAGCAGGGGAGGTACGTGGTCAGTGGTAGTCAGCAGGCCTCAACAGAAGACCTG